>NC_138862.1:8157035-8697035 GCF_965194805.1 Balaenoptera borealis | reverse complement strand
AAGTTAACATGAACTACAGTAAAAGTAACATGAAAAGTTTCAAAATGACTTCTAAATAGTCAAGGCCCCAGGAATCAGGGCTGTGCCTTCTCTTGATCACAATCTGCCCTGGTTGTTATTTGGAGTGCAATCCCTTCATAATCCAGGTCCGAAGAAAAGAAAACATTGTTTTGATTAGTCAAAGAAGTACCTTGACTTAATTCTATTGGTAGTGATATCCACGCTCACAATAGTTTTTTTGCTTTTGCAACTTCTCCAGAAAGGACCGAAATTTAACTGCCATTTTGACATCAATGTGTGTAGAATTCCTTTTCATGCTCTCTTTCTTCCTATAACAGACACTTCTGGGGGGATAGTCCAGCTCACAGTTACTTCCCTCTACTTTGGGGACCATCCCCCAGTTCACAAGAGAAGCCACCTAGGAACATGGCTGAGCCTAGAACACAAGCATGTAGAGCTGCGGGTGGACATGTCTGGTGACGTGGACTCAGGGGTAGGGAAGGAGGAGAGACACAAAATGAACCAGACGCGTTTGGAAGGACAAAGACGAGCAGCTGTTAGTCCTGTTGGATGGCTAGTTCTTGGTTCCATCGCCTTCCTGATACCCGGCTGCATGCCTGTCCCGAGCGGCATGAGAAACACTTGTGTCTTCAATAATGACAATAATACATAATTATAATTATGTAATGCTTATTGGACCCTTACCATGTGCCAGGCGATGTTCCAAGTGTTTTCACTCATTTCATTCTCACGAGGGCCCTGTGATGTAGCGATCATTACTATTCCCTTTTGACAGCTCCGTAAGCTGAGATGTAAGCAATTAACAACTTGTCCAACTCTCACAGGGGACACTTGGGGGCCAGCATCCGAGTCTAGGGCTCTGCTGGTGGTGTGCA
Source organism: Balaenoptera borealis (assembly GCF_965194805.1). Lineage (NCBI taxonomy): Eukaryota > Metazoa > Chordata > Mammalia > Artiodactyla > Balaenopteridae > Balaenoptera > Balaenoptera borealis. The sequence continues at coordinate 8,696,139 of NC_138862.1, read as the reverse complement.
GGAGAGGTGGCCCCGCCAGAGGATGCTGAGGGGGGAGCAGGGCCCCACGGCCGTGAATTAGCCGGAGGGAGGTCCCTCAGGTGGAACAGAGCGTGTCCTCTCACCTCCAGGTGAACTAGTGTTTCCCCAGGTAGGGCTGTAGCATCACCGTTCCTCCCGCTGCCACCCGCCATCCTGACATCAGTGGGCAGGAAAGGGAAGATCCGGAGCCAGAGAGGGATGCCAGGTTACGGCTGCTCCCACGTCAGGCCGGGGCGAGGGCTACTGGCAGGGGCAGTGGGGCCCGAGGGAGCCATCCCTCGGAAATCTGGCCCCTTCCCCTGGCACTCCTGCGGGCAGACCTCAGAAGGAGCCACAGCCGAGGCTCGGGCAGGTGTCCCGTTGCCCAAGGCGGCTCTGGGTGGTGACACTGGGCATTCTCTCTTCTCTGGGCTCTGAGTGTGGTTGATTCTACCCGCATGGGTAGACTCATCACAGCGGGCGGGGGTGGCTGGCTATTGAGTGTTGGGCTGCCAGGGACATCAGGGCAAGGAAAACAACTCAGTAACCTGATTAAAACCAACGCAGACTTACGCTTCCTACATTACACTGCTGTGTCTACAGTCCAGCTGTAGACCACGGACAGCCCCCCACGGGGACCCCTTGTGCCAGAGGAGAACACCCCGCCCCCCGCCCCATCCTTTGCTCTTCCGCACCAGCTCTCCTGGTCACGGTCCCCTTTCCCTCTGTTCCTGAGGATGCAGCCATTTTCTCTCCTCATAGATCCATCCCCTTTCTGGTCTCTGAGGCATCGAATCAGCTCCACACCCAGAACTGGTTGAAGAAGTCTGTCTCCTTAGCATCCCACCGCTTTCTGTCCTGGACCCAATTACACGTGGCGGAACCGCATGCAATGGCCGGTATTTGACCATTTTTGACTTACAAAAATAGCACTTTCACATAGGCCCACCTAAATAGGCCTTTTTTATGTGAAACATCTTACTGTTAATCGCAATAGGAAAATAAGCAGAAAGAGACATACATGAAAATATTGTACACATGACAGACTCTCTAGTGATTGTACAGGAGAGTTTTCCTGGCCAGGTCTGCCTTTCCCAGGGCCCTTTGTTATAATGAGCTTTAAGGATGTCTCCCAAGGTTTCCACCCACTCTGATTGCATGTTGGACCAGACAGCTCTGCTCAGATGGTAGCCAGGGCCTGGCCCAGCCTCGGAGAATTCCCAGTGCCTTCCCAGCCTGCGTCCTCACGGCCCTGCTTCCCCGCTTCTCTCTCCTGCCTGCTGTGCTTTCATCCTGCGGCTACCTTGTGGTCCTGCCTCGGCCCCTCCCGCTGCACCAGGAGAAAGAGTGCTTCCTGCCTGACCTTGCCATCACCTCCTCCTGCTGTCCTGAGGCCCCTGGGTCCGGCCCCCTCCCCTTAGCCCATTCCTCTCTGTCCTGTGTGTTTTGCCCACAACATTTCTCCTGGCTGATAAGTCCAGAAAAAGTTCCGTTGCCTATCTGCATTGTGGGTTTACATCTGAGCCTGCTCTCTCTTGAAGTCACACATCCCTGAACAGCAGGGGCCAACCTTTGGAAGCCCACCTAAGTTGGACTCTGCTGCCCCAGGCCCCTTCCTGCCCCCAGCCCTTCAGATTCTTTCTCTGTTTCAGGCCTGAGTCTCTGCTGGCCTCTCTCTGGGACCCTGTGTCTAGGCTGCATGTCGCTGAAGTACCACTCACTAGCAGAGGGCTGATGACTGCCAGCCCATCCCACCTAAGTTGGGCCCCCAGAGTCTGTCCGAGTCTCCCCTCGGGGAGCTCCCCACCCGCACTCAGGTCAGTGGGCCTTGAACAGAATTTCCACCCTGGATCCTCAAAAGGAATCTCATCAGAGATCAGAGGGGCCACCAGGCAGAGCGGTGAGGGCAGGATAAGCCGAGTTGTTTTGGGATAAACCATGGCTGCCGCATGGGCAAAGGCCGCTGCCGGGGCCTCTCTTGACCTCCACGGGCCTGGGCAGTGAGAGTACTCCCGAGTCACCCCTGGGCCCCTGCTGGTCCCCCGTGATGCTTGCAGACTTCACCACCTGCACCCAGCCCCTCGGCCAATGGTGACCAACCTGCCAAATCACCCAGTGGACCCCTCTTTGCTACACACCCTCCTTTATTTATTTATTTTTTTGAGTTTTCATCTTTTTTTAAAAATATTTATTTATTTGGCTGTGTTGGGTCTCAGTTGTGGCATGCAGGATCTTTCGCTGCAGCGCTTGGGCTCTTTGTTGCAGCGTGCAGGCTTCTTTCTAGTTGTGGCGCGCGGGCTCAGTAGTTGCCCTGTGGCATGTGGGATCTTAGTTCCCTGACCAGGGATCAAACCTGTGTCCCCTGCATTGGAAGGCAGATTCTTAACCACTGGACCACCAGGGAAGTCCCACACCCTCCTTTATTATTAGTGACTGGTCGTTCGTTCAACCACTCAAGTCATTCAATAAAAACAGATTGAACACCTACTATGTACCAGGTACCATTCTATGCCTTAGAGACATGCGGTGAAAAGACAGATGAGGTCATTTCCCCACTTCGAGCTCACAGTTTAGTGGGGACAAACCAGTGATTCTCTCAGTGGGGTCTGTGGACACAAGGCCGGGCCACAACCTGTGTGTTATTAGGCTCAGACAAGGTAGCACTGAAGTTGTCAGAAGTTTTTAGAAATTTCTCTAGCGCTCTGACTGAGTAATTTTATGTTTGTTGAGTCTAGTTTACAAAAAAAAAAAAAAAAAAAAAAGAAGGCCCCTTGTTTGTCTTTTTTTCCATTTTGTTTTTTTAGAAAAATTCATCCTACATTCCAGAAACTTGGAGAAGCATTGCTCTAAACTATAAATTGCAATTCATGCCATGAAGAACATGAAGGAGGATAATGGGGAAACCTTGTCTAAGGAGGGTAGTGTTTGATGGGACCTGAAGGGTGAGGAGGAACCATCCAGGCACAGAGCTGGGGAAGGACCTTTCCGGGCAAGGGAACAGTCTGTGCAAAGGCCCTGAGGTGAGCAAGAATCAGGAGTTTTGAAACAGTAGGACCTTGTTGTTTATCCATTCTATATATAATAGTTTGCATCGGCTAACCCCAAACTCCCCATCCATTCCTCCCCTCCCTCCTCCCCCTTGGCAACCACAAGTCTGTTCTCTCTTCATAGAAGTTTGCTTATTTTTTTTTTGAAGTTTGCTTATTAAATAAGTCTAAGTAAATTCCTGTCAGCTACCCAAGCCACACTTTGTAATTTCTTTGAATTTATTTCATTATTCTGAAAATGATCATGGGAGACCCATTATCACTTTCTTAACTAAAGCTTAAAATTCACATTAAATAAATGAATAGGCTCTCAATACATGATGTTGACCAGTGGACAGTCACACTTCGCTGGTGGGAGTGTAAAATTGAGGCTACCTCCCCAGCTATTTGGCAATACATGGGGAATACGAGCTTTTAAGAAACTTTATAGCCCTTACCTTTTTATAAATATTTCCTAAGGATAGAATCAGAGATAATGGCGAATATGTTTATACACAGATATTGGTTATAATAATATTTACAAAAATGAAAACTTAGAATCATCCTAAAAGTCAATAATAGGGAATTTGTAAAATAAATTATGGTGCCTCCACATGACACAATATTATGCAGTTGTTAAATGCTCACAGTGTTATTTGAAAAATGAAGCAAAATTATATTTACAGCATGATCTTTTTTTTGTTAAACACACACATACACGTATCCTTAGAAGGGCTTATACAGACTGTTAAGAGTAATTATTTTGGGGTGATGGATTATGGGTGATTTAATTTTTTTGTTTTTTTCTGTAGTTTTAAAATTCTCTCCAATGCATATGTATTGCTTTGAAAATAAGTGATACTTATTAAAAACAATAATGAGGGGCTTCCCTGGTGGCGCAGTGGTTGAGAATCTGCCTGCCAATGCAGGGGACACGGGTTCGAGCCCTGGTCTGGGAAGATCCCATATGCCGCGGAGCAGCTAGGCCCGTGAGCCACAATTGCTGATCCTGCGCGTCTGGAGCCTGTGCTCCGCAATGAGAGAGGCCGCGATAATGAGAGGCCCGAGCACCGCGATGAAGAGTGGCCCCCACTTGCCGCAACTAGAGAAAGCCCTCGCACAGAAACGAGGACCCAACACAGCCATAAATAATAAATAAATAAATTAAAAAAAACAAAACAAAAAACAATAATGAAAATATTTGACATCAGTCATTAGACACCACTCCATATTCATTACTTATATAGATTAAAAATTCTATAATCGTGAAATAACCTTAGCCAAAATCTTGAAGACTTTTAATCAAGGGTATTTCTGACATAGTCTGTTAATCCATAGAATGTGTGGTTGATGGGCTCTTCTGTACCTTTCAATCATGTAAGTTATTTGGCTCATAGCATTTTCATGATTAATCCAACATGAAAAATCTGACTTAGCCCAATGCACTAACTACCACTAATCTTACTGGTGACAAGAAACTCCTGATAAGGATGGGTGGGAGAGGTGAAAATGAGGGCAAGTTTTGGGATTTAACTTCACTGGGACCATTTTCTTTGAGGGATTGGATATCTGATCTGATTTCGTTTACTTCAGATCTTTGAACAAATCATTACATGGGGATGTTGGGGAAGGGAAGGAGTTAAGTCTAGAAGCAGTGCTTGATTTAGGATTTGTTTTGGAATCACTTAACTACTGGACTGTTGACAACAATAAACAGTTTCTAAATACCTAGAGGAATGAAAGTGGATTGTCTCCCAGTAAGAAGGTGGCAGGTGAAACTTGGCTATTTCTCTATATTCATTGAGATGAATGTTTGAGCAAAAAAAAACCCTGAAAGCAAAACAAGACATAAAAGTTACCTTTTAAACTGGTCATGCATCTGTACCTGGTATGTGGCCCTCTCTGACTTCTAAGATGACCTATGAAAGATATTTATTTTGTAAAATAAAGTTCAAAAAGGCAAAGATATCATCGACTTAGACCAAACATTCAATAACTTCTGCAAATGGATTGTCAATAAGCATTGACATACATTCCTCATTTTGGCCAGGAAGGGGTAGAGTTATTCTCAAGGTTAAGTAAAGGTCACCGCTCTCTGCCAACTGCCACTCAGTGGTGATGGAAAAGCAAAGGCTGGAGTTGGGTGCCTGGAAATTTCACTTAAGAAACAAATGGCCCCAGTCTGTTCACTCAGGTCATTTCTGTTAGTTTTCCCATAATTGTACTAGATCAGTAGTCAAGTGAAACGACAGATTCATCACTGATAGAATCTCTGTCCTGGGTTGACAATTCTTTAATTTGTGTGCCTGCATGGTCAGAGGCCATTATTTCTAATTGCCTTTTCATCCTTTCATCTATCTTTCACACACATTAAATTTAATCTTCACATTCAGTGATGACTTGGAATTTGGTCTGAAGTAGCTACCAGACTAGGTTCATAAACTTTAGTAACTTCAGAAAAAAAAAAATCTTAAAAGGCTCATCAAAGTTTGAAACAATGGCTTTCTAATAATTTAAGGTTGTTACAAGATCTCCGCATTGATCATTCTAAATATTTAGGTTCTTAAATGACTTGACTCCTTAAAATATGAAAAGAAGTTTGCATCTCTCTCATTGCACTTTCAAAACAATTTAATATATAACACTTCTGATGATTCCAGATAGGAGCCTTTGAGCTTTTTCCTTTTCATTTAACAACTCTATACTCCTCTGTGGTAGGAACTGGGGACCCAAGATGAATCAGACAAGTCCCCGAGAAGAAAAATAAACACAACAAAGTATGTGTATGGACTAGTGTGTCTAGCATAGGGGACATCCAGAGAGAGATGGAAGCAGATCTGGGGTGTGGCTGGGAGCAGCAGTGAGAACTGTGGACCAGGCTCTGTGAATTCTAGGGTTTTCCCCCACTCCACCTGATTCAACCCTCAGGATTATCCTGAGGCAGTCCTGTCCATCTAACAGGTGAGAAAACTGAGGTTTAGGAAGTGAACTCTCCAAGGCCCCCCACACCAAGTAGGAGGTGAAGCCAGGACTTGAGAACTGGTGTCCAGACGGGCTCTGATCCAAAGCTCAAATTCTGGGACTTCCCTGGTGGCATAGCGGTTAAGAATCCGCCTGCCAATGCAAGGGACACGGGTTTGAGCCCTGGTCCGGGAAGATCCCACATGCCGCGGAGCAACTAAGCCTGTACACCACAACTACTGAGCCTGTACTCTAGAGCCCGCAAGCCACAACTACTGAAGCCCCTGCCTAGAGCCCGTGCTCCGCAAGGAGAAGCCACCGCAATGAGAAGCCCCCCGCACGGCAGTGAAGGGTAGCCCCCGCTCACCACAACGAGGGAAAGCCCGCGTGCAGCAATGAAGACTTAACTCACCAAAAATAAATAAATAATTAATTTTAAAAAAATTAAAAAAACAAAAATAAAAAACAAAGCTCAAATTCTTAACTATGCAGGCTCTGTTCCCGAGAAGAGGAGCAAGGTCAGAAAGGTCCCCCATGAGTGAGGTAGCCCAGCCAAGCAGGGGCAACAGGGGAGCAGGTGAGGGCCAGGGGAGAGGGAGCAGGCCTGGAGACAGCAGAGAGATTAGTTATGTGTGAGCATGTTGGTCTCTCTCTGTTTCACAATAGGGATTTATTATCAAACACAGTCTGACTATGGCATTGGGTGCCCCCAGGATCGGGGTATTCAGTGGCACAACCTTGCCGTGGAGGACACAGGGTTTCCTTCCTTGTGCTGTGTCATCCTTAGCCTGTTGGCTTTCATCCTCAGGCTTGAGGAAATACTGCTTTTTTATTGGTTTTTTGAGATACATTTTAAGTCATACTTCAATATGTAATGATTGGAACAGGGTGAATAGCGGCCCCCAAAGATATCAGGTCCTAATCCCTAGAATCTTTAAATGTCACCCTATAAGGAAAAAGAGTCTTTGAAGATGTGATTAAGTTAAGGATCATGACATGGGGAGATGATCCTTGGTTATCCAGGTGGGCCCTAAATCCAATCACAAGTGTCCTTACAAGAGCCCAGGGAGATGTGATCGATAGAGAAGGCCAAGTGTCTTAGTTTGTTCAGGCTGCTATGACAGGGTACCATAGACTGGGTAGCTTAAACAACAAACATTTATTTCTCATGGATCCAGAGGCTGGGAAGTCCAAGATCAAAGTAATGGCACATTTGGTGTCTGGTGAGATTTCTCTTCCTGATTCATAGACAGCCGTCTTGCTGCTTTCCTCACACGGTAGAAGGGTGAGAAAGCTCTCTGGGGTCTCTTTTATAAGGGCACTAATCCCATTCATGAGGGCTCCAACCCCATGACCTCATCACCTCCCCAAGGCCCTATCTCCTAATACTGTCACATTGAGGGTTATTTCAACATATGAATTTTGGGGGAAACAAATATTCATTCCATAACACCATGTGACCATTGATTCATAGGTTGGAGTCACAAGCCCAGGAATGCTGGCAGCCAGCAGAATTGGACAAGGCAAAATTCAGATTCTCCTGTAGAGCTTCAGGAGGGAGCTCAGCCCTGCTGACACCTTGATTTTAGCCCAAGAGAACTGATTTCAGACCTTCAGAACTGTGAGAGAATACATTTCTGTTGATTTATGACACTAAGCTTGAGGTGATTTGTTATGGCAGCCACTATACAATGATGACAAGAACTGGTGGAGATGAAGCACAAGTCAGGGCAGTGATCAACATGAGGAAAAGCAAGAGGTAGAATCATGATTATTATTAAAAAAGGGCCTACTGTGTGCCAAGCATGGTTTTAAGTACATTATATACTTCGTGTTTCCCTAGAGCCTATAAAATTGGTGTTGTTTTATAGTCACAGAAACTGAGGCTCAGAGAGGTCAAGTAACACACCCAAGGTCACTCTGGCTGGAAATAGTAGAGCTGGGATTTGAACTCAGGGCTGATTGGTGCCAAAGCCCATATTTTTTTACTTTGCTTCTTGGAAGTTGGCCATTTGAATGTATATTTAGTTCCCGTTTGTATATAATGTTGAACTTTATTAGTATTCGAATTTACAAATTAAAACTACATATTATTCCTTTATTTTCTGTATTAACAAAAGTAGGACAAGCAGTCATTTCTGAGCCATGTTCGGGCATCTTGCTGATTTTTGCTGCTATAGAGTCACCAAAGGAAAAATACGGTGTCTTTCCTTCCTAGCCCAGGAAGAACAGACCATCACAGGTGGAGGTCTCCTTTGGTGCGGGTGGCACGCACGTGTGTGTCTGGGGAAGGTAGTGTGGAGGGAAGACGGAGGTTTTTGTGCAGATAGAAGAGATTTTGTAGCCTGGAGACCATCCCTAACCAGGCTTTTCGTTTCAAAGGCCCAGCATCTCTCCACATGTGGTCCATGGTCTATTCCCATCAGACTCTCCAAGGATGCCTGTTAAACGTGCAGATTCCAAGGACTTCCAGACTCACTAGAGCCGGAAACCGGCATTTTAGCAGCCCCTTAAGTTTTCTTGGCCCCTTCAAAGGTTGAGAATAGACATCCACACCCATTCTGGCAATTACCAGACTACCCCAGCAGGTAAAGATGACGTCTCTGTGTCTAGACCCTGAAGGGAAATGTATGGGCAGGTTCAGGTGTGGCTCTGATTGGACAACCCAAACTAACCGTGGCTAAAACAAGATGGAAGGAAATCTCCGCACATCCAAGTCCAGGGGTAGGCCATTCAGGGCTAGTATGGTGTCAGGGTTTGAGCTCTTTCTGCCCTTTTGTTCTGCTGCTGTGTGGCTTCTATTCCTTGGGTCACTTCACAGTCCAAGGGGCACCTCAATTTCCAGTCATTAATTCCACACGCTGGGCAGGGGAATGAGGAGGGATGAAGAAGAGATGCTCCTCCTTTGAAAGGCAGTCTACGGAAGTTACACACCCTCCTTCCCCTTCCATCCAGGGCACTGCCCAGAAAAAACCGAGGCCGCACTGCCTTGCTGTGAGGGAGAAGGAGCTTTATTCTAGGTTACCACGTGGAAACCATTGCAAAGGGAGCTGGGGGTTGTAGAAACTCCTGCCACAGGGTGGGTGCCCAACCCCAGCGGTGATGCCTGGGCATGTTGAAATAGGGAGAGGTGAGTGGTCTTGCAGCACCCAGGGTGGAGGCCTTGAATGGGGTGGCCAGCTGGGGCACGTGGGCACTGAGCACAAGCCACATGAGCCTGGGGTCTCCTGTGTGGGGCTAGGGAGAGGGTGAAACAACGGCAGGGATGGCAAATACCACGGACTAAAAGCCAGTATTTTCTCCCATTTTCTTGGATAGAATAAGCATTAACACCCGAGGGAGGGTGAGAAAGGCCCCCAACAGATGATTCTGAAATTCTTGTCAATAACGGAGAGTGGGAAATCAAAACACTTTAGTCAGATTTGGAAAAATGGAACACTGTGACATTTCGTATAGTCCAAATGTGAGGAACATCTCACACCCAGCTGTCTTAGTCAGGGTTCTCCAGAGAAACAGAACCAAGAGGACGCACATAGAAACATCAGAGGGGATTTATTATGGGAATTGGCTCCAATGATTACAGAGTCTGAGATGTGCCATAATCCACCATCCGTAAACTGGAGAACCAGGAAAGCAGGTGGTATGATTTAGTCTGAGTCCAAAGGCTTGAGAGCCAGGAGCTCTGACGTCCAAGGGCAGGAGAAGATGGATGTTCCAGTTCAAGGAGAGAGAGAGAGAATTCGCCCTTCCTCTGCCCTTTTGTTCTATATGGGCCCTCAATGGATCGGATGATGCCTGCTCACACTGGGGAGGGCAGATCTTCTCAGTCTTCTGATCAAATGCTAATCTTTTCCAGAAACACCCTCATAGACACACTCAGAAATAATGTTTTACCATTTGTCTGGGCATCCCTTAGCCTGGTCAAGTTGACACAAAAAATTAACCATCACACCAATATAAGGGTAGTACTCAATGTTAGTGAGTTACAGTGAATGTGTACACTGATAGAATCTTTTTGGAGATCAGTCTGTAATCATATGAAGTGTCTTAAAAATGTTCAAGCATACCAAGGGGGAAAGGGTGGGGTGGGATGAATTGGGAGATTGGGATTGACATATATACACTATTTTTTTAAACCAGTTTTTCTTGTTTTATTTATTTAATTTATTTATTTGGTTTGCTGGGTCTTAGTTGTGGCAGGTGGGATCCTTAGTTGTGGCATGCAAACTCTTAGTTGCGGTATGCATGTGGGATCTAGTTCCCCGACCAGGGATTGAACTCCGGGCCCCCTGCTTTGGGAGCTCAGAGTCTTAACCACTGCACCACCAGGGAAGTCCTGACATATATACACTATTGGTACTATGTATAAAATAGATAACTAATGAGAACCTACTGTATGGTACAGGTAACTCTACTCAGTGCTCTGTGGTGACCTAAATGGGAAGGAAATCCAAAAAAGAGGGGATATATGTATAAGTATAGCTGATTCACTTTGCTGTACGGTAGAAACTAACACAACATTGTAAAGCAACTATACTCCAATAAAAATTTTTTTAAAAAGTTCAAGCCCTTTGACCCTGTAATAATTCCAATGTAAGGAACCTAGCCCCGGGACACAATTCCACAAAGATGTTTGCCGTACTGATTATTTAAAATAGGGAAACACAGGAGACAACCTAAGTGGCCAGTGCGGGGGAACCGTGGTCTTTCTCCTCATTTCTATCTCAGTGGCTGAAACACTGAGATAGAACACTGAGTGTCCTTCCTGGGGAAGTCCTGGGGAAGAGGTTTCTGCCATTCTCTCTACCCCTTACTCCTTACCCTCACGGGACAGGTGCAATTTAGCCCATGGGTGGAAACGGGCAAAGGTGACTGACTGCTCGCCAGCTGTCTGCCCTCTGCCCGGACCTCCCAGGTTGCAGCCCAGCACACTCCCTCGTGCACGCAGCAGGTCCCGCCGAGCCTCCACATCGGCAGGCCCAGCCCCCCTCACATCAGCTTTTGGGAACAAAGCCTGCTTTGAGCTTCAGGTTTATCACGTGACTATATACTGTATTTTAATTCCTGTCGGGCTCTTCTCCTTCACAGAAGGGTGGTGAGGGATGATTGTGCCTCCCGCATGCCACCCTAGGAGTATCACTTGAGAACAGTGAGAACAGGCGGTGCTGGAAGCCGAAATGTCAGAGAGCAGGAGGGGCCCCTTGAAGCCCCGCAGCAGCTGATGCGGGCTGACTCACAGCTGCCTCTGACGTGCGGGGGCCGCGTGAACAGGCTTAGTTAGTAACGCCAGTGGCGCAACTGATGTGTGAGTCACCGTGAGGCTGGCGTCATCCAGCCCTGGCCACGTGACCCTCTGTGACTGTGACCTACACAAGCAGAGCCTGGGTACTCTGGATTTGCAGAAGTAGCTGGAGACAGGTACTGAATTATTGGAAAGGGTTTTTCCTCTGTATTCATGGGAAACAGATATAATAAATCTTGGCCCACAAATGCCCTTGTTCAAGAATTACAACTGCATTTTCTATAATGCCGTCATTTCTGACTCCATGGCTCCTTTGGTCCCTGAGGTTTCCATCACATCTCTGGCACACTGAGACTTTTGTGGTTACGAGGCATGGCGGGCAAGAGAACATTTAGTCCTGGTCAGGAGTCCATACAGGTGACCCGAGACACCAGTTGTCCCTTTCTACATGGTCCCATTTGGTGGCTATCTATCTCAAGGTTTTGTTCTTTGAAAAATGAAATTTTGTTGCCTTTTGACTTAGACTATCCTGATTAGAAGAGGTGGGATAAGTAAATTTCTGCCCATTCCCAGGTAGTATTAATAGGGCCACAATTAACCCAATTAGGTTTTACACTGAGTGATCTGAGCATCTTGACAACTGCCCAGCCTGACCTGTAAGCTGGGAAGACAAATCAAGAACCGCTCCTTTTCTGCTGCCCTTTCCCCATGTTCCACGCAGCTGCATTGCAGTTACTGACTAGTAGGGGCCTGTACTGTTCAATATATCAGGTTCTGGGATAACTGCTGTAGCAGTTGATTTGGTTGGGTTTTCTAAGGCACAGGGCTGATAATATGATATTGTGTGTCCTACCAACTCTTTGAAAAAGTGCGATATACAAGACATTTTTGATTGAATCCATTTGCTTAAGGAGTGACACCTGTTCTGATGGACGCCTAGGGAGCAGCTTCTTGAGAAAATCCAGGCACTTGATTGAGATCCTTCTGACTAAAAGAGGGCAGGTCAAGAAATGAGGAAATTATACTCCAATAAAGATGTTCAAAAAAAAAGAAAAAGAAATGAGGGAGCGGACTTCCCTGGTGGCGCAGTGGTTAAGAATCCGCCTGCCAATGCAGGGGGCATGGGTTTGAGCCCTGGTCCTGGAAGATCCCACATGCCACGGAGCAACTAAGCCCGTGTGCCACAACTACTGAGACTGCGCTCTAGAGCCCGGGAGCCACAACTACTGCAGCCCGCGCGCCTAGAGCCTGTGCTCCACAACAAGGGAAGCCACCGGCAATGAGAAGCCCGTGCACCGCAAGGAAGAGTAGCCCCCGCTCACCGCAACTAGAGAAAGCCCATGTGCAGCAATGAAGACCCAACACAGCCAGAAATAAAATATAAATAAATAAATTAAAAAAAGAAGTGAGCAGAGAAGAAAAAAAAACAACTAGAAAAAAAGAAATGAAGGAGGGCAGAATTTTGGATTTGAATTCTGTTGGCTTTTCATAGATAGTTTCATATTTGGACTTTGAATTCTCACTGAGAATCTAATTACTGGAGGGGGTCTTGCTAAAATTGGAAGTTTTCTATCACTGACATTTTTTATTTGGAGTACTTTATGCTATTAGTTGGGCTCACTGCAAAGCACAGTGTCTTTCAAGTGTTTTTCTTAAATTATGAGATGCAGCAGGGAAGTGCATCAGACATCATGGGCCCTATAACCGAAGCAACATTTTTACAAAATACAAACCTGTCAGCCGGGGTTCCCCTGAAAGCAGAGCCTGTGACAAAGGCTTGTGTAGGCAGTTTATTTGGAAAGTGACAATAGGGAGGAGTGGGAAGCAAGGGAGCAAAACAAAGACGAGGAGCCAATACAGAGTTCACCGCTGCCATGGTAACCACAGCTCAAGCTCATGAGACCTGCCTGGAGCTCAGGAAAGGCAGCTCAGAACCAGTTCTTTGGGAGCTTAACGCCTGCCCATGGTGTCCTATGGTGTTAACTCCCCCTGCTTCCAGGGTGCCCTGGCAGGGGGCACCTGTGTGGACCTGGTCAAAGCAGCCATCAGTGGCTGGAATAAGAGGTGGGACAGAGAGGATCTGAAGTGACCACAAAAGGTGTTCAATCAAGATATTCACCAAGTGCAATGTGCTCTGCTATAATGTATTCTACTCTAGTACACACACATACACTCTAGTTGAGGCCCACTAACTAGTGGTTCTCAAAGTGTAGTCTTTTCAGGGGATCTCTGAGGTCAAAACCATCTTCGAAATAATAGTAAGATGCTATTTGTCTTCTTCAAACTCACTCTCTTGTGAGTATGCAGTGGAGTTTTCCAGAGGCTTTGTGGTATGTGGTACCAGAACAGAATGCAGAGGCAGATATGAGAACCCAGCTGTCTCCCTTTAAGCCAGATGTTAAACAGATTTGCAAAAATGTTAGACAATTCTACTTGTCTCACTAAATTTGTTCTGGAAAATATAGTTATTTTGCATAAAATGTTACTTAAATACAACAAAATGTAACAGGTTTATTATTTATAAACAAATATTTTTAAAATTTCTACTTCAATTTCTAAATATAATCCACATACACAGAAACTCGTTGGGTCTCTTACTTTTTTTTTTTTTTTTAAAGAATTTCACTTTTTAAAATTTATTTATTTATTTTTGGCTGTATTGGGTCTTCGTTTCTGTGCGAGGGCTCTCTCCACTTGCGGCAAGCGGGGGCCACTCTTCATCGCGGTGCGCGGGCCTCTCACTATCGCGGCCTCTCTTGTTGCGGAGCACAGGCTCTAGATGCGCAGGCTCAGTAGTTGTGGCACACGGGCTTAGTTGCTCCGCGGCATGTGGGATCTTCCCAGACCAGGGCTCGAACCTGTGTCCCCTGCATTGGCAGGCAGATTCTCAACCACTGCGCCACCAGGGAAGCCCAGGGTCTCTTACTCTTTATGCGTATAAAGCGGTCCTGAGATTTATAAAAAGGTGAGAATCACTACACTAAATTGATCATGACCTTCAAAGGAATTGCAGCCCCCAGTCTGGTGGGAAGAGGACAGCTCTATTAACTGCCACTTTCTCTTCCAAAGTGAATGGCCATTCCCCTGGTTGACCACAGGCTCAGTTAAGTCCAATCAATGAAGGCAGAAGTTCTGACCCTGGCTGCCTGTTATAAGTGTCTGGGTGACATTAAAAATTACCCCGGCCTGGGCCCCGCTCCAGACCAATGAATCAAAATTTCTGGGGATGGGGCATAGTACTGTTCTTTACCTCGTTACTAATGTATAACTTACATTAGGAGCACAAATCTTAATGATAATAACTATTTTTTTAAACATACGTTATTCCCAGGTAACTACCACCCAGATCAAGATGTAGGGCATTTCCAAATCACCAGCAGATTCTCTCATGCTGCCTCCTAGTTAACACCATTATTCTAATATATATCACCATAGGTTTAAAAATTATTTTCCTGATTTTGAACTTCACATAAACGGCATCATACAGTATATATATATATATATATATATATATATATATATATATATATATATATATATATTCCTTTATGTCTGGCTTTTTATGCCCAACATTGTATCTGTGAAATTCACTCACGTTGCTAGGTAGAGCAGTAATTTCATTCTTGTTTGCATGGCTGTGTCGTTTTCCATTGTATAAACAGGACACAATTTACCATTCTACCCTTGATAGAGTTGGCTGGTCCCCTCAAACTGCTCTTCAGTGTGGTGACGTGCCCTTACCCTAAATTAATACAGGAACTGGGACTCATTAGGCAACAGAAACAGCAGATTCACGTTATCCATCTCATGCTTACTGGGCAGGGATATGGTTATTGAAATGGAAGTCCTAGTTTTCCCAACTATTTAAAATTATTAGTTTCTTTCTTTCCTTTTTTTATTTTTAAATACAGAAAATATAGTTAAATTTGCATAAAGTAAAATGTGTGGCTCCAAACCTGGGTAGAGATTTAAGTTATCAAAAGACAGGCGGCATTGAGTGCTAGATGAATTTAGATTTGGTCCCCCTGGCCAACTGTGAGTATACTCTTGCTAAGTTATGGGTGGCTTGTTTCTTTTAAACTTATTTCTATCCAAGCTTCTTAATCTTACACGAGACATACCCAGATATTAATATGGCAGCGTTGCTCAAACTAATCCACAGTTAGTTACCAAATCCTCCAACCCCCTCAATTGCACTTCCCCAAATCTGTCTGATTCAGTAGAAGGTGCAATCATCTCCTCAGTTCAGTAATTCAAATAAACCTAGGAATGACTCTTGATCACAACTCCTCTCGGTAGCCTGCCTACCCTGTACAATCAGATCCATCTACCCAGTCAGCTGTGTCTCCAACAAATGCTGCAAAGCTACGCGATCCTCCTCAGCTCCACAGCTACCACTCTGCTCTATGCGGCAAGCATTTCCTGCCTGGACTAATGCAATCGCCTCCTGACCGGTCTCCCTACTTCCACACTCTTCCCCGTCCCCAATTCCCCCTCCCGAACCTACCCTCCACCCACCGCCCAGTGGCTTTTATTTTTTTTGGCTGCATCGAGCAGCTTGTGGGATCTTAATTCCCCAACTTGGGAGTGAACCTGCAGTGAAAGTGCAGAGTCTTAACCACCAGACTGCCAGGGAACTCCCCCCAGTGGCTTTTAAAAAACACAGATCAGGCCGTGACACACTTTTCCTCAAAGCCTCCTATGGCTCCGTATGTGAAGTGCCTCAAACCCATCACACTGACAGGTGAACCCAGACTTCTTACACTCGTCCACACAGCCCTCACACCCTCCCGCAGCAAGCGCTAGGCCCCCTGCTGGCCTCCTGGCCTTAGGACACACCACGCTCCTTCCCTTCTTCCCACCCAAGGTCTCTGTCCTGCCTGCTCGGTACTGGAAGCTCCCTGCTGACCCTCTAATCTTTATGTGACTGCTCCTGTTTTCGTTAATCAAACCTCAACCCCAACTGCCTCCTCACAGCAGCTTTCGTCGACTGCCCCATCTAAAGCAGTCGTCCCTGAGACACGAATCTGATGGCAAAGACACACATTAAATGTGCCCTTCTCCTAAACCTAAGAGTTTGAATTCTGGGCTTCTAAGAACAAACAGTGGGAAGTACATAATTGCCCTTTGAAAGTTACAACATGAATGCCTCTCTGGAGGGACACTTGCCATACGGTAATGCAGTATTTTATTTACTCTGTCCATTAGTAACTACTATTTGATAACATTTATAATATTAATAGAACTTAATCTAAGAGAAGTTCAACTTACATTTTTCTTTCTTTTTTTTTTAACATTTCATTTCAATACTGGATATTAATCAGAAAGACAGTCAAAATTACTATGGTCGAAATTCTTCCATCAAAAATTTGTAATAAATGTTTGGTATTAGTCTATGTACACTTCAGTTTTTGGTGTAAAGTTCTTTGGCTGCAAGAAAAAACATTTGGTTTACTTCACTAATAGGAATATCTCTTAATGCTGGGATGGCCTCTTCTTGGTATTTCTTCGGCTGTTGGTTTATGGCATAGTTATCTGTAAGAAGAGGACAAAAGGCTCTGTTTACCCAAGCAATTTCTTCAACAATCTCTGTGGTTTGTGGAGACCCACCACATAGTTTACTAGGCTAATGTTTGGATAATGACAAATACCATGTTTAACATAATTAAAAGGCCCCTTAAATTCTCTCTTTAGAAGAAATATCCCAATTAGAATAAAAATCAGCCAAGTACTTTCTGCAACCTCTAACTTGGGTAATACATTAATATTTCAGGGACTTCCCTGGTGGCGCAGTGGTAAGAATCCGCCTGTCAAAGCAGGGGACACGGGTTCGATCCCTGATCCGGGAAGATCCCACATGCCGTGGAGCAACTAAGCCCACGCGCCACAACTACTGAGCCCACGTGCTCTAGGGCCTGCGTGTCACAACTACTGAGCCCATGTGCTGCAACTACTGACGCCCGCAAGCCTAGAGCCCATGCTCCGCAACAAGAGAAGCCACTGCAATGAGAAGCCCGTGCACTGCAACAAAGAGTAGCCCCCGCTCGCCACAACTAGAGAAAGCCCACGTGCAGCAACAAAGACCCAATGCGGCCAAAAATAAATTACAAAAAAAGAAATTAATATTTCATTCAACTGTACAATGATGATTCAAGCCCCATTTGTACATTTCTCATAGGAACAGAATTATAGCAACACCCCAATCATTTGGTACAATCATTCATGCAAACTTAACAATTTCCCCTCTTTGTACAAATTGTCTATTTGCTGTAATTCCAGCCAAGTATGCAGGGAACACAGTAGGTTATCAGAAAAGCAATATCTAAAAGTTAAAAAATCATACCAGAACTTAAAAAATACTTTGCTTCCTAGAATCCAAGCAAGTTCAGGAATCTAATTTTTTTTTTTTTTTTTTTTAAATTTTGGCTATGCCACGCGGCTTGTGGGATCTCAGTTCCCCAACCAGGAGATTGAACCGAGGCCATGGCAGTGAAAGCGGGGAATCCTAACCATCAGGCCACCAGGGAACTCCCAGGAATCTACTTTAATCTTTAGACTTGAAATAAAAGAACTTAAAAACAACAACAACTACAAAAAACATGCTGTGGCTCTTCTATCCACTTAATTGCGGTCAGGTGTACACAGTGATCCTGAGGATACACACCCCCAAATTCCTCCTCCCAGACAAGGTCTGTATGGACCTCTTTGTCATCCCTTGATCAACACAGCTTGTTTAGGATAAAAGGAGTTTCTCTCAGGCAAAGTTGCCAAGGAACATATTACATACTTGTGGTTTTTATCAGTAAATACACCTGTTAACTAGTGTAATAAACAGCACATTCATGAGAGCTTATTTGTGCCATGTGAACATTTCCTCTGGTATAATTGTATTTATTTCTCCCAGTTTTTTTACTATGCTGATGTGTGTCAATTACTGCAGTCTGTTCTTTGCTGCTTTTTCTTTTTAAAAAATATTTATTTATTTATTTATTTCGCCGTGCTGGGTCTTAGTTGCAGCATGTGGGATCTTTTTAGTTGTGGCATGTGGGCTCCTTTAGTGGCAGCATGCAGGCTCTTAGTTGTGGCATGCGGGATCTAGTTCCCTGACCAGGGATTGAAACTGGGCCCCCTGCACTGGGAGTGTGGAGCCTTTTTTTTTTTTTTTAAATGATCTAGGTTTATTTTTTATTATTATTATTTTTGGGGCTGTGTTGGGTCTTTGTTGCTGCGTGCGAGCTTTCTCTAGTTGTGAGCAGGGGCTACTCTTCATTGCAGTGTACGGGCTTCTCATTGCGGTGGCTTCTCTTGTTGTGGAGCACAGGCTCTAGGTGCATGGGCTTCAGTAGTTGCAGCATGTGGGCTCAGTAGTTGCGGCACATGGGCCCCAGAGCACGTGGGCCTCAGTAGTTTCTGCACGTGGGGTCAGTAGTTGTGGCCCTTGGGCTCTAGAGTGCAGGCTCAGTAGCTGTGGTGCACAGGCTTAGTTGCTCCGCGGCATGTGGGATCTTCCCGGACCAGGGCTTGAACCCGTGTCCCCTGCATTGGCAGGAGGATTCTTAACCACTGCGCCACCAGGGGGGTCCTGGGAGCACGGAGTCTTAACTACGGGACCACCAGGGAAGTCCCTGCTTTTCTTGACAAAAGTGTTAATACCCGACTCCTCCATCCCCCGGCACTTTCCTTTGATATAAATTTACCTGTGATCGTATGAATGGAGTTGAGTGGAGAGGTACTCATCATGTTTATCCCGAATAAGAGCACGTAACCAATCACTACAGTAATGAGGAGGTACACAGGCAGTGCAACTGCCCAGTATCTGCAGAAAAGAATATTAAAGTAGGTAACAGACTTCCTAAAAAGTTGCAGTTCTCTACAGTTCATCACCAAGTTAATACAGTTTTAAACTTAATTTTAGCTTTGACTGAAATAATACATGTACCTAAAAGGCAGTCCAATAGTTCTACTGGCCTACAGTGAAGCTGCTATCCTGTACCCCTGTTTGAGCCCTGGAGTCTTACTTCCCAGTAGGGGACACTTTCAGCACCTAAGCTGTTTCTTCTGGTGTTTACCTCCACCTTCCTACACAACATACTCCAATTATTATTTCTTGATTTTTTAGACTTCAGACATTTTCTCTGAACATCCTAATATGGAGATAAATGTTTGCAACTGAGCACCGTAACGTATTATTATTATATGTCTTCTTGTACAATTTTTTGTTTTTCCTGGAAATTAAGTAATTACTACTTTTTGTCTGTTTGCTTGGTTTCCCATGTACCTATCAATACTCCATCCTCAAATTCTCTGATAGAGTCTAGTATGCCTCTTAATACAGTTAAACACATCAAATGCTCTACCTCACATGTTTTATTGGGTGCATTATTTAATAATTTCTTCCCTACTGTTTTCTCTTTCTGGAACTTCTAAGAGATTTTTTGCTGTTATACTTTCCTCATCTTTTCTCTATTTTCTATTTTGCTATACTCTATCCTATTTTCTGGAGATTACTTTTGGTGTTTCTTCTAAACCTTCAATTAAAATGTTAATTTTGGCTACCATATTTATAATTTCCAAATGCAGTAATTCTCTGAACATTCCCTATTTTATAGCATCCTGTTGTTTCATAGTTATAATCTTTTTTTATCTCTGAGGATTTTATTTTAAAGTTTTCTTCTGTTCTTTGCATTATCTCCATTTTCTTCAAGTTTCTTTTCTCTTTTCTTTTTTTTTTTTTTTTTTTTTTTTTTAAACTAATAGCTAATTTTATTTATTTATTTATTTTTGGCTGTGTTGAGAATTCGTTTCTGTGCGAGGGCTCTCTCCAGTTGTGGCAAGCGGGGGCCACTCTTCATCGCGGTGCGCGGGCCTCTCACCATCACGGCCTCTCCTGTTGCAGAGCACAGGCCCCAGACGCGCAGGCTCAGCAATTGTGGCTCACGGGCCTAGTCGCTCCGCGGCATGTGGGATCCTCCCAGACCAGGGCTCGAACCCGTGTCCCCTGCATTGGCAGGCAGACTCTCAACCACTGAGCCACCAGGGAAGCCCTCTCTTTTCTTTTTTTGCTTTTTTCTCTTGTATTTCATTTTAGAGGCTTTCTTTTAATGTCTGATAAGTTGCCTATTCATATTTAAAGATGAAGTACTGGGGAGGCAGGGAGGCGGCCGGGGAGACATAAAAAAATAAAAATAAAGATGAACTACTAACAAACTAATTGGAAGCACTGTGCATCTGTGGGCGGGGATGGCCAACTGGTGACCCACACTATGGGAGACCTGGCCATTCCATTGGAGGACCTCTAATTATCAGAAATTAGAGACCCTTTCTCTTGAGCTGGTCAACTTCTTCAGGGAGGACCCTCCTATCTTGCTGGGAGGAGGCGGGTGGTATAAGCCTGCCAACCAGAAGCCTGAGAGCCTAGTGAGGCAAGGTGCTTGGGAGGAATCTCACTATTCAGCAATGCAGATTTTCACTGATCCCTGTTTTCAGTAACGTGCCTAGTTAGACCTAGTGCCCCCCAGACTAGAGACTCTCACTCAGCCTTTACAGAGCATAAAACTCCCGTCTTCTGCAGGGGAGGGTTGGTCTCCCAGCTTTAAGGGCTGAGGAGGGGGATTTGAGGGTCGAATGCTCTTTAAACACTGTTTTCAGTCCAACCCGGAAATACCATGTTAAAGAGGTACCCGTACCTCCAATGTCTGGGCCTCTCTGTGTTGTGGGCACAGAGGCTCTGGCTGGCTTCCCTGCTTTAGCAATGTGGGAAAGTGGAAATTCAGTCAGTTACCTCTCACCTATCTGCAATCCACTTCCCAAGATTTTATTGATACACCTCCACTATCCCGTTATTTGCTCCTGTGGGTTTATAGCTTAACAATTATTTTTTTCTATGGGCTTATTTTAACAAGATTTTGAGAAGAAGCAGAGATAAAGATGTGCATTTAGCCCACCATCTTTAAGTAGAAGCGTATCAATAATCGTCTTTAAAAAGCTTTAAATTTCTATATGGCTACTTATGGATCTTAAAAGAATAAATATAAGATTTGTATAAGTCTTAAGAAAAAACCTGATCCTTCAAAACAGCATTGATATACTCTTTATTTAAGAAATACATTGAACTTACTTTTGAGGCCAATAGGTTAAGCCTAAGGAGTTTAGCCAAGATTCAGGAATAAAAGCCCACACAAGATATAGTACTGCAGAAGAGGGAAAAAAAAAAAGGAAAAAGGTCAGTAAGGCATGCATCCAATCTATCAAGGTTCAAATAAAACAACTAGAGAGAAGCTGGCACGCTGCAACGAAAGAGCCCACGTGCCACAACTAAGACCCGACGCAGCCAAAAATAAATTAAAAAAAAAAAAAACCAAACCATAAAATTTACCATCTTAACCATTTTAAGTGTAATGTTCAGTAGCGTCAAGTATATTTGTATTGCTGTGAAACAGGTTTCTAGAACTATTTCATCCTGTGAATCTGAAACTCTATACCTATTAAACAACTCCTCTTAGTTATTTTATTTTTTTTTAAAATTAATTAATTTTTATATTTATTTTTGGCTGTGTTGGGTCTTCGTTTCTGTGTGAGGGCCTTCTCTAGTTGTGGCGAGTGGGGGCCACTCTTCATCGCGGTGCGTGGGCCTCTCACTGTCGCGGCCTCTCCCGTTGCGGAGCACAGGCTCCAGATGCGCAGGCTCAGTAGTTGTGGCTCACGGGCCTAGTTGCTCCGCGGCATGTGGGATCTTCCCAGACCAGGGCTCGAACCCGTGTCCCCTGCATTGGCAGGCAGATTCTCAACCACTGCGCCACCAGGGAAGCCTCTCCTCTTAGTTATTTTAAAAAACATGTCTTAACTTCCACTACTCACACTGTATTTTAAGCAATTTAAGGGCAGAAATCATGCCTTAGTAATTGTTGTAATCCTTATAGCACCTAGCAATTTGCTCTATACGTAGTAGGTGTTCAACACTTCATCCCCACAGGGTTGAAATAACTACAGACATTTAGGGGCATAAAGGTGAATTTATCTACCCTTGTTCTGATCCACAACATGCCTTATCTCCTAGAGCACAGTCTTATTTCCCTCAATCCAGGTCTCTGTGGCACCCTTTACTGTTGTCCCTCTATTATAACAGCCAACCTCTGAGCACTCACTGTGGCTAAGCACACTTCTGAGCACTTTCCATGCATTATTTCATTTAATCCTCAAAACAATCCTAGGAGGTATTAAGCCATTTTTACAGATGAGGAACTGGAGTCTTAGACATGTTACATCGTCTATCCAAGGTAAGTGGCAGAGAGAAATTTCAAGCCTGTCTCAATGATGATGAAGGATTAACATTTTTCTCAACAAATATGTATTACGGAATTCTCTCTGTCAGGAGTGTGCGATACAATAGTGAACCCGAAAGAGATGGCCTCTGCCCTCTCCGACCTTAAAACTGAGCAAGGAATAGAGAAGAATAAATTGGTATTTTCAATACACTCTGATAAGTGCTAATGAGCGAGTAATAAAAGAGGATATTGGAACACATAAGAAGGCCCTCAGCCCACAGTGGTGGTGATGTGAGTGGTTAGGAAAGATTTCCTGGAGGAAGTCATTAAATTGGGGCCTAAAGGATGAATAGGGGGGTTAGCCAGATGAAAATGCTGGGCTTGCAGGTGAGAGGAAGGATGGAAATACGAGAAAACAGTGTTCCCAGCACCCATCCACAGAGAGAGCGCTGGGGGTCTGAAGAGAGCTGGTGTGGTAGATGGCAGAGGGAAAAGCTCGCAAGGAACTGGCTTGGAGCTTGAGTTTTCAAGATTAATGAAATACAAACAGCACTTCCCTGGTGGTGCAGTGGTTAAGAATCTGCCTGCCAATGCAGGGGACACGGGTTCGAGCCCTGGTCCAGGAAGATCCCACATGCTGCGGAGCAACTAAGCCCCTGCGCCACAAGCCTATACTCTAAAGCCCGTGAGCCACAACTACTGAGCCCACGTGTCACAACTACTGGAGCCCACGTGCCTAGAGCCCATGCTCTGCAACAAGAGAAGCCACCGCAGCGAGAAGCCCGCGCACCGAAGAGTAGCCCCTGCTCACCGCAACTAGAGAAAGCCCCCGTGCAGCAACAAAGACCCAATGCAGCCAAAAATAAATAAATAAATAAATAAATTAAAAAAAAAAAAAGAAATACAAACAGCGGGGAAACAAATGCAAATTCATAAATGGAAATGACTTGCTTAGTTTAATTAACTGAATGAATATTTACTGTACATCTGCCATATGCCAGGCACTATGAAAAGGTCAAGGCTATAAAGATAAATGAGACATGGTCTCTATTCTCACAGTCGTGTGGGAGAGAGAAACGAGTCACATGCAGCGGCAGGAACTTCCCAGGCACTATCTTACTGGACCCTCCACAGACCCCTCTGAGGTGTGTGTGAGTAGTCCTTACTCACAGGTGAAAAAAATTGAGGCTCAGGGAATGTAAGTAACTTGCCCGAGGTCTCACAGCTAAACGTTGCTGAGCTGGAACGAGAACCTGAGCACCGTCTTCGCACTGGGCTTACAGGCAGCAGCCAGAGCGCTGGAAACGACATGAAGGGGAGGCGACGTATTTGGGGGAACCCCAGGCAGCGTGGAGTGGCTCGGGCATAAAGTACGAGGCTCTGAGCAGGGAGAAACCAGCCGGAAAATGAACAGGTCCCAGATCATGGAAGACCTTGGGCGAGGAACATGGACTTTATGCTCTGGGCAAGGGGAACAACTGGACATTTTGTTGGTAACTTTACAGTTACAGCAGACTACCAAGAGAAATAACCATCCAGGCCCCAACCAGAGGTTTTAATCAGGGGAGTTCACATCTGGATCTCAAGTGTGTCACTGTGACGGCTGCATGTAGGATGAATCTGTGGAAGAAGCGAGACCCCGGCAGGCTCAGTGGCAGCAGCAGATGAATGAGTTGGGGGAGAAGGAAAAGTACAAGTGAAGACGACTCCCAGGCTTTCAGAGTGGGACCTAGTCATTCCAACCCTGAAGAAAGAGATACTGGAGCAGTCGTTCTCCACACAGCGTCGAGAGATTTTCCAAAAATACAAATCTGACCCTATCACGTGCCAGTTCAAATCCTTCGCCGCCCTTAGAGTAAAATCTAAAATCCTTCCTAGGGCTTGCAAGAACTGGAACGACCTGGCTCAGCCCGCCTCTCCAATGTCCAGCCCTCACGCGCTACGCTCCAGCTCCAGACAGCGTCTCATTTCTGTGCTTCAAACGACCTTCCGGACGCAGGGTCACTGCATTTACAGCGAGCGCTGTCTGCCTGGAACGATCTCCCTTTGGCTCTTCCAATGCAGATGGTTCCTTAGCCTGCTTTATGTCTCAGCTCAAATGTCACCTTAAGAGAGGCTTTCCCCAATCACCTGCTCTCCCAGCTGTGTCCCACCGACCACACCTTCATTACTCCATCATTTCCCTTCATTTCCCTCAAAGCTATTACCACAATCTATAACTACTGTGATGGACGGAATATTTGTGTTCCCCGCCCCCAAATTAATATGTTGAAACCCTAATCCCCAATGTGATGGATTTGGAGGTGGGGTCTTTGGAAGGCAGTTAGGTATAGATGAGGTCATGAGAGAGGGGTCTCCATCATGGGATTAGTGTCCTTTCTTTCTCTACTATGCGAGGATACGGCAAGGGGGTGGTTGTCTGCAAACCATAGGAGGGCCTTCACCAAGAACCCAGCCATGCTGGCATCCTGATCTTGCACTTCCCTGCCTGCAGAGCTGTGAGAAATAAATGTCTACTGGTTAAGCTACCCAGTCTATAGTACTTTGTTATAGCAGCCTGAACAGATTAAGACAGTTAGCTTTTTAAATCAATAACTATTTCAATATACGGAGAGACTCATGTAACCCCTGCGTACCCACCACCTAGTTTTTTTTTTTTTTTTAAATTAATTAATTAATTTATTTATTTTTGGCTGTGTTGGGTCTTCGTTTCTGTGCGAGGGCTTTCTCTAGTTGTGGCAAGCGGAGGCCACTCTTCATCGTGGTGTGCGGGCCTCTCACTATCGTGGCCTCTCTTGTTGCGGAGCACAGGCTCCAGATGTGCAGGCTCAGTAGTTGTGGCTCACAGGCCTAGTTGCTCCGTGGCATGTGGGATCTTCCCAGACCAGGGCTCGAACCCGTGTCCCCTGCATTAGCAGGCAGATTCTCAACCGCTGCGCCACCAGGGAAGCCCCCACCACCTAGTTTTATTATGACTGCTGGGTACTGGCCTCTGACCTCCTCTATCTTATTACTTTCTGCCTCACTGTCTCAGGTTTCAACCTTACTGACCTCCATCTGTTCCTTGAAACCACTGGCCTCCTCGGGCTTTTGCACTGGCTCTTCTCTGGGAGGCGCTTTCCCTGGATTGCCACATGGCTCACTCTCACTTTTCGCGTCTGTGCTTACAACTCACCCCTCAGTGAGGCACCACCTGACTGCTGTATTTACGATGGCAACGCCCTCCCACTCCTCATCCTCCTTTCTTGCTTAATTTCTCCCCATGGTACACATTATCATCTGACATTCTGTATGTTTAATTATTTAATTTGTCCATTGGCAATCTCCCCCTAGCAGAATGAAAACTGTGAAAAGCAGGAAGTTGGGGGCTGTTTTGCTCCTCCCTTGCCTGTAATAGTGGCTGGCACATGGTAAGTACGCAAGAAAAATTTGCAGAATTAATTTCTGGTTGTGGGTACTGTTAGATTTCAGTCTTAAAGTCATTGCTTTTATTTATATATATAGTTTCTAACCCTTCAAATAACTCTATACAACAGGGATTTACAAAAATGATGATGTTGATGATAACGATAGCAGCAGCAGCTAACACTGAATAAGTACAGGTATCCCCACTTTCCGAAAGCTCGCTTTAAGCCATTTCGCTTTTATGAAAGACCTACGTTAGTAACTGTCTTCGGAAACCAAAGGAAATCTGAAGAGGATTTTTGCTTTTACTTAAAAAGCATTCAGTGTTTGTTTTGCAGGGAGCCGTGATACAGGCAGGCGGTGCCCACCCAGAGCAGGGAGAGTGGCACGTCTGGGCTCCTTCCCCAGAGCTACATTCAGCATCTCGGCATCAAACTGCCATGGCTTTGAACTGTGTGAGCATCTTGATCTCAACTGAGTATCTTTATCAAATTGAGTGCGTTATCTCAATTTATCTTGTGCATTGCTTAGCAAGATGTGCCCTAAGGTAATCGTCGCTTTACACCATTTCTGCTTACGAAAGGTTTCATAGGAATGGTCTCTACTTTTGGATTGTGGGAGAAACCCGTACTTATTGTTCCTACGCATTCTTTTAAGTGCTCTGCATAAATTACGGCAAGTAATCTTCACAACAGACATAAGAGGCAGCATAGTGAAGTCAACCCAGCGTGCCTGGGTTCAAATTCTAGCTTTATCATTTACTGGCTGTGTGACCTTGAGCACATTACTTAAGCCCCGTGTGCCTCAGTATTCTCATCTGCAAAATGAGGACAGTAATGACAATATCTATCTCACAGGACTGTCTTATGCTTCATAAGCATTTGATAAACATCACCACCCTTTCACAGAGGAAGAACCTGAAGACCCAAAGAAGTTAACTAAATGGTCCTCCACAAAGCTAATCTGTGGAGGAGTCAGGATTTGAACTCAAGTTATAACTTCTTCACCCCATAGACTGCCCTGGCCAACAGCTTGGTTGGCTATACTGATGCAGTTAGGGTTCAGAAGCATTACCACTCCATCTTTCTCGTTTCCACAAAATTCTAAAAAGTTGTGGGCACCCACTTTTCTCCCTAATTCTCAAATCCTTTTGGGGAGAGACATGGGTCCCACTGTGTGACTCTGGGAATATCATGTCTCAGTGAACATCAGTTTCCTTATCTGTAAAATGGGACCTTATGGGGACTGACTGAGACCCAGGATGTAAAGTGCAGCTGACTTCTATAACCTGATTCCTGTCCCTCCCACAGGCTGCACCGGGGCCACACCAGATTACTCATTTCCAAACCCCATAATGCCTTCTCACTTCTTCCTTCTTATTGGTGAAGACAAAGTCCCTGGGAGAAAGCTCACTCTGACTCCCAGGGTTTTTTGGGTTTTTTTGGCCACGCTACTGCGTGGCTTGCAGGATCTTAGTTCCCTGACCAGGGATGGAGCTCTGGCAGTGACAGCGCAGAGTCCGAACCACTGGACCGCCAGGGAATTCCCTGACTTTCCATTTTGATTTCTTGTCTCGCCACTGGCTGCCCATGGCACTTATCACACTGAGTGAGAATTGCAGATTTACTCCTCTGTCTTGTCCACAAAACCATGACCTCCTTAAAGGCAGGGACCAAGTTGCATTCACTTTGCAATCTTGCCTCGTGCTGCATTTTAAAGATTTGTTGAGATTAAATCTTTCAGGCTCATGTCTGGCATATAGAACACTCTTAACAGACAAGAGTTCCCTCCAGGTTTTCTCGAAAAGAGACAAAGGTAGAAAGAATCACAGTTCCTATGTGCACATGCTACAAACAAATGCAATAATTTCCTGTCCTTGAACACCAGAGAAAGGCCCTGGCCATCCATCAGGAAAGTACTTACTGAAGCCAAATTGGGAGCTTAAGAAAAGGACAAAGCCATAAATCGCTCTTTCTGGCAATGGCGACGGTGAATTTTCCACCATTTTCCCTGTGGCTTTAGATAATCTGTGGGAAAGAAACACAATCATCTGTCAGTGATTCACACCCTTGGCCTATTATAACCTCATCGCTTTGCTACGGGCACAGCCCCTCCGCAGTTTTCCCACCCTAAACCACTGCCAACGGGCAACCTGCGCACAGACCTCCGACACACACCTGCTTGCACACGTGCACACAAGCACCCATACCTCGCCTGTAGGCGCAGCCAGCCCCAAAACCTCACGTGCACGCGCACACAAGCACACGCGCCACAGCGCGCACCTCCCGCAGTATAAGGTGGGGGGAGGCAAGGGGGGAGCGGGCGAGGCCACGGGGGAGCAGGGGAGGGACTGACGCCACTCCAGCTCTGCAGGTTTCGCCTCCGTGCGAAAAGGGAAGGGCAAGCAGGGACAGGAGGCCCGCGCGGCCTCCTCAGGCCTGGGCCTCGGCGCCCGGGACCCTGACCTGCCCTCTCGTGGGGTCCGTTTCTCATTCGAGCCCGGGGATTGGGGTTGGCCCTCGACCTTGGGTCTTCCATGCGCCCACTCCGGCCCCTCCCCACAGTTCGGCCACCTCCGTGCCGAGTCCTCTGCGCAGGCGCGGACCAGGGAGCCGCAGGGGGGCGAGAGAGGGAAAAAGGAGAAGGGCCGAGTTGCCAAGGCAACCCCTGCCCGGGCGCAGGCGCACCGCGACCCTCGTCCGGCAGGAGCGCGCGAGCGCGGGGGCTGGAGGGATCGGTCAGCTCTCTGCCGCTGGGGGCGGGGGGGGGGGCGGCGCGACGGCGCATGTACATTGCGGCCCACGTGACGCGTCTGCCGCCTGCGCCGCCGGCCGCTCCTGCCCGCCCGCTGGCTGACGTGGAGGGCCTGAGGCGGCGGCGGCGGCGGCGGCCCGCGTCCGAGGCTCGCGGGCTGCGGGCCCCGGTGAGTGCACACCTGGCGCGCGGCAGGGCTCCCGGATGTGTCACCTTGTCGCGCTGCAGCCGAGATGCCCGGGGAGAGGGGCCCTCCACACCCCCTCCGTGGGTGTGTGGTGAGTGTGGGTGTGTGCGCGTCGCCCCGCGTCGTTGGCCGTGGCGCCCGCGGTGTGTGTGCGCTGGTTGGGTGCCGGTGCAGGGGGGGAGTGTGTGGCCGCTTTTGTCGGTCTCAGTGGGTGTGTTTCCTTTGTCTGGTGTCTTCCTTCTTTAAGTGTGGCCCCCTCCGGGCTTCTGTGCGAGGGTGGGAGAAGCCCCTTTGTGTGCGCATCCCCCGGCCGCACGCGCACCCTCGCCGCAGTCGGTGCGCGGGTGACACCTTCGCTAGGCGGAGGGTCCGCCGGCCTGAGCGCGGGTGGGCACGCGCCCGTGTGTCCCCTCCCGGCTCCTTTGTGTCCGCGCTGGTTCTTCCCGGCGACGGCGTGGCGCCCCGGCGGTGTGGGAACCCCCGTTTGTGTTACTGCCTTTCTCCGGGGATGCGCGTTCTCCGCGCGCGTGGCCGCGCCTCCTGTAGTCGTGGCCCTCGCCTGCAGCATTGCCCGCCCGGGGGTGCGTCCTCGCGTGTCCCCGCGCGCGAGCCGCGCCTGGGTCCTGTCGAGTGCGTGATCAGGTCGTCGTTCCTGGGTGTTCGTGAAAGTTCTTGCACGCCCCTCCTCTGTGTCTTGTGTTTCCTACATCTGCGCCACCTGTTTTCGTGAGAATGGCTGCCGAGCGCGGGGAGGGGACGGGGAGGGAGAAATCAGTGCAGTGCTCCCCCGTCCCCTGCGCCTCTTCGGAGCATACTTCCTCCCCCAGCGCTAATGGGAAGGGGGGACAGCAGCGGGTCTGGCCAGCTGCGCCGTAATATTTACGATGTCAGGTGTGGCCGGTCGAGCCAGCCTGTTTTGGGGGCGGAATAAGGGGGCCAAGGGCCAAGTCAAGGCATAGGTGAATGTTGGTTGGTACCAGTGTGGCGTACTATTTTCAGAGGCGCCCTACACGCCCAAAGATCTTCGATTGCAGACTCCTTTCAAAATAATATGTACACGACACCTGGGCAAATACCTTTTAGCCGATCCTGGGCGTTCTTGATAATACTTAACGGTTCATATAGTGTTTTATGGCGTTCACGTGAATTAACTCTCTTGCTTCTGCCCAGCGTCATGGCGAGGGAAACAAGGTAGACACCGTACAGGTTTTACTCCTCCCTTGGGAGCAGTTTCCTCATAATTACAGCTCTAGTTAGGACATTCTGTATTGCAGGAAATGTGCATTTTATCCTATTAGAGACCCATTACCCATTAGAGACCCAACTACTCCTCCTCTTGCTCAAAGGTTCGTGCTCTGCGCTCAAGGGCTGCGTTTTCGTGTCTGTTTCTCGCTGTTCATTTGCTCAATTTTCTTACTCTTGCCTAATTTTCCGGGTTTTTCTTCCTTTTAATTTCTGGAAGATTTCACGCATAAAATACAGAGGGGTATCTAACCAATCCGTGATTAAGATTTACAGATGTAATTATTTTGCCGAATTTACTTCAGATCCTCTTTTTAATTTAAAAGAACTAAAATTGCAAAATATGGAGGTGCTCTCAGTTCCTGCCCCTCCTTCCGTAGAGGTTGTCACTGTGTTTAGGTTTGTGTATATCATTCCCTTGCATATTTTATACTTTGATCACGGTGAATCCATAAACAATATATAGGGTTGTGTGTTTTAAACTTTAATGGTATTAAACAATGTGTCTTTTTGCAACTTGCTTTTTTCGATCAGCATCACATTTTCAGATTTACATATGAATAAATTGGATAATTGTGTTTGGTTCATTCATTTTAATTGCTGGTATAGAATTCCATTGTATGAATATACCATAATTTACTTATCCGTTTTCCTGTTGATGGGCTTTGTTTCTGGTTTTTGACTCTAAAAACAATCCTGCAATAAACATCTTTGTACTTGTCTGCTTTGTGCACACGTTTGGAAGTTTCTCGAGAAAATACACCTAGTAGTGGATTTGCTCTATACTAGGATATATGCATCTTCAACGTAACTAAATATCACAGAAGCTCTCAAAGTGGTTGCACTAATTTTCACTCTCACTGGTATTGAGTGAAGACACCCATTTGTCACAGCCTTGCTAACACTGTATGTTACCTGACTTTTACATTTTTGCCTTCTGTTTACTGACCAGCTTCCTTATAACTTTATCTTGCGGCTAAATTTGCTTGTAGCCACCTTGGCTTCTTGCTCTAGCCCTGTGTCAGCCTATGGGTTCATCTCTCACAGTTAACTGGCTCAGTCTTTATCTCATTTGGTTCTCATAAGATTAATTCCAGTAAACATTTATTTTGTACCTAATGTATCAGTTCCAATGGTTGATGTAAGATAATTCCATGGTATGTTAGATGTACCTCTCTAATAGCGGGTGAGGTGATTTAATTACTTTTTTGCATATGATGAACGGTTTTTAAAAAATCTTCTTTCCTCTTTAATGTAATATTTGATACTTTCAAAATATGTAACATATATGCAAGTTGTGAAGCAAAACAATAAAATGAACACCTATCAACCCACCACTCAATCCAAGAATCAAAATGATCAATCCAGGAATCAAAATGACCGATATTGAATGTGCTCACCTCCAGAGTGACTACTATCCTAAATTGTGTGTGTCATTCCTTGTTTTTTAAAAAATAATTTTATCAGATATGTATACATCCCTCAACAATGTATTGTGTGGTTTCTATTGTTTTTGAATTTAAAAAAAGGAATACTGGATACAGCTTTCTGGGTCTTGCTTATTTCACTCAATGTTATGTTTCTAAGAGTCACTGATATTCAGTATAGATGTAAGTCATTAATTTTCACGGCTGTGTAATATTCTGTGGGTGAATATAACACAGTGTATGTGTTCTTCTGTTGATGAACATTTTGGTTGTTTCTAGGTTTTGCTATTTTGAAGATTCTTGTACATATCTTCTGGTACATAGTTGCAAGAATTTCTCTACTTTTCACACTGGGGTATATGACCTCTGGGAAAGTAATAAAGATTTTCTGAGGAGTACTTGGGCACAGGTAATATTAATGAATCAATTTGTGATCATTAAATTCCATGTGTACCCTTTCGTAAAACTGGTAATGCCTGAAGCCTGTGACAGAAACTTCCTCCTGGTTCTACTTTCTCACCTTCCCTCTCACAGTAGCACTTCTGCCTTAAATTAGGAATGCATAGCGCTCACTCATATGGGATCTTACCAGGGTAGTGTCCCAGTTGAAAAACTCTCCATGGAAAACAAAAGGATAATCTAAAATACATGCAGCTGTAGTGTTAGGGAGCACCTCTTTTAATCCAGACACTTCCCATCTCTTCAAGAGCTGCATTTCCAATAAAATGTAACTTTTATGTTTAATTATCAGCATATATACTAGTTATTTTTTGATCAACTCTATGCTGTAATAATTATGATGTTTTAAACCAATGATATGCCAGTTTTAAAATGTCACTGTGATACTCTAGAAATTCATCCTTTGCAATTATTTAAACTTGGGACTGAAATTTTTTAGATGTCGTTTTAAAGTGTGAAGAATATGTAATTTTTAAAGCGTGGTTTGTGAGTAAAAAAATGTTGGAATACCACTGTAGTAAGCTATTTGCTAGAAGTGGAATTGCTGGGTTATGGGGTATGAATGGTCAACTTTACAAAATGATACCAAATTGTTTTCTGAAGTGGTTGTACCAGCTTATACTTTGGCAAGCAGTTTTGTCAATTTATATACTTTGATTAGTAGTGTGTAAGAGGTATAGTTGATCTATATTCTCTGTAACACTTATTACTGTTAGACTTCTTAATATTTGTAAATCAGATGGATATGAAATGATGTGCATTGTGGTTTTAATTTGTATTTCTTGACTGCTAATGAGTTTGAGCATCTTTTCATTTGTCTGTGAACCATCTGTCCTTTTTGTTCACAAAAAAATACCTCATCATATCTTTTACCCATCTTTCTGTTGGGTTGTCTTTTAAAACTAACAAACTGGTAACATCGATCCTTTATTGAGTATACACGTTGTAAATATCTTCTTCTAGTTTGTGGTCTGTCTTTTTGCACTTCATGGTGTATTTTGCTGAACAGAAGTTCTTAATTTTAATGTAATCTAATTGGAAACTTTCCCTGCCCTGGGATTATAAAGTCGTTCTCCTGTGTTTCTCTTTAGAAGTTTTAAAATGACGCCTTTCACATTTAAGTTCATAATCCATCTGGTACTGATTTTTGTATATGGTGTGAGGTAATGATCCACATTCATTTTTTCCCCCCATGTGGCTACAGTTGACCTCACTCCGTGTATTGAATTGGCCCGCTGTTCACTAATGATCTGCTGAACCACCTCTTTTACATGTTTAATTTCTGTGTGTGTGGGTCTGTTTCTCGTTCGCCTTTCTGTGCCACTTGTCCACTTGTCTATCTCTGTGTTGATACCACACTGTCGTGATTATTAATGCTACAGCTTTACCTGAAATCTTGATATCTGGGGGGCACTTGAGTTTTAGCTGTTCTTTAACAGCTTGTCATGTGACATGAAAAACTCTTTGGGAATAAATTGGAATGATTGAAATTAGTTTGGGGGAGACTTGAAATCTTTAAGATTTGAGGTATGTATTTCCATTTATTTAGGTTTTTAATGTTTTTTGATATAGTTTTGTAAATTTTTTCTTACAGATCTAACACTTTTTAAATGTTGATTCCAGGGTTTCTAGTAGTTTTGTTGCTGTTACAAATGATGCTTTTTAGATTCTATTTTCTGACTGTTTGTTAGTTAATAGAAATTCAATGGATTTTTTTTACATTGATCTTCAGTCATCCACTTGATAAACTCTTATTCTGATACATATTCTGTAATTCTTTTGGGTTTTGTATGTGGACAGTTATATCACTTGCAAATAGTGACACTTTTGGGTTCTCCTTTCCAATTATTTTCCCTTAATTTTTTTTTTCTTGCCTTAATTTGTTGGCACACTTTTAGATCTATGTTCAGTGGATGTGATTATGGTTATTCATTAGAAGTGATTATAGAGAGCATACATGTGATTATAGTGAGACTACATGTCTTATTCCTGATTTTAAAAAATTGTTACCCCCTTAAAAATGTTTGCTATGAGTTTCTATAGATACTCTTTATTAAGTTAGGGGAATCTTTGTTTGCAGTTTTGTCACGTGCTTTTCTGCATCTGTTGACAATATCTTGTGGTTTTTCTCCTTTAATCTGTTAAGTGTAATAGATTCCAATTTATACATTTAAAAATTCTTAGTTCTCTTACATTCGTTCCTAAGATAAACGCAAATTGACCTTGATGGACTGTCTTTTTTTGAACTGGGTGGGGTTTGGTAGTATTTTATTTAGGTTTTTGTATTTGTTTATGAATGAAACCACCTGTTGTTTTTCTTTATTGACTATCTTGTCTGATTTTGGTTTTCAGGTTACACTGGCTTTATGCCATTTGCAGAGTAGTACCTTTTTTTCTCTTCCCTGGGACAGTTTGGATTGGAGTGATTTGTTTCTTAAAAGTTTGGTGGCCTTTATCTGTGAGATCATTTGGATCTAATTTTTTGTGTGTGGAGGACTGTAAATTGTTGATAATTAGCAATTGAATAGTAGTAGGACTTCAGGTTTTCCATTTCTTTTAGTCAGTTTTGGTAAATTTTATTTATTTTTAAAAATTTATTGGCATCAAGTTCATGGTATTGTCTTAATTCTCTTTAATCTCTTTTACTAGTAGTTATGTTCCCTTTTCTCATTTTGAATATTATTTGTGTGCGACTTTTTTTTCATTAATTTTGCCAAAAGTTAGTCTATTTTATTAATCTTGCCAGAGGATGAATTTTTGGCCTAATTTGTTCTATTTTTGTTTTTTAGTTCATCGATTTTTTTCTCCTTTATGATTTCCTTCCTTTTCCTTCTTTGAGTTTATTGTTTATTATTTTTCTAACTTAAATTGCATGATTAACTTACTAATTTTCAGTCATTCCTGTTTCCTACTATCAGCATGTAAAGCTATACGCTTCCTCACAGTTCATTTTTGCTTTATGTAACATGGTTTAATTTATGGTATTTTCATTAACTTTTAAATTTAAGTATTATTAAAATTCCTATTTTGATTTCTTCTCTGACTTATGTGTTTTAAAGTTTTCTTTAAAATATGCTTTAAAATTTCCAAATGTTTCTTCATTAACATTTTTCCTTTTCGTTCATTTCTTAATTGTGTTGTCAGAGAATGTATTGTATATTTTATCTTTCTGAAAACATTTGTTTGCCCTTGCTTTATGGCCTTGTACATAGGGAACTGTGATAACTATTCTGTGTGTACTTGTGAAGAGTATGTATTCTCTAGTTGTTACGTATGTGTTAGATCAGGCTTGTAAATTGTGTTCAGACTGTCTATATTAATTTTCAGTTGTTTGACCTGTCATGAGAGAGATGTAGTCTTCCACTGTTACCTTCTAACAGACTTCCTGTAGTTCTAACAGTTTTCATTTTTATGTATTTTGAGACTATTTGATTAGATACATGCAAGCTAAACATTGTTTTCCTAGTGGGTTGAACCTTTTCTGTTATGTTGTGGTTCTCTCCACGCTTAATTTTGTTTTTTGTCTTAGGGTCTGTTTGGTCTATCCCACCTTTCTTTTGGTGGTAATTTACCTGGAATAACCTTTTTCTTCATTTTCATGTCACTTTTCTTATGTCCTTAGATTTTAGGTATCTCTTACGAAGAATATATTACTAGATTTTTCTTTTAATCCAGTCAGGTAATTTATGATTTTTAATTGGTACTTTTAGAAGTTAGTTCAGGTCTCTTGGTGGTCAACTCATTTTTTTATCTAAAATTATTTTTATTTTACCCTGTTCTTGAGGATAATTTTGATGGGTATACAGTTCTAGGTTGATGCTTTATTTTCTGTTTATATGGTAAATATATTATTCTACATGCAAAGTTGTCTGCTGCCAGTTTTATTTACGGTAATTTGAAGAAAATATTATTTTTCTTCTGGCTGCATTGGATTTTCTGTCTTTGGTTTACATCTTCACTTATAAGTCTAGGTGATGATTACTTTTTATTTATTCTATTTTGGATACATGTGTTTCCTGATTCAGAATTTTGTCTTCATGAGGTCTAGAAGATTCTGAGCCTTGTGCCCTTTAAATACTTTCTCTCTGATTTTATCTATTTTCTCCTTCTGGAAATTTAACTGGATATATATGTATTAGACTGTTTCCAGATCACTTATTTTTCGTCTTTCATATTTTTCATTTCCTTGTATCTTTGCCAGAACTTAAAGTGCTGGGTAATTTCATCAGGCATATGTTCTTGTTCATCAATTTTCTCTTCACCTGTGCCTGATCATCTGTTTGACCCATGTGTTTTATTTTCCTTTACTTTTAACAATTATATTTTTAATTTCTTAAAGTATCACTCGGTTCTTTCTTGGCTATACCCAGTCATTTTTTATAGTCTCATGTTGCTTGCTCATTTTTTTGAATCTATATTCTGTAGACTGGCAATCCCAATGTCTGATGTCCTCAGGGGTCTAAATGTATTGCTTGTTTTTTCTGTTGCCTCCCTTATGGTGGATTGTCACCTCCTGTGCTTAGAGATTTTCAATTATGAACTTCTGATTGATTGATCTTTCTCTGTGGGAATTTTGAGAGTCTGATTTGGGGGTACTTTCCTTCTGATAGGATTTGTATTAGCTTTGGCTGGGAGCTTTACGTGGGACCAACCTTTCAGTTTTCTCACTTTGCTTTTGGCCCATGATCCCACTATTGCTCTTGGCATTATGATTTATCATTGTTGACTGTCAGGTTTAGTTTCTAGCTAGAGGTTTGTTGCTTTGGGGGGAAAGGGTGGTTTTAAGTGTTGGCTATTTCTATGAGCTCAGCAAAATTTAAAAAATCTAGCATCCACTTTGTTTTGCAGTCATGGAGTGCCCCATTAGTTCATCATAATTGATGGACTCAGAAGTCCTTTACATTAGTATTTAATTTTTGTAGTATATTCATTTTAGTTTGTGTTAGGAAAAAAAATTCTGTCTTACCAAACTTAAGATTTCTTGGTGGTAACAAACTTTCTATTAATACAAGCTTACATCTAAGTTAAAAGTTGAGTTAGTCTAAATAAAAATATTAAATAGGTAACAGTACAGTTGACAAGTGGATTTGGCAAAGTTTTCTACTTTGGGGTATGCAAGTTAAAAATTTGGGAAGCACTGAGATAGGGAATCAAGATGAGTAGGACACAGTGTGCCCTCTGGACATAGTGAACCTACAGAGAGAAACCTGTAATGACCAAACAGTATGAAAATTGCTGTCAAAAAGATATGAGTAGGGTGCTCAGGGCTTACAGAGAAGCGGTGCAAAAATAAACTTGGTGGTAGTGAGAAGTTCAGGAAATGCTTCCTGCAATCGAGTATTAAGGACTGGTAGGCATTCTGGTTGCAGAATAAGCTTTGTTTAGAAATGACAGACACCTGAGTATGACTGGCTTCTACGTTGCATGTCACGGAGTGACTAGAGAAATGCAGGAACAGGATCACAAAAGGCCTTCTGTGCTATAGTAAGGAGTTTGGACTTTATCCTGAAGATGATGAGAAGCTGCTGAATTATTTTAAGCAGTAAAGTGTTATGATCAGAGTTTTAGGGGATGCCAAGATTGAAGGCAAGTCACCAATTAAGAAACTGCTTGTTTAAGTAGTTCAGAGGAGAAAAGATGGAGCTACAACCAAGGCATTGGCAGTGGCCATGAAGAGGTGTATGTGGTAATTTTGGATTCCTTAGAGGAGTCGAAAGGACAGGACTTCATGGTCAGGTTGGTTAGGAATGTGGAAGGAGACTGGGGGAGTCTAGATTGACCTCCAGATTTCTGGTTTGGGTAACCAGGTGGCATGTAGAGCAATTAACTGGTAACATACAGAAAGAGGAAAGAACTTGGTTTCATTTGTTCTTGAGGAAAAAGATAAGTTTGTTTTTGAACTTACTGAATCTGAGAGGCTTGCGGGACATCTTGGTTAAGACCCAGTAGCAGTCGACAGGGAGGGTCTAGAAGTCATGAGATGCAACCCAGCCTGGAGAGATTTGAGAGTCTTCAGCATTTGGACATGTCAGCCGTGGTTTGCTACAGTGAGTATGAGGTAATTTAAAGTAGTACACAGATAAAAAAATTTTAATAGTTAGGAATTTAACGTGTCTGAAAAACGTAAGCTGTATTTCACACCTATAATATCATGGATATTATCACTTAGGCCAAGTGAGCCCAAAAAGAAGAGAATATTAAGTAAATAAAATACGTGGGATCTGTGGAAATGGCAAAAATTGTGGTGAAGCTATGCAAATGATGGAAGTTCAGAAAGTGCTGTTTTAAGCCATGGGTATGGTGGATAAGGTCACCCAAGGAGAGAGTAAGCGTGAGAAGAAAAGAGAGTTGACATTTGGGTGGCGGGGAATGGAGAAGAAGAGCCCATGGAGACTGAGGAAGAGCAGCCAGAAGAATAGGAGGAGAACGAGAAGATGGTCTTTGGAGTCCAAATGAAGAGTTCTGAGAAGGAGGAAGTGGTCAACAGCGTCAAGTAAGTTGTAAGCTGAAAAGTGCTCTTTGGAATTAGCAATTAAGGGAGACCATTTAGTTAGAGGCATCCAAATAGCAGATTAAAAAAACATTTATCTAATATGTTAATGTTAGCTGATATTTGTAGCGTTTCCTATATACTGTGTGCTATTAAAAGCACTTTGAATGAGTTAATGGATTAATCAGATAGGTAGGGTTGCTGTCCTCATTTGATTCAGTGAGGAAACTGAAGCCTACAGAGGTTAAGTAACTTGTCCAAGATCACACACTCAGGAAATGGGAGAGCCAGGATTCAAGGCCAGGCAGTCTGGTTCCAGAGTCCATGCTCTTAACCACTATGCCGCATCGCCTCTCTGGTTAAAACAAAACAGAAAATAAAAGTAACACCAATGTCGTAATTACGGTACAGTTGGTGTAGGGCGTGGTATCAGTGAGATATGCCAGGCTGTGACTGACCAGCATGGTGTCACAGTGGCCCAGTCTGCCAGGTATGAGCACGTTAATTGTATTGTAACTGATGCCACGATGGTGATGTGTGGGCTGTGACAGACCGTTCTTGGCTCTTTCTGTATTTATATACAAAAAACATTTGCAAGACAAATGAGTCTAAAAGTGTATATATTTCCCAGAATAGCATATGTCCCATATTATGTGCCATACTTTGGGTGCTAAAATGTCTTTTTATTTTTTCTAATCATTGTTTACTTTTGGAGTTAAATTCTCTAAACTCTGGAAGTATTGTTCATCTAGAACAGGTCAGGTTCCGGACATTGTAGATATCCGGTCTACTGGAAAAGGTCGCTAACGGCTTTACTGAAGCAGCTTCCCTTAAATGGTGGAAGTGGAAACCCAATATTAGGAAAGTGAAAATAAACGAAAATGGAGGATTTGAATGGCAGAAAAGGAAGAATTCTTGATGAGGTTGAAGAATGTGGTAGGAGATAGGGGAGATGTAAGTCGTAATGATTCCTGGGTGTGGTTGGAGAGGAGCTAATCAGAGTTAAAGATTTAAAAACTGGTTGAGACCTGGGCAGTGGTCCAGGGTGTGGCCTTGTGAAGGAAGAGCCGAGGTGAGGTGGGCCGCGAATTTCATTTTAGTTGAGAAGGTGGTTGCGCTGCAAGGCTAGAGTGCTGAAGGGTTGTCCACACGGACGTTGCTGTGGCTGGAACGATGACTGGAGGAAAGAGGCGAACACTGTGAACTAGTTGCCCGTGTTCTTAAACGTGACAACAGCCAGGCGGCAGCTAGACGGCAGTGACAACGAAACGTAGATCTAGTGAAATACAGTGTTTGAGAGGAAACTGTGGAATCAGAAGACCTAGGTTTGAATCCTGCCTAGCTTGGTGACCTTGAGCAAATTACTTAGTTTTGCTATGCATGTTTTCCATCTGTACAGTGACCACGATAATAATTGGGCCTGCGAAGAATTGCTGTGAGGATCAGTGAGATGGTACGCGTAAAACGCCTGGTACAACATAGGACAAATGGTACTGGCAGTTTGCTAGGAAGGTGGTCATTGGTCTTCGCTTCTGATATTGTGAGGTTGTTGTACAGCAAATTGGGCATAAGAAGAAGGATTACTTAAAAGAAACAGATGTGTTTTCCAAGGACTGATGGTGGTCTTGCTTAGGAAAAAAGAAACTTGGTTTATCATAACCGTAGTGGGATAATAGTGGTAAAGTGAACAGGTATAAAAAATGGTGTTAATGGTGGTGCTGGTGATGATAGGAAAAGAAAGCCACTACTTGGGCAAGAGTTACAAGTAATAAAATGCTGCATTTTCCAGTGATATTTAGGTTTTGTAGCCATTCACTGATAGCTATACATTTTTGTTATTGAGCTTTCTTCAGGGGAACACACTTTAGTCTGAAACTCTAGCCCTAATTCCCCTTCCCCCCACTGAAGTACTTGTTTTAAGAGCATGGTCGCTGATAATGTAAGGGGCGTTGCTGCTGCTGCAGCCTGTGCTGTAGTTGTTGTGAGAGCATTAGGAGCAGCGATTGCTGGGAGGATGGCAGGTCTGGATGCGGCTGTGAGGGGTTAGGAGGCTGCATACTCTCCCTGTACCACTTCAGCTCTGCCCCTTTGCCCGGGACAGACACACACACTGAGGCATGGATAGGAGAATATGAACAGCTGAGAGGACACCGTTTTCTCAGTGGAGTCAGGATTTAGTTCCAGCCCGGAGGTTGAGAATGTGGCAGAGTTTCTGTATGATGAAACAGCATATTTCACAGAGGCAGTAAAAGCAGTTGGGGTAAAAGGGCAGCAGTGGAAAGATGTCTTTTGTTCATTCATCTAGGCACATACAAAGATGAATAAGATGCCCTTATCTTCCATCTAAAGGAGATATGTAAACAGTTAAATTCAGGGTAGAGATGGTGATTCTTTGAACCTGACAAAAAGAAGAAATAGATTAAACTGATACTCGAGGAGAGTCAAGGGGAAAAACTAGCGAATGAGGATGAGAATCTTCCAGAGCTCAATGTTCTCATTGGAGAACTTGGTCACTTGGGGTGTAAGTTCCAAGTATTTTTCAGATATACCATAGAAGCTAGGAAAACTGCTTCTCATATCATCTCAAATGATTTAATTATTGATTTGGGTTTTGTTGTCTCTTAGGATGGTGCACCATGGACGATTTTGCCCTGGGAAATTTCACTGTAGCAGATTATGCCTTGTTAGAAGAGTGCCCTTATGTGGATGATTGTGTCTTTGCCTCCGAATTTATGTCCAATGATTATGTTCGTGTGACTCAACTTTACTGTGACGGGGTGG
This sequence comes from Balaenoptera borealis, assembly GCF_965194805.1. Classification (NCBI taxonomy): domain Eukaryota; kingdom Metazoa; phylum Chordata; class Mammalia; order Artiodactyla; family Balaenopteridae; genus Balaenoptera; species Balaenoptera borealis. The sequence goes on along the minus strand of NC_138862.1, from coordinate 8,654,901 downwards.
TAAGTAGATTTCTTAACCTTTTTTTTTTTTTGACTGCACCGCGTGGCATGCGGGATCTTAGTTTCCTGACCAGGGGATCAAACCCGTGCCCTCTGCAGTGGAAGTGCAGTCTTAACTACTGGACCGCCAGGGAAATCCCCTTAACTTTTTGTTTTTAACAGTATGTATTCTTAAAGTTTTCTTTTTTTTTTAAATTGAGGTATAATAGACATATGACATTAGTTTCAGATGTACAACATAAGGATTCAGTATATGTATATATCATGAGATCAACATAATAAGTTTAGTTAACGTCCATCACCATACATAGTTACACATTTTTTTTCCTTCTTATGAGAACCTTTAAGATTTACTTCTTGAAGGTTTTGTGGTATAGAGCTATCTGAGTAAAGACATTTTTGTGCTACACGAGATTTGATAGGGAGATGTGTATGGGTTTTGAAGAGGTCATTTCAGACGGAAAAGTAAGCAGTGTCTCAACAAGGAGAATGTGCAGTGCTGGTGAAAGCTTGTTTTCTGAATGGAGATGAGACTAAAGGCTCTCAGGGAGAGCCATAGAACGGACTGGGGGAAACACTGAAAAGGCCAAAAGACTCATTGGTTGAAGATGTTGTATTCAAAGTGTAAAAGTAAACGTACTGTAAGTTTTTAGTTCAGTATTGATAACCCTTACATTAAAAATCAAGGACTGTTACTTTTGCATTTACCAGATACAAGTCAAAAGAATTTTTTTCTTTTTCAGGGTAGACAGTATAAAGATTATACCCAAAGTGAGGGAAACTTAGGTGAGTACTTTGGTATTTTAATTTTAATTTGTTGAAACAGTTATCAAGGGAGGTTCATGCATTCACATCAACATAACAGACTTATATATCTTTACAAAGTTTATTCTTTATTATTCTTTTTCACTAGAAATTAAAAAACCTTTCTTTGTTAAAATAGAGTTTTAGCTAACACTTAGATATTCTTAACATCTGACAGGTTAAAATATTTCATCCATTCATTTCTTACCTTTCCATATCCATTTTTGTCTTTTCCCTTAACAGTGTCGATTCATTCCAAAATGAGGCACAAAATATTAATATAAAACTTTTTCTTTTTAATTAAGAGTTTGACATCTGCACTATGTGGTGTAGTAAACCTGTTTCTATCCTGCAAGATTACTGTGATGCCATTAAAATACACGTCTTCTGGCCACTTCTGTTTCAACGTCAACACAGTTCTGTAATATCACGGTTGCACCCCTGTGTGGAGGCGAAGTAAGTTACTGCTTATTAACCCATTTTGTATGAACAGTGAGAGTGTGTTGCCCAGTACTGAGGAATGCCAAGTGCAATGGAAGGCTTATGTCTCATTCTTGTATACTGTTCAACTCTACTTTCGTTTAATGGAGTGGAAAAAGTTAATACTTGGGATTTGGATATGAATGAATAATCATGGTAACATTATAATGAATGAAACTCTGAAGAGCGTTAGATGGTAGATTTGAAGCTGAATAAGGAAAAATTAATATGCTTGTTTATAAATACCAGTATTATAGTACAGAAGAAAGAAAAAAGTATAGTATTTTGTCTACCTAATAAACAACTTATTATTACCTAGAGTGACATAACAGAACTTAATTTTATTCAAATAGTTTAAATTGAGGTATAGCATATAGTTGTGTGTAAGATTCAATGGATTTTATATATGAGACCCTAATCTTTTAAAAAATAAATTTATCTTTAAGCAGTTCTCATGCTTCTGAGATAAGTTTGAAGAAATTACAACATCTTGAGTTGATGGAAGATATTGTGGATTTGGCAAAGAAAGCTGCGGTAAGTGATAGAATGTGTTCCTCTCCCGCATTTCAAGAATATAGATATTTATATGGTATTAGGCCCATGTTACTAATTTATAGTGGCTAACGGGTAATAGTTAACCTGAGCTTGTTCTGCTATCCATGAGTTTGTGCTGTGTATTTGAAAGATCAGGTAGATGGCTGTTTTCATGGTTCTGACATGACATGATGAGAACCAGGCCTGCTCCTTGTCGTTAACAAATAGACATTAGAATTTGTCACAAATGGAAGTGTGCACCTGGTTCACAGAAACCTTTGCCGCAGGTTCTAAAAGTGATGGGTTCTATCTTGTAACGTAAAATCATGCCACTGTTAGCACCACCACAACAAATATTTTTTCTTTGGGGTAAACTTTATCATGTCAGATTTGAGGAGGTATCCCTGTACTACACTGAGGGTTTTTTTTCCCTTGAAAGCCATTTCATAATTTTTCTCATTTCAGTTGGTTATGGAGCCAAGTGTTTTTCTTGATAATTCTGATTGCAAACTTAAATTTAGAAAGGGCATTCTGATATTTATTTCCTGCAGATTAATCCTCTGCAGCAATTTATATCAGCCAGTGTAATTTTTTTAAAATTTTATTTATTTATTTTTGGCTGCGTTGGGTCTTCGTTGCTGCGTGCGGGCTTTCTCTGGTTGTGGAGAGCGGGGGCTACTCTTCGTTGCAGTGCACGGGCTTCTCATTGCAGTGGCTTCTCTTGTTGCGGAGCACGGGCTTAGTAGTTGTGGCACACGGGCTTCAGCAGTTGTGGCTCGCGGGCTCCAGAGCGGAGGCTCAGCAGTTGTGGCGCACGGGCTCAGCAGCTCCGCGGCATGTGGGATCCTCCCTGACCAGGGTTCAAACCTGTGTCCCTCGCATTGGCAGGTGGACTCCCAACCACTGCGCCACCAGGGAAGCCCAGCCAGTGTAATTTTATTAAAAAATGTAGGTGTAATGAACCATACCTCTAAAAGTTTAAAATCCATACATCTAAAAGTTAAACTAAATCATTTTGTTATTAGAACCCTGTGTAAGACTATTTCTGACTTGTTTTAGGGTCCTTAAGAGGTAAATTGCGCATGAAAGTGCTGTAGAAAGTGGACTACTATGTACATAACAGTAGTATTCCTAAAATGTAGAATTTTTTTTTCCACTAGAAAATTAAAGTATGATTGGCCGAATAAGGAAAAAAATGTTTTGTCTTTTCTGTTTTGCAGAATGATTCATTCTTTATTGGAGGCTTATTGAGAATTGGTTATAAAATAGAAAATGTAAGTGTTAACATGGGAATACGATACAACCACTTTGAATAAGTGGCAGTTTTCTCACTTCTCATTGCCCCCTGTATCAATACTAGGCCCACAGAGTCAACATTTTATAGGTAACATTTAGAAGTACTGATTTCTATATTTTGCCTAAGCAATCTCCTTGTTTGGGGAGTTTGCATTATTACCATTTTTTTCCCCATATATGTAGTGTAATTTTGAGCCTCCTTACAAGTTGATTGTTTTTTCTCTTTCAGATTATTTACCTGGCATATGTTCTCTCCCAAATGAAATTATTAGGCCCCTGGTGTGAACATTTTTTGTTACACAATTACTAGATGATCTCCAGATACATTGTAGGATCTTAGCTCCCCGACCAGGGATTGAACCTGGGCCCTCAGCAGTAAGAGCACAGAGTCCTAATCACTGGACTGCCAGGAAATTCCCAATAAACCAATTTTTAATGCTACTGGTGACATAAACATGTACATGTTTCCCTTAACATGTTGACACCAGCGTTGATGACTTCATTATTTAATTTCTGAAATCTTTTCCGACACGAGAAGTATGAATTATACTTCTGTGAACTCTGGACCCTTCGTGAAGGTCATTGCACTGAGTGCTCATTTGCCCAACCATGCCCTCCTCTTGTTGCCTATATGCTTATTTTTCTCTTTGCCACAGACCATTTAAAGTACATAGTCCCTTTAGTGAACCTTAATAGATACCGTTAATCTTAAGGTAAGGATGGAAGTCCTAGTTTAGATGAGATCTGAGACCCCTATTCACCTTGTGTTACTGTACTCTCCTGCTACCTAGGGCAGCCTCTGGCCAGGTTGTAGACCTCAACTTCCAGGTCTTTAATCATTGCAGCAGCATCCTGGGCTCTGAGGGTGGCCTGAGGTTACCTGAAGATATAACATATGTGAGTCTGTGGTCTCTGTTAACTTGTGTGTTGGGGTCTAGCTATTCTAGGTTACATGCTATAGTAATGAAAACATGAGGTTGTACAAGTTTCGTAATAAGAATCTGAAATACTATATAAGATAAATTTATAATGCCACATGTAAACTTACAATTAATACACAAATCACATTTTTCATCCCTCTTTTTGAAACAGAAAATCTTGGCAATGGAAGAAGCTTTGAATTGGGTGAAATACACAGGCGATGTAACAATTTTACCTAGGTTAGGAGCAGTTGACAATTGTTGGCCTATGTTAAGTATTTTCTTTACTGAATGTAAGTATAAATGCTTTAAATTGTTACTTGACTCAGTTTTATAAAGGTATTATTTTGGAAAATAGAACGTGTAGCTGTGATTTCTTGTTTATCTTAGGATTTTAAAAAATGTTTTTCTCTTATGAGTAAAAGCCTGAATAAGAGAACTTTAACCCTGTAGTTAATTATATTCTGTATTTCTTATCATGATGATATCTGTGATGTTAATACTTTTTAAACATCCTAGCAAATGGATGCCATAAATTATTAATATATAATACCCAAAGAGACCACACTGGGGCTCATGTATTCTCATTCATAAGAGAAGTAACTGAGCTAAGATTATAATTTTCATTTCTCTGATGAATTTGTTATTCTTATATATGATGAAGCTGCCTTATATATTTTTTACCTTGTGAAATATTTTTCTCTAAAATATTTGAATGTTAGAACTGTTTTTATAGGGATCTTGAAACAGAAAGTATTTGGCTCTTTAGTTGATAATGACTGATAATTTGCCATTTCCATTTGCCATTTTGAGTAGAGGGCACATTTTGTACTCTTGACCTGAGTGTTAGAGAGAAATTAAGCTTAAATATGAAGACAGGTTTTTCTTTTTTTTTAAAAAATAAATTTATTTACTTATTTTTGGCTGTGTTGGTTAGTTGTGGGGAGAGGGGCTACTTTTTGTTGTGGTGTGCAGACTTCTCATTATGGTGGCTTCTCGTTGCAGAGCATGGGCTCTAGGCATGCAGGCTTCAGTAGTTGTGGCACATGGGCTCAGTAGTTGTGGCGCATGGGGTTAGTTGCTCCGCAGCATGTGGGATCTTCTTGGACCAGGGCTCGATCCTGTGTCCCCTGCATTGGCAGGTGGATTCTTAAGCACTGTGCCACCAGGGAAGCCCCAAGACAGGTTTTCCTGATGTTTATTGGACGGTGGGCTGTATTACGTTGATAGAGGTTGTTCTCTTCGTTGTTTTGGAAGCCTTTAATTATAGCCTAGATTTTATGGTGGAAGTAAAGGACCAGTATCATGTACTGGGCACCCATTTGGGCTCGTTTCTGACTCTCTCTCTCTGTTCTCTCTTTTTATAATAGTTCTGCCAGGTAGATGCTGTGATCCTATTTTAGAAATGAGCAAACTTTGAGAGGTTAAATGATATTTCTTTAGTCTATTAAGTAGTAGAACCTAGATGAGAAGTCAGGTCTCTCTGATCTCAAAGTCCGGGTTTTTGTTCTATAATCTTAATCTGTCCGTTTAGTATTAGTTTACTTTATTTGGTCACCTTCCAAAATTCTTTCTTCAATCTTAAATTTTAGATACTGCTTTTGCCTTGGAAATGAATATGTTTGGCTAGAAGCGTAACTATAGTTTTGTTGCAATAAAATTATTATTTACCACTTAAAATCTTTTTTATAGAACAGCTTAAAATACAGAAAATTGAGGTCTGATAAACTTCTAACATAAATTTTGGTTATTACCTACTGCATTTTAATTAGTTTATTAAATTTTTATGAGAATAATATTTCAAAAAATGTCAAATTTTAACATGAGAGTCAAAATGTTGAATTAAGACATTTTAAATTCTTCATTTTTTTTATATTAAACACATTTTAGAAAGTAGTTTCTCAGGTTTTTGTTTTCAGAAATTTTAGTTAAACTTTGTGCCAGGTACACCATAGCTCAATAATGTTTGTTGAATTGACTTGAGTAATTATGAGGCCTATTTGGAATGTGTTATGACAGAGCACTGTTAACCACAATTAGAACTAGAGTAATAATAAACAAGATTTTTAAATGCTAGAAATAAAACAGATTAGATTCTTAGCACGCAATGAATCTAATGTGCTCTGAAACATTTTATCAGCTGTTTATTAAAAATATATTATTGATACATGTAAAAGATTATAAGAAACATTATTTAGAAAGTATAACATCTTGAACTTTACATACTCAATCTACGTAGCCTAAGAATTAGAACATTAACAATACGACTTTGTTTTTTTTAAACAAATGTTCTCTCACTCTCTCCTAAAAATAAAATTTAGACAAGTATCACATTACTAAAGTTGTAACAGAAAACTGCAATTTGCTTGAAGAATTTAAAACTCAAAGTTGTGCGGAGTGTCTAGAGGTGAGAATAAATATTTACTTGTAAGTATATTTTAAGATTTGCTTGTTAAAACTTTTATTAACACTCAGAGGAAAGTTCAGTAAAACTGCTGTCAGTACACAAGGAACTACTATAAAATTTGATAACATATTTGAGGGAAATTTTTAATAAATTTTGATTGGAATATTTATTTTGGAAGAGGAAGCCATCTTGATCAGAATTTTCTAATGTTATAGATTTTAAGAGTTAATTGAAAATAGAAATTTGATTTTTTTTAAATTAAAAGGCTTTTAATTAGTTGAGGGAATATGATTTTTCTTTGCCACCAGCTTTATTGACGTGTAATTCACATGCCATACAATTCGCTCATAGGAAATATGATTTTAACTAAATTTTTAAAAAGGGACGTAGGAAAATATTTAATATTCTATTTAATTCTCTAGCTAAAGCCATTGATATAATCCAGTAAATAATAGTTAATTTGTTTATTTTGAAAATGTGAAGGTTTGAGGTGAAAAGTTTTAGTTATATCTGTAGCGTCTTTGATTTCATTTTTTGTTGTTGGTTGTTTTTTTTTTGTTTTTATTTCATCCTTGCTATAGGTCACCTCATTTTTTGGGGGGGGCAGTTAGTCTAATCAACAATGCCTATATGTTATTGATTTATATATTATTTTTTAAGCGCTCAGGTTTGTTGAATAACATCACATTTTCTGACCTAAAATTAAAATTCTACTTGGATCTTATTTCTTTTCTGCATATGCAGGCATATCAAGGTCTGTTTAAAAGTGGGCCTGCCAAATACGGTACACAAGGGGTAAATTGTTAGTGTTATTCATAATGTGATGGCTTTGTTTACTTTTTAATATCCCTTTATCAAAGTTAGCGTCGAGTCATTAGAGGCAGACAGGTTTCTTTAAATGTATATTCCAAAATGTTGGGTATTGAATTCTCATTTTCTACCTAAGTAATCCCCCAGGTTATTTCTGATATCTGAGATAGAAACCCAGAACCATTTTTCCTAAATATTGGGGTTCCTGATTCTCTTTGCATTTAATTGATGGGTCTTCTTTTACCTTGATTTCTCAGCAAGGAGAACTAATGAAAATGAAAGGAAATGAAGAGTTCTCCAAAGAAAGATTCGATATAGCTATTATCTATTACACCAGAGCCATTGAATGTAGGTAAGAGCAAAATAGAACAATGAGACCCGTTTTATGTGGCAGATCAAGTTAGAATGCTAGTCATTAGAAAGAAACGCAAGATGAGGAATTGGAGAATATCATCAATTTGCTATGCAGAATATATTTTCTCACCCGTAGGTATTAGAAGCATGAGATGACCTGAGTAGATGAACTTACTAATCAAGTTGTATAACCCAAGTGAGTCAGACGAAATTGTAAATTTGCTTCTACCCTGCCCCACTTTTTTCCCAAGCTTTCCAGTACAGAGTCATCTGTTCTTTCTTGGTCTTGTTTTCCCTTCAGCTAATTCCTTCCAAATTATTAACTGATAACAAAGGGTTAGTTACTAGTACTTAAGATGTCACCCATTCAGGGATTTGTGCTTCCTGTGAGGGAATTTTTCAAGGGTAGTAGTTGGAATTGTTGAGAGAATGCATGTGTTTTCTCTACCTCGTCTTCTGTTTGCTCAGCTGCTAGAATTCTGTAGCATTCCTGCAAGTGTGCCTCACCTGGCTCTTACTGACATCTTAGCTGGCCCACTTAATACTGTAGCAGCCTTAGGAGGGTGAGCTGTAGACAGCTGCTCTCTTTCCTGTCTTACCCGTCTCCACAGGGAATGAGTGAATCCAGGTAGCACACCACATCTGAAAGCCTGCTGCTCTGTTCTTCTAGGAAGAGGTAGAGGAACAGTAAGATAAAACCAAAGAGGACAAAACTTGAAATGAAGCTATTTAAATTACTGTTGTAATTTACAGGCTTCCTTTATTTGAGTTCTTTGTGAAGGTGGTACAATTCTGACTTACATAAGTATTCTGTTCTCTACAGTTACAGCATACTTGTAGTTTGCTAGTTTTTTAATATGTCTCATTTGATCCTTGCAGCAGCCCTATGAGCTAGGCAGAAAAAGTAGAACTTTTTAATCTTCATTTTGAATACAGGGAAGTTTAAGTTGGTTTGAACAAGTTACTCAGGTAGTGAAGGAACAAGAACTATATTCTTTCTGCTCTGCCACACAGATGTAAAGTTTTTGAAAATTATTTCATGTCTTATGATTTCTGTGTTGTTTGTTCTGTATGTAATGTTCTTTACTGAAGAAACATTCTTTCTTTTAAAGACCTGAAAATCACCTTCTTTATGGTAACCGAGCTCTTTGTTTTCTTCGCACTGGACAATTTAGGTAAGTTGGTTAATGCTCCTAATCACTGAATTGTTAGGCTAAATACCTATCTTTGAGAAGTATTTCTGTTTTGCAGTTACGCAAGAAAATCCTTCAGTAGTTCTTCGGCAGAAATACTTAAATGCTTAGAAGAGAGATCTTTAGGCTTTATATATAAAAACAACAGTGACAGAAACAGCTATTCTGATTGAGTGGATAACATGCTATGCATTTTAAGCACTTCATATAGGTTATTTAATTCTCACAACACATTTAATAGATAATTATTCTCCACATTTTACATTTGGGCAAACTCACACCATTAGTAATTAGTAATTGTGAATTTGGTTCTACCCTGCCCCATTTTTTTTCAAGCTATGATGCAGTGATGCCAAGATTTGAACACAGATCTTATCTGATGATGTCAGAGTCTGTGTTTATAACACCTATATTACCTTCTTTTGCTCTATTAACTAATCTGTATAGTTCTGGAAGAATTTTTGCTGTAGTTGTTTCCTCTATCTTGGTATGAAAAAATTAAGTAAATATCCTTCATAAGTGAAGGAAAAGAAATTTAATGGTTTAACTCTGGGAGTGAAATCATAATTCTTAGTTCCTCATGTTCACCTAAGCTTTTATTTATTAGTTGAGAAAGATTGTTGACACTGCACCATGATTTTATTGTCTCAGTTTAAAATTTTTAGGACTTAAATATTAAACATTAATGTTGAGCAGTGTAGACAACAGTTATATTTAACTGTGTCCTACCTTATTGTAAGAAGGGTTTCGGGGTGCTTCAAGAATACATCCACTCAGTATAAAAATATTAAAAACAAACAAAACAAACTAAAAAACCAAGTTGGAGCCTGGGATCCTTAGAATGAAGCTGCATAGGCATAAGGTCCTGCTTAGTGATTGGTTATAATTCATATTTGCATCTGACCTTTCTGTTGCCCAAAATAAAAAGAGAATACCCGACAAGTTACATAATTCTCACTGACCATGAAGAAAGAGGACACCAGTTGCTCAGGTGAAACTGTTTTCCTGGTGGTTAGTTCTGGAAGAAGTTTCTTATATGGCTTAGAAGTAATATGAACTGAGTGGTGGAGTAGAGAAGAACCTCAGCAACATTCCTGTTCAAAGGAAAAAACTCCCTGAGAGTACAGTTTTGGGTTTCATCAATAATTTTTTTCATTAAGTTTTCTCATGAAAGCAGAGAATATGATATCAGTTGTTTTTCAGGGAAAGCACTTACATTGGGAGGTGGGAGTGGGGACTATAGTATATTCCAAGTATGAAGCTTTTAAAAATAACCTGTATGTTTTTCTTTTATTATAAACAGAACACTTTCTCATGGTAGAAAATTTGGAAAATACAAGAGTTTAAAAAGAAGAAAATAAAATCACCACCTCGGAGAATACCGCTGTATTAACGTTATGCAGCTTTTAGATGGCTTAAGCCGTGGATAAACCGAGGCTATCTAGTCTAGAGGAATGGATGGGCTTGACACAGTCTTCCGTCAATACCACTGTCCTCAACTGGTTCTGACAAGAAATGAGCTGCAAATGTCTTTAGATTATTGCCTCTGGCTAGGTCCAGAATTGCAGATATCCTGTGCTGTTTGAAGGTCAATCTGTATGCTTTCAAGGTGAATAGGTTGGGCAACTTGGCTAACCTCTTGTGAAAATCGAGGCGCCTATCTGAAACCTTGATTGGGTGGAAGGTCATCCCCTCTGCATAGGGGATCGCCGGGAGCTGAGAGGCAAACCAGGGGTTTCTGCCCTCTTTCATGAGTGTTGAATGCTAGACACTCAAGCAGGATCCTGCTAAAACTCTGCTGTAAAGGAGGTGCATCAAAGTAGAAGTACAGAAGCCAGGTAGCCTGGTGAGGTCCAGGTCAAGAGCAGGGTTGTGCATCCATCCTTGTACCTCTTCCTGCCGGTCTAGGTTTGTGATTCAACACCAATGAAGTTTTCTTTAGAGGCAGGTCAGCAGCATTTCCTTATTAGGCAATCACCAGGATGTGCTGGATGCTTATTTAATGTCAGAAGCATTATGCCACATTGGTTTTACTGTTGTTTCCCACCTCATTCATTGTTTATATGACTTGCTCAGTAATGTAGGGATAATGTTTTCTGAACCTGCAATACACATAACTCCTGATCAAGTGAGTAGTTGATACGACTTCAGAGAAGAACATGTTGCCAGTGATTCAGACGTGCCATTGACTCAGGAGGACCCATGCCATTTAGCTGGGTTACCAAGATTGAGATGTTTTGAAGCTCTCCATCTGAGGGTTGGTAGGTCCGTTACGGGAATCTGGCTGAGCAGCTGCAGGCACAGCTGAGGGTAAAGCATCCGACCTCCCCGGCACCGTTCTGAGCATTCTGCGCGTATTGACTCATAAACCCCTCACAACCCCGTGAGGTAGGTGCTGCTGTGTCGTTGTAGATGAGGAGCCTGAGACCTGGGGAGGTCAAGCAGTGTCCTCAGACACTAGGTGGGTGGGATGGAGCCCGAATTTGAACGCAGGCAGCCTGGATGCAGGGTCCCTACTATTAATCACCGTAAGGTGATGATAGAATCAAATGGCAGTGTGACAGTTGAAAAAAATTAAAAATTAAAATAATGGTCTAAATAGTCAATAAACATGATTATCCTTACAGGGTGTGCAGATTAAAAACTGTGAGTCTCTCTTTCGTACCCATCAGATTGGCAAAAATTTAAAAACCTCATAACACCAAGTGTTTGAGAGGATGTGGAACAAAGGAAACTTTCATACTCGGCTGGAGAAAAGTGTAAATTGGTGCAATCACTGTGGAGAGCCATTTGGCAAGGTGAAGATGTGCGTACTCTGCCGCCCGCTTCTGGGCTACCCAAGAAGATGTGTACGAGCCTTCATTAGAGCGTGGTTTTTAAGAGTAAAGAAATGGAAACAACCTAAAAGTCCATCAATAGGGGAATGGATAAAATGAATTATGGTATATTCATACAATGGAATTCTGTGCAGCAGTTAAAATGAATGCAATGTTGAGTGAAAAAGCAAGTTGCAGAATGATTTGTACGGTATGATGCCATTTATATGATGTTTTAAAATGTGCAAAATAATATGCATATCCGTAATTAATATATAGTATGTATTAACAATGTTTTTAAAGTGCATGGGCATGTTAAACACCAGGGGAGTGGCTGTCTCTGGGGAGAGAGGGAGGGAGGGAAAAGGACTGGAGCTGGGAAGGATGGTTCACAGTGGGTGTCAGCTGTAACAGACCTCTGCAAAAAGATCTGAAGTAAATACGGCAAAATGTTAAGGTCTTGCTAAGCCGGTACATCGGTGTTGGTTATGTTAATGTTATTCTCTGTACTTTTATGTATATTTGATAAAAAAGTAACACAAAGTGTAATTTAAAATGCACATAAGATGAAAAAAAGAAAAAAACACCAAACATTAAGGATAAAATAAGTGGAAAGTAATCTTGAAAGGAGAGAAATAGAAGTATTTTAAGACCAGTGGTTGGGAGCCTGAGGTGAAGTATGTGTGGGGAAAATGCTTCACTCAGAAATGGTCAGAGAGTGGTGGAGGTTTTAATGCCGAATAGCCCCACTTGTAATAGCCTATACTTATAAGTCTGGCCACCTTTGGGTGGGTATAGGGGAGGCCAGGAGTCAGTCAGAAAGAACCCTTACCACTGTGCAGAGGTGTGCACCTCCGGGTCAGCAGATGTTGCCCTGGGGAAGCACATGGAATGGGGTTGGGCTTAGGGAGGGTGGGTGGAAATATGCTCCCTCCTGCCACTGCTTCTCCCTGCTGCATCCTTCAAGCTGAGGAATGCGTGCAGTGTATCCCAGAATGCCTGGCTGGGGTGACATGTCCTTTTTATTCTGGTCTTCTGTAAGTTCACTTTTTAAGTATAATTTGAGAATTAGAGGGCATTTTAGAGTGATGGTTTTAATTGAAGTAATTAGAAATTTTCAGATTAGAGGGGAATCTAGAAAAAGCAATCAGGCATCTATAGCGTCTGTAGTTACAATGATTATGCAAGGTATATGATTAGGCTTACTGTTTAATTCATTCTTGTGGGACTCATGTGAAAATTTGAATTCTTTGGTGGGATGGGATAAATTGTGTAATGGGAAATGTAATTGGAAAAGGCGAAAGCTTAGCCTTGGATTTTTTTAAAAATTTACTTTGGAAAATGATGGAATTTTATTATTTATTTATTTATTTATTTTTGGCTGCGTTGGGTCTTCATTGCTGCACGCGGGTCCTCCCTAGTTGCGACGAGCGGGGGCTACTCCTCGTTGCGATGTGCGGGCCTCCCATTGCGGTAGCCTCTCCCGCCGCGGAGTACGGCCTCCAGGCGCGCAGGCCCCAGCAGATGTGGCACTCAGGCTCAGGAGCTATGGCGCACAGGCTTAGTTGCTCCGTGGCATGTGGGATCCTCCCAGACCAGGGCTGGAACCTGTGTCCCCTGAGTCGGCAGGCAGACTCTCAACCACTGCGCCACCAGGGAAGCCCCAAACGATGGAATTTTAAAACTTGATATTTACTTTGACCTTTTGGTATTTAACTATCTACCTGTTGTATGATATTCCTTTCTATTAGCTCCCAACTTGTGATTAATAGCAGGTGGATAGACTTTAAATTATGTGTGTATGTGTGTGTGTTTTTCTGAATTTCTCTGAGGCCTGAGGTGTAAATCAAGTCAATTGTATGTTTCTGTGAGAATTTCAAAAATCTTAGTGTGTGTGGGGAGCTTTAGTGTACGTGTTGGTTGGTGAATTATTCCTCACTCTTTTCCTTGTGTGGTCTCTTTATTTTGCTTAAAAGCTGCTGTATTTGCTTTTGAAGGAAAGAATTATTTTTTCAGTCTTCTTTGGGGTGCATCCCCTTTTTAAAAAGCAGTAACAAATGCACATCATAAAAAGTTGAGTACTACTAAAGGATAAGCTGAAAACTCTTGCCCAGCTGAGACCCATGCCCTAATTCCTTTCTTTTAGATTCTTGTGTATTTCCATGATATTGATATTTCATGACTATACTAGCACTTATTACGTTGAACCAAATGAAGTTGCTTTTATAAATCAGAATAAGGCAGTTTTGTTTGGTTCAGTGTAATGTATATGTCCCTTTTTTTTTTTTAACATGGGTAAGAGCATATTATACACCCTGTTGCACGTCTTGCTTCTTTTAATGCTTAAATCTTGGAGTTGTTGCATATCAGTGAATATAGAGATCTATCCTAGTTTTTATTCATGGCTGCATAGTATTTTACTCAGTGAATTAGTTTGTATTAGAATATAGCTTATTTCCAGTTTTAAAAATTATATACAGGAATATCCTTTTACTTACATACTACACTCAGATGCAAGTATATATATATGTAGGATAAATTCCTGATAAAAATTTATTTTACTTGGATGAAAGAGCATATGTAATTTTAATTCCAGACACTAACTTTTGATTTAAAATGTATGTGTTTATTCAGTCAATGGTTAATAGTCACTGCATATTTGACAGTAACTGACATTACATCTGAATCCTGCTTTTGTTGTTTCATTGTAAGATGGAGAACCTTGGGGAGTAATATTGTTACTACTTTGTGGTCTGGTCAGGCCCTGAAAGTGATGATGTACAATAGGGGGAGAAATAATTCTTTTGTGGTATTCAAAGTTCTTACATACTTATATGTTGTGGTTTGAGAGAGTCAATTAATGGCATCTCCTTCCCCTCCCAAGTCCAGAATTAGCTAAGAGATGGAAGCAGAAGACAATTGGTGATGCAGTCTCGCCTCCATTACTAATACAGTTGTTGGAGAACCGGGCCTTAAGTCTGATAGCCAAGTGACTTATTATTAGTTTACCCATGTCACAGACAGAACCAGGCAACAGGGCCCTTGTGAACTTTAAGCTTGGAGGAGAAGGGAATCTGGTGTTATGTTGCTGTTTAAGATAAGGTCCCAAAGAAAGAAAAAGAAGAGGCTAAGCCCCATAGGATTGATGCCTCTCCCCCGCCGTAAGTTATTATTCCCTCGGGGAAAAGTTAGTGAGAGTTGGGGAGAGGAGAGAGCTCGCTAGTGATTAATCTAGCAAATCCACATGGAAGCTAGAGGAGGGGGAAATAAGTGTTTTTTCATAACATAATTTAGGGCAAAGTGTAACATACTGTATGTGAGGAACTAGATAGGGCTAGGGACTGGAGAAGTACACTTTCCCATGTAACATGTAATACATTGGAGCATCTGTGCTAGAGCTCTGTTTCTTACCCTCTGTTCAGTACCCTTCCTGTTGTGTCACACAGTCTTCAGGAGTGGATAACCATTTGCATCTCTTGGGTTTTCCTGTTTTCATAGATGTATTGTGCAGGGTACTGCTGCTGCTAAAGTCAGTCCTGCCCTCCAGAGTGTTTAGACCCTGGGCTACAGTGACTTGCATGAGCAGTAACACGACGTAATTTACTCCACCCACTTTGCTTTCGTAGACGAACGTGGTCAAATGCTAGTAAATACGAAGATGTTAATATACATTGATATATTAATAAATATACTTATAACGTGATTATAATTATAATAGCAATATAATATATTATAGGTATTGTAGTATTGTTTATTATAATAAATAACATTAAACACTGGTATGTTAGAAATGAGCAAAAACAGACATAGTCCCTGTGTTCTAGACAGTGGGCCAGCAGTGTGGGAAGGAGCACGTGGCATTCCAATTTTAGTTTATGTTCTGCCGAAGCGAGCACAGCATGTTGCGTTCATGGAATTACTAGTGTGTCTGAATACAGAGAAGGAGGGGGTGAGGTGGTCAGGGGCTAGACCAAGGAGGGTTTTGTAGGCTACAGTCCAAGTTCTGATTGAATTAATTGGGCATTGGGCTTTTAGAAGCCCCCCAGGTAGTACTAATGTGCAGCCAGGTTTGAGACCCACTAGTCAAGAGAGGGCAGGGTTGAGATTAGAAGAGGAAGTAGGACTGAGCTTTGAGGGACACAAACAGTGGCCCATTAGAGAAGGATGAACCTGCACGGGAGACTTCTACGAGGTGGCCGGAGAGGTAGGAGGAAAGTAAGTGTGGGATCATGGAAGCAAGTGGAAGAGTAGCCAGCACTGCCTGTTGCTGAGAAGCCATTTGGAATTTGCATTCAGTTCTATGGATCTCTTTTAGTTTCCATAGGGAGAGCAGTCAGTGGGAAGCTTGGAACAGATGCTGGGCTGGAGTGGGTTGAGAAATGGGGGTGAGGAAATGGAGCCAGCTAGCACAGGCAGCTGTTAAAGTATTCTGGGGGAGGGGCAGTGAAGAGCAGAAGAGGGTTGCCGTTGCATTAAGATGGTTTTTGGCTGCAAATAGCAGAAGTCTCTTATCCAACTGGTTTAAATGGTGAAGAAAACTTACCTTATTCAAGAGTTCCAGAAGATGGTGATTCTAAGGTTGTGTGTTTATGTCATCAAAGACCTAGGTTTTTTTTTTCCAGCCCCACTGTATGACTTGGACCTCAGGCTGCCCCCTCAGGATGGCGGGATGGCTACTGTAATTCAGATACCACACTGGACATTACAGCCTCCAGCAGAAGGATGACTGTTGTAATCTTCAAAACTAAAACCTTAGTACATACAATGGGACGTGTACAGTTCATAAGTGTATAGGTTGAATTTTCAGAAACCAAACAACCATAACTAGCACCCAGATCACAACCCAAGTAACCCAGAAGTCACCCTTGTTCCTCCTCTGTCACTACCCACTTCCCCCCAGGATAACTCCTGTCCTGACTTCTGACACCATAGGTTAGTTTTGCCTGCTTTTGTGCAATATAAGCAGAATCATGTGGTATGTGCTCTTTTATGTCTGGTTTTTAGCATTGTGTTTGAGATCCATATTGTTGCATGTAGTTGTAAAGTGTTCATCTATTGCATGAATATACCACATTTTATCCATTCTCTTGTTGATGGGCATTTGGGTAGTTTCTGGTACTTGACTTAGATAGTGTCATTGTGAACACATGTCTTCATTTCTGTTAAGTATATAATAAAGGAGTGGCACTGCTGGGACAGGAGGGTGTGCTTATGTTCAGCTGTAGCACACTGAACATAAGCACACCCGTGGTTGTATCATTTTACACTCCTGCCAGCAGCATATGAGAGTTTTAGTTCCACATCTTCACTAACACTTCTTATTTTGTGTCATTTCATTTAGACATTCTGCTGGGTGTGTAGTGATACAGTGCTGTGATTTTAATTTGCATTTCCTTAAGTTGATTTAGGAGATTTAAGTTGAACATTTTTCACATGCTTATTGACCACTCAGATATTCTCTTTTGTGAAGTGCCTGTTTGAATCTTCAGTCTTTTGTTATTTTTTTTTTTCTTTTGAGTTGAATGTCTTATTCATTAGTAAGAGGTTTTTTTAAAAAAATTCTGGATATGAGTCATTGGTCAAATATATGTATTACAAATACCTTCTCACACTCTGTGGCTTGCCTTTTTGCTCTTTATGTTTTCTTTTCACAAGTGGAAGTAGTAATTTTAATATAGTACAGTTTATCAGTTTTTTCCTTTGTGGTAAGCACTTTCTGTGTTCTGATTATCTTTGCCTATTCTACAAGATGTTCTTTGTTCTTCTAAAAGCTTGATTTTTTAACTTTGGTATTTAAATCTGTTGTTCATTTGGAGTTGGTTTTTGTATTTTGTATGAGGTAGGGTTCAAGGTTCATATGAACGTCCAGTTGACCCAGCCCCATTTTTTTTCCTTCTTTTTCTTTTTTTCTTTTTTCTTGGGCCCAAGACCGCCCCCCACGTCAGGGCCAGCCTTGGTGGGGCTGCTATTCCAGGGCAAGCGAGCGGGGCTCCCACCGCAGCCCTGCCTCTGAGGGACCAGGCCAGAATAGGGCCCTCCCCACACCCCGACTCCCACCCCAGGCTCCTCAGAGACCCTGCGAGTGGGGATCAGTCCGCTTCTCACCTCTCTGCAATCCTGGCGTTACCTGCAGCTAATTCTGCTTCCCAGGATCCCCTGCTCTGAGCTCCCACCACAGTGAACCCGCCTCCTCAAACCTGCCCGTCCGTTGCTGCTTGGGCTGCTTTTCTGGAGCCCCCTCCCCTGGGTCTGGTCCTCTCCCCCAGTACCGCCTCTGGCCCTGAGGCTTCCAAAGCCAGCTCTGATGAGACAGCCTTCTTATTTCTCTTTCCTGCCCCGAATCCGTCAGCATTGCCCTTGGAGACCGACAGGCCTCTGCCCTCACCTCCAGCCCTCGCAGGCCCTCAGGCCCCCAACCCAGGAACCCTTCCCATCCCTGCCCCCTCCCCTCTTTCCCTCTGTGGCCTCCGCTGTCACCCCTCCCCTCTGCTTGCTTGCCCCCCTTTCAGCCCCAGACCCTGTGCGCTCTCTGTCCCCTCTACCTGGGACGCTCTTCCCTGGCATCACAGGGCTCCCTCCCTCCCTTTATTTGAGTTGCAGCACAAATATCACCTTCTAGAAGCCTGCCCTGACCCTTCTTCCTGAAAATTCACTCTCCACCTCAGTAGTCTTCATGTGGCTTAGAAATCACTTAGTTATTTGTTCCCATATTGTCTCCCCATTGGAATGTCAGCCCCAAGAGGGCAGGGCCGTGTCCAGCTTGTCCACATTGTGTCCATAACACAGTGCCCGGCATGTAGTAGATGCACAAGAAGTGGGTGGATGGATGGATGGAGGAGGAGGAGGAGGAGGAGGAGGAAGCGGAAGCCTTTCTAGCTCCTCCGCTTGCTCGCAGCCCCCCACCCTCTTTCTGCTGCTGCCTCTGCTCTGCCTCTGGCATGTGTATGTGGAGGACACATTTATTCATTCATCCGTTCACTCGTTCTTTGAACGTATAGCCAGTGAGCCTCTCTACATAGCAGGCTGTGCACTAGTTGTAGGGGTACCGAAGAGACCCCCTTCAGCCGACCCAGCCCCATTTTTTAAGAGTGTGTTTCTCCATGCACTGCGGTGTCATCTTTGTCGTATAGATCAGGTGACTATGTGTAAGGATCTGTTTCTGATTTCTATATCCTATTCTGTTTGCTAGACAATCTGTCTTTAGACAGCTTTTTATTTTTATTAAAAAAATATATGGCCCTTTAGTAGGTATTGCTATCTGGTAGGATAAGTTACCTAGTTTTGTTCTTCTTTGTAATCTTTTTATTTATTTATTTTTTTGTAATCTCTTTTTAAGGGTGATAGGTCCCTTCAGGTCTGGGTCACCTGATTACCCCTAAACCTGTCAATGGAAAGGAGAGTAGGATTGGCATGATTGGTTTAAACTAATTAGGAATTATCTCTAAATCTTGTAGTAGTGAGGTAGACCCTCAGGATGGAAGTCTAGTAATGAGGTAGAGGGAGGGCATAGCTGCTGGGTAGATTACCAACAGTGTTTGCTTAGGGTTTAAGACATTTATTTTTTTATTTGCTTTTTAAAATGAGAGAGATCTGAGCATATTAAAAGTTGATAGGAAGTTGCACAACAATGTGAATGTACTTAATGCCACTGAACTTTACATTTGAAATGGCTCAAATGGTAAATTGTATGTTACGTACATTTTACCACAATAAAAAAAATTGATGGGGCAGATTCTTGAGAAGGAATGGGTAGCTTTACAGGTGAGAGAAGGGATAATTGGTATTGTAAGGATGGACAGTTATATGGCACAAGTGGAGAAATTGGCCATATAAGGAAGAAGAAGACACTTTTATTGTGAAAGAGAAAAGGCAGGGCCAGATGTGGGTTTGTCTTTAAGTTTGGTTGCAGACAATGGAGAGAGTTCTCTTTGATGTCTCTAGTTTACTCATTGAAATAGAAGCAGAGCTCATCTGCTGAGAGAAAGGGAGTTGGAAGTTTGAGGAAAGGACGTAAGATTTGAAAGGATCATTTTACAAAGTTAGAGAATGAGTTGATCTGAAATGATCGTTAACAATGTTGAAGGCCCCTTTGGGTTGTTGGAATCCTGAGGAGTAGCGCTACCTGTGTGCTCTGCTGTGTAATTTTCTCCAGCAGTACTTGGCTCCCTAGATGTAGTCATGGAGAAAGCAGGAAGCAGGGTTGATCCAGTGCTGGGTTTTGCCATTGAGCAAGATGTAAACACAGGGACAAAGAAGTATAAACAAGTTGTACGCATGGGAATATGCAATGATGAACCAACGAATCTTAAGCTAGATAAATAAGGAAGTTAAAAAAAAAGAGAAAGTGCGTACGTCAGTGAGTTGGGCACCCTGAGGAGATAGTAGGAACAGTTGAACAAGTAAGATAGAAGGAGCTAGGTTATAGGGGAAAGAGTGGGATGCCTGAATTAGTGATTCTGGGCTTTGAACAGTTTTGAGTGGCGATAAAGTTCCCTGGGAGGGCGGTGGTGGGCGGCTGAGCTGGGGTAGAGGAGGAGGTCATTGAATGTAAGGAAGCCAGGAAACTGAGACTAGGTGTTAGACCTTAGTACCTGACAGTTTACGAAGCACTGTGCTTTAGCATAGTATCTGAAGACAGGAAGAACACGGTTACTAGCCTCGTTGTACAGAGGAGAAGGCGGCCCCAGAGAGGTTAATAACTTCTTCACAGCCCCAGTGAGAATCAGTGATGGAGTTGGACTTAATCCCCATCTCATATCCCAACTTTCATGCCCTGTCCACTATAGCTTAGCCGATGTGTTGTGTGAAAGATCTGGAAGTTTTATTTTCCGAGATCAGAAGTCTTGCTGACATGCAAAAATAGTACCAAAAAAAACCGTACAAAGAATAACAAGAAGTTAGGCATAGGTAAGATGTAAATAGTTGTGTGCAGGAAGTACTCTGGAATATTAAAAGTAGCTGTTCCTGGGTAATTGTGATTGTGACTCTGGGTGACTTCTTCCCTCTGTTTTACTTTTCTGTATTTTCCAAATTTCCTATAATAGACATATATTACGGGGATTAAAAAAATTAAAAACTAGATTATATATGGAAAATTACAGTATAAATAGATATACAATATATAATGCCTTTAGTTTGAATATTTTATTCTTTTTTTTTTTAGAAATGCACTTGGTGATGGAAAGAGAGCTGTTATTCTGAAGAACAATTGGACAAAGGTAGGTTTCTTTCTTATTTACATTGGACAAATAGTGCCGTACAACTTTGTGAAAAATCTGTTTACAGAATGTAAATCTGTATGTCAGAATGCTGGATAAAATTATACAGAGCTCAGGAATGTGGCGGGGGAATCTTCATTTCCATGATCAGAGAGGAGATGCAGCCCAGCAGTAAGGGCCACATGTGTCTGAGGAGGACAAACAGCCCCTAGGGATCGTGAACATCCCTTAATGGTTGAGGTGACGGCATCCACAAGTTCTGGATGGATTAAGGACTGGCTGTGGAAAATGAGACTTAAAACCCAGAAGGAACTTTAGGAGACTAGCTTTATAGCCTTGAGCTGGGAAAGGATTTCTTAAATAACATACATGCACAGGTCAGTGAAGGAAAAAACTCTGATGAATTCGACTATCTCAGACTTAAAATTTTCTGTATGTCAGGACACCATGAATGAAATAATTTGGGAGGAGATAGTTTGACATATATAACTGACAGGATTTGTATTCAGAATATGCAAAGAACGAAGATAAGTAAGAAACCCAGTAGAAAACAGGCCAATGAAATAAACAAGCATTTCAGAGATGAGGAAACCTGAATGGGCGATAGAAAAAGGTATATTCTGTTTCCTAGTAATTAAAACTGTAAAGAGATAGAAACCTAATAGAGAGAGCCTAACAGACAGCCTCCAAGCAGACCCACGTGTACACCCACAAGTGAAAAACAATGTGATGTTGAGTCCTTCAGATTAGCAAAAGTTAGAGACCGATAGTCCTGAGTGTCAGTAGTGTGTTTACTAACAGGAGCTCTCAGTAAACCAGTGGGGTGTGAATTTGTCACAACCAACTTGGAGAGCACTACGATGTGCATATGCCGTAATTGATTCCAGGGGTGTGTACCCCACAAACATTCTGGCATATGTGCACCTGGTGAGATGTACAAGATTGGTCACTGTGGTATTGTTTTAATGGCACAGAACTGCAAATACCTAAGTATACATTAATAAAGCAGTGGATGAGTGTGGTTTTTTCGCTTGATCAAAGTTATTACTAGGATCTATCTGACCAGCCGCCTGTCTTTAACATCCGTTACTTCTCCGACCTCACTCCTCCTGCTCTCTCCCTTGTCCACTCTGTTGGCCCGTTGGCCTCCTCACTGTTCCTTACACATGCCAGGTCCACTCCCAGTTTGTACTTGCTCTTCCCTCTGCCTAGAATTAGAGTGCCTTTCCCCAAAGCCTGAGCTAGCCCTCTTACTTCCTTTCATTGTTCACTGAAAGTTCTCTTCTCAGTGAAACCTTCCCTGACCACATTACTAAAATGCAAAACCTGCCCCTTCCTAGACATTTGCTATTTTTCTTTGCTTTACTTTTTTTCCTCTTAGCGTTTATCATTATTGAACATATGATATATGTTGTTTAAGTTGTGTTGTTTTTTGTGTGTGCTCCAGTACATTGTGAACTCCCTGAGGACAGGTGTTTTTGGTTGGTTGGTTCACTTCTGAATCTGGACTGCCTGACGAGCTGCCTGGCACATAGCAAGCACTCATAGTCAGTATTTGTTGATTTAATAAATGAGTTGAATGAATGGGTTGAAATGAGTTAACTGGCTTACCAATATTTAGATCTTAAAGTGTTTACATATTTGTTTATAAGCCAGTGTGAATAGAATCACAGAATTTTAGAGCCCCCAAATTGTGATTCAGTTGGCCTAGGAGTGTATTAGAGTCTGGGGATTATAAAATTCTCCAGGTGGACTTCTGCCTCCAAATATTGGAGTCACTTTTAAATGCCTCAGTTATAGATGAAGAAATTGAGTCCCGGAAGGGTAAAGTGACTTTTTTGCAAGGTGTCATTGCAAGTAAAAGATAAAATTGAATTGAGAATCCAGCCCTGGCTGTGCTTCTGTTTGAAGGCGATGAGCTTGTTGCCATTTTCATCGTGAGTTGCTGTTGTACTTGAAACATAACCTCTGCTGATCATTTGGCAGGTGCTGTATAAATTAATTTATGGAACAAATGGATGATAGAGTTCATAATACTGAAACCTAGACCATGATACTGGTTTTCCAGGAATAACTTTTGCCATTTCAATCTATTATCAACTTAGAAAAAAATATACTAAAACTTTCTTTTTTTGTATTTTTTTAAATGGCTTTATTTTATCCCAGTTATTAAATAATAATTCAGCAGGGTATAATATTCTTTGCAGATGTTTGAGTCTACGTTCTTTTGACGTTTTTTTGCCACTGTTGACAAGTCTGCTATTTTTCCTTTGTAATCTTTTCTTTTCCTGGGTGTTTTAAAGATCTCGCTGTCTTTAACGTTTGGCAGTTTCATTGCAATGTGTCTATGAGGAATTTTCTTTAAATTCATCGTAATTGGGATAGCTTGGCTTCTGAAATCTGAGGATTCATGTCTTTCAGCATTTCTGGAAAATTTTCACCCTTAATCATTTGAATATTGCCTCCTTCCCAGTTTATTCTTTCGAAATGTCCATTAGATATACACAATACATATGCTATCTTTCATATATCTTAAATTCAAAACTTTCTTAATTACATTGAGGACTTTATGTAGAATGTTTATTCCTGGCTTAACTTATCAAACATAAAATATTCACTCTTTTTTTTTTTTACGACTTTATTTTCTTTAGAGCAGTTTTAGGTTCACAGCAAAATTTAGAGGAAGGTCCAGAGATTTCCTGTAAATTCCCTGCCCCCATGCTTACATAGTCTCTCCCATTATCAGCATCCCCCAACAGGGCTATACATTTGTGAAAACTGATGAACCTACGTGGATGCATCATAATCACCCAGAGTCCATAGTTTGCCTTAGGGTTCACTCCCTAAGTGTTCCGTGTTTTATGGGTTTGGATAAATGTATAATGACGTGTATTCCACCGTTATGGTTCATACAGAGTATTTTCACTGCCCTGACATCCTCTGATCCATCCTTCCCCGCAGACTCCTGGTAACCGTTGATCTTTTTACTGTCTCCATAGTTTTACCTTTTCCAGAATGTCCTATAGTTTGAATCATACAATGTATAGCCTTCTCAGATTGGCTTCTTTCACTTAGTAATATGCAGTTAAGGTTCCTGCATGTCTTTTCATGGCTTGATAGCTATTTCTTTTTAGCACTGAAAAATATTACATTGTCTGGATATACTACAGTTTATTTATACATTCACCTACTGAAGCACATCTTGATTGTTTCCAAGGTTTGGCAATTATGAATAAAGCTGCTATAAACAGCTATGTGCAGGTTTTTGTGTGGACATACATTTTCAACTCCTTTGGGTAAATACCAAGGAGTGCGGTTGCTGGATCATACGATAAGAATATGTTTAGTTTTTTAGGAAACCGCCAAACCTTCCAAACTGGCTACAACATTTGCACTTCCACCAGCAATGAATGAGAGTTCCTGTTGCTCCACATCCTGCCAACATTTGGCATTGTCAGTGTCCTGAATTTTGGCTGTTCTAATAGATGTGTAGTGGTATCTTATTGTTTTAATTTGCATTTCCCAGATGACATATGATGTGGAGCATCTTTTCATATGCTTATATGCCACTGTGTATCTTTTTTTTTTTTCTTTTTAAATTAAAAAAATGTTTTTGGCTTTCTGGGCGGCGGGTGGGGAGGGAGGGAGGGAGGGAGGGCGGGTGGCCTGCTGGGTCCGCGTGGCTTCGGGGCCGGAGCCCGGGTCCCCGCCCGCCCCAGCGCCCGCCGCCGGCCGAGCCCCGCCCTCCGCGTCTCCATCGTGGGTCGCGATGGTCGGGTGTGCGCCCGGGTCCGCGGGACAGGCGGGCGCAGAGGTCCTTTCTATTGGCGCGGGTGGGTGCGGCGAGGTTCCGGCGCCTCCGCGGAGCATCGTGGGTCTGGGGCTGTGGGCGCCGCGGATTGCTATCCTCTCCGCACTTTCCCGGCTCTGAAGCCTCGAGAACACGGCTAGGCAGCAGTAGTTTAATGGGGAGTTTGCCTGCTGGGAACTAGGGGCCTGCTGGGGTCTCAGTTCTTGGCTGGCCCCGGAACACGAGGTTGCCAGGTGTGTGACGGCAGCAGGTAGGAGTGACCCGCTGGTGCAGTGATGAGCAAGAAAGGAAGGACAGTGGCTGTTGGCCTGTGAAGCTAGGCAAGAATGACCAGCCGACACAGTCCAGACCAAGGTGGAGAGTGCATTTTGCTGTTTCCTGAAATGTTTAAGTTGGAGGGTTGAACAAAAGCTGTAGGTCCGTGGGCCCAGCTCGGTCCTGTGCGTCTGGTCAGTGGAATAGACCTGCAGGTGTGGCTCTTGTCACTCTAGGACTGGCTTCAGGACAGTGTGAATCAGCAGTTCTGAGGCAGCAGGCGTGATCCAGAAGTGTGAGCAGAGACCGTCTGGAATCCCCAGACTCCAGGGAAACTAAAGGTGACAGCCAGCCTAATGAAGAGGACAGGAGTTGGGGGCCGGTGGCGGTGGGGCAGGAAGGCGCCCAACGGCAGCGTGGCCCATCTGCGGTGGCAGCAGCCCAGCAGGCGCCCCTCGTCTCAGGGCCCTAATCCTGGCTCCAGCCGGCTGGTCAGGGGAGCTGCAAGCTCTTCTGGGCGAGCAGAGCCCATAGTCCTGAGCTGTTCTTCTCTGTGTTTGGGTCATCTCCCCCCATCCAAGGGGAGAAATCTAGATGAGGTTTAAGAATCAGTGCTTTAAGACTGTGGATCTCGGGGTTGAAACCTCGGAAGACATGTTTTCAGCACAGGGTGTTAAAGTGAACGGAAGGATTCAACCCCTTTTCAAGGAGGGTGGCTCCATGTGGGCAGAACTAGAGAATAAATGGGTCTTGAATTTAAAAAAAAAAAAAAAAAAAAAAAAAAAAAAATTTTTTTTTGGCTGCATTGGGTCTTCGTTGCTGCACGCAGGCTTTCTCTAGTTGCGGCGAGTGGGGGCTACACTTCGTTGTGGTGCATGGGCTTCTCCTTGCGGTGGCTTCTCTCGTTGTGGAGCCTGGCACGCAGGCTCAGTAGTTGTGGCATGCGCGGCATGTGGGATCTTCCTGGACCAGGGATCAAACCCATGTCCCCTGCATTGGCAGGTGGATTCTTATCCACTGAGCCACCAGGGAAGTTCTGTGTATCTTCTTTGATGAGGTGTCTGTTAAGGTCTTTGGTTCATTTTTTAATTGGTTGTTTTCTTAGTGTTGAGTTTTAAGAGTTCTTTGTATATTTTGGATAACAGTCCTTTATCAGGTGTATTTTTTGCAAATATTTTCTCCTGGACTGGGGCTTGCCTTCTCATTTTCTTGACATTTCTTTCACAGAGCATAAGTTTTAATTTTAATTAAGTCCAGCTTATCAATGATTTCTTTCATGGATCATGCCTTTGGTGTATCTAAAAAGTCATCACCATACCCAAGATCATCTAGGTTTTCCTCTATGCTATCTTCTAGGAGTTTTAGGTCTGTGATCTATTTTGAGTTAATTTTTGTCGAGGGCTTTAGGTCTGGATTCATTTTTTAAATTAATTAATTAATTAATTTTTATTTTTGGCTGTGTTGGCTCTTCATTGTGGCATGCGGCTCTTCGTTGCAGCGTGTGGGCTTCTCTCTAGTGTGGCGTGTGGGTTTTCTCTCTCTAGTTGAGGCGCGCAAGCTCAGTAGTTGCGGCATGCGGGCTTAGTTGCCCCACGGCATGTGGGGTCTTAGTTCCGAAACCAGGGATCGAATCCGCATCCCCTGCATTGGAAGGCGGATTCCTTACCACTGGACCACCAAGGAAGTCCCTGGATTCGTTTTTTTGTATGTAGATGTCCAGTTCCAGTATCATTTGTTGAAAAGACTGTCTTTGCTCCATTGTATGGCCTTTGTCCTTTGTCAGAGATCAGTTGACTATATTTATGCGGGTTCACTCATTTTTTTAAATAGGGATTTTTTTGATGGTTGCAAAAGTATTTGTGTAGATGAAAAACACAACTCTTAGTAAGTATTCAGAAAATTTGGTAACTATATATTGAGGTCATTTATCATTTTATTTTACCAGAAAGGAATGCTCATTGAAGGATATTTTAAACTTCAAAAACAAAAGTAGACTGTGCAAGATGCATTCTTTACTTTTATTTATTTTTTATTTTTTAAATATTTTAAAATTAATAAATAAATAAATTAATTAATTTGCCTGCATCGGGTCTTAGTTGTGGCACATGGGATCTTTAGTTGTGGCATGTGGGATCTAGTTCCCTGACCAGGGATCTAACCTGGGCCCCCTGCATTGGGAGTGCAGAGTCTTAACCACTGGACCACCAGGGAAGTCCCCATTCTTTTATGAGTTCTTTTATGAATCTGAGTCTATTGAGTCATTGTATCCCAAAGAGTGAGAATTTTAACAGTATAGTCAACAGATAATTGTTGACATTTCCAAGTGCATTATCTTTTGATGTTATACAGGATACAAACCAATAGCCTCACAAATGTCCTCAAGAACTTTTTAATATTGAGGAGTGTATTAGAATCCTTTTGTTTGGGAGTGACAAAACCTGACTCATAAGTAGAAGAGGGAATTTATTGGTTCATGTAATTGAAAAGTCAAGGGGGTCAGCTTCAGGCATGGTTGGATCCAGATCTGTACACATTTTTCTTTTGGTTTCTCAGTGGTGCTTCCCTGTTAGCATCGTTTTTAATCTTTTTTCTCTTTTTGCTCTGTCTGTTTCATTTCACCTAGATTCTATTGCTCTGTCCTCACGTTGACTGGTTTTTTTCTTCTGCTATGTCTAATCTGCCTTTATTTCCATCTAATTTATTTTTCATCTAAATGCTATAGCAGTCATCTCTAGAATTTCAGTTTGAGTATTTCTTATATATTTCATGTCTTTTCTTAATATGTTCAGTTTTTCCCTTAGCTTCTCGAACATATGAAATATATTTATAACTGTTTTAATGTCCTTTTCTACTAATTCTATCATCTGTGTCATTTCTGGATTGTTTTCAATTGATTGATTTTTTTTCTCTTCATTATAGATCACATTTTCCCGTCTTTGCATACCTAGTAGTTTTTGATTGGATGCCAGAGATTGTGAATTTTACCTTGTTTGGTACTAATATTTTTGTATTTCTGTAAATACTTTTGAGTTTTGTTTTGGGATGCATTGAAGTTACTTGGAAACAGATTCTTTGGAGTGTTGTTTTAAGCTTTGTTGGGTGATATCATAGTGGTATTTGGTCTAGGGCTAATTTTTTCTGCACAACTGAGGCAAAACTCTTTTGAGTACTCTAGTTAATACTCCATGAATTATGATGTTTTTGCATTGGTCAGTGGGAACAGGAATTATTCCTTGCCCTGTGTCAGTGCGGACTACTGTTCCCTTTTAGTCTTTCAAGTGGTTCTTTCCCTGGCTTGGGGAATTGCCCCACATGCATGTACTCATTGATACTCAGCTGAAGACTCAAGGGAGACCCTCTGAAGATCTCTGGAGTTCTCTGTCCAGCTCTCTCCTCTCTGGTCCTCTGCCCTGTGAACTTGAGCTGCCTTGGCTTTCCTGGACTCCTGGCTCTGTCTTCACTGAGACTGTGGTCTCTCCCTGGGTTCCTTCTCCCTGTGCTATGGCTTAGAATCTCTCCTTAAGTAAGCTGGAGCAATCATAGGGCTTTCTGTGTTTCTTATCTCTCAGGGATCACTCTCTTTTGTTGCCTGATATCCAGTGTCTTGCAAACCTTCGTTTCATGTATTTTGTCCTCGTTTGTTTTCAGCAAGAGGGTTTATCCAATCCCTGTTACTCCGTCTTGACCACAAGTGGTAATTAGAGCATAGGCTCTCTTGGCTTCATTTTGAAAAAGTGATATCCTAATAACTGTTTATTCTAGTGGAGAGAGAGCTTCTGTTAGTATTTATGTAGTATGACTGTGGAACGCCTCAGATTGATCCTGGTTGAGCCATGTGCCCACCTGTGGATCAATTACTGTGACCTGGGAAGTGGTGCATTTGGATTGGCCAGTCTCCTGGGTCACAGCTATGCTTCTACCCTGCCAGCCATTGTTGAGCTGGGGGCACTAGTGGGGGCATTACTGTGTGGAGTAGGGACATGATGGCACACAAGAGGAGGGGATGCTAGTGAGATGAACTGTATATGTGATAGAGAATGAGATAATGTCAGAGAAGAGCAAAACTTCCTTTGTAATTGGGTTCAAGAAACTTTCTGAGGTACTTTTAATTTAAGCTTCATTCACACAACTTCAGCAGAGAGATCTGAATAAACTCCTTTCTCAACTGATAGAAGTTACACTGGGTTTTACAGAGTTTAGGGAAAAGGACCCAGTAAAAGTTGAGAAAGGTGAGTGGAAAAGAGAAAGAAATGAAGCACTGTCTACAAATTTAGCAGGTAAGGTTTATAATCTCTCATAATTTCCTATGCTGTAATTTTTTTTTAATGCAGTTATTTAAACTTTGAAGTTGATATATGCTTAGTGGATAGAATTTTGGTCTTGTAGCGTATCTGTGAGAACTCTTTATCTTATGCCTTTGGAGGAAAAGCAGAGTTTAACCAAATGCGATCTGAATTGGGATCTTTGATCTGAGACTAAAGAGCCTGGCTAAGAAATGCCCTGGAACAGGTTGGGTTGGTGCACCAGAGTAGGATTATATACGCTCTGAACCTGCATAAACAGAGGTCCTTTGGTTGTTTCTGGCTTCTTTTAGTGGAAGTCGCATCTTTCTTAAAAGGATCACTTATTTCTGATTTCATATTTTCACGTAGAATCAGAATGTTCTTTGTAAAATGTGTAGTAAAGAGGAAAGAGCTCTGGACCTGGAGTCCTAAGATACAAGTTCTTTGGTTTGTCTCTAAATAAATGTGGCATTAGGCCACTTTCTAGCCTCTCTCACTTGTAAATCACTTTTTAAATGGAGATACTGTGCCTAAAATGGGAGTTTGATTTGGGAGTAGCTACAAGAGGGGTTGGCTGAGTTAGCCCCAGGTTTGGTAATATTAGCTTTCTAGATTAAAATGTTCATGCTTGATACAGAAGATTTCCCAAAACGCATAAATGGGACCAGCCAGGACTATGGTTCTGTAGCAGTAAAACAAACAACCTGATCCTTGGAATTAAGAGTAAATCAGTGGTTTTGGGATCTTTTCTTAAAGCCAAGAACTCTATATTTAGAGGTAAAATAATTAAAAGCTGATTAAGAAAGATGGAATTAATAGATGCACCCCTAATCTGTGCCCG
This sequence comes from Balaenoptera borealis, assembly GCF_965194805.1. Classification (NCBI taxonomy): domain Eukaryota; kingdom Metazoa; phylum Chordata; class Mammalia; order Artiodactyla; family Balaenopteridae; genus Balaenoptera; species Balaenoptera borealis. The sequence goes on along the minus strand of NC_138862.1, from coordinate 8,624,880 downwards.
TGCTCTTCAGCAGGGTTGGAAAACTACTGCACAGGCTGATTGTTCCTCCCAGCTCTAAAACTCTTTTGACTTCAGAAGTGTAGGGAGTGTAATGACTTAGAGACTATTACTGCCTAAAAGTATTTTGAAAAAAATTAAGTTTTTTATAATGCATCATTTTTATACTTAATTTGACATAAAAATAGTGTATTTCTTTCTTACGTATAGTAAAGGTTGAATTATTTTCTTTGGGGGGGGTACAAAAATCTCTTAAGCAGAAACACTGATCTCTAGTCAGTTGTTAAAAATTATTAATATTATTCGTAGCTTTTCATTTAACTCATTTAGGTGACTTTATTTCCTGAGAGGTATTAACATTTTTATTTATTTTTTTTATTGATAGGATCCTAATCTAACATTTTAAGTAACTAATCAGTTTTCAAGCAAAATATTTTTTCCTTATCTATTTTCTTTAACTTGAGCATATTTTTGAGAAAAAATTGAATTTATCTTTTTGGAACAGGGTCATTATCGTTATTGTGCTGCTCTTTCTATGCTGGGGGAATATGACTGGGCCCTGCAAGCAAACATAAAAGCTCAAAAACTCTGTAAAAATGACCCTGAGGGAATCAAGGATCTAATTCAGCAGCATGTAAAGTTACAAAAACAAATAGAAGACCTGCAAGGTATTTCACCTAAGATTCTTTTGGTTACAGTCGAATTCCCTTTAAAACTTTTGAAGGTGGGTTTCTTGGATTAATGGAGGACCATAAATCAATTCTCAGATGATTTGTACTTCCTTTATGTTATTTCGGTTAACTCAGTTAAGTTTTTCATTTCTATTCATGTAGAATTTTGTTAGTATTGTATTCCAAAAGGTAATAATAAATGATTTGTACTTTTTATTTGAAACAGCAACAAATTATTATTTATTCTTCCGTAGAAAAATACACTTTCTTGAAATTTTGAATGAAGTAAAGCCTTTTGAAACAAAGTTTAAGATTTTTTTCTCCATTATTATACTTATTTCCTAAAGAAAAGGCCCTTCAATAGAGTTGTTTGATGTTTTTGCACCAAGTTTGTGGCTAATTCTGTAGCATGCTGAATGTATGTATATACATAGGTACATCATAAATTAGTGTGCAGGCTAGGAATTCCAGATTTTCATTTTACCCTTGTTTTCTCTCCTAAGTCGTTTTGCGTTCGCAGTACCTGAATGCTTTCATTCTGTGCTTTCAGCATATAGATCTTTCCTGTTATTTCTTCTTTGGGCAGTTAGTGTCTTATGAAGCTGAGTTGAGCAGTCCTATTTCACTAGCAGATGTTGTCATCCAACAGAACATGATTATAAGATTGTGAGCTCCTTGAAGACAGGTACTGTCTCTGATGGAGATTTATATATTGCTGCATCTAGTCAATGATCACATAAAATGAGATGTCAGATAAGGTTTGTGTAACATTTTGTTGACATCATTCTAAAACTAAAAACATCTAGAAGTGTAAAATTGTTTAGGTTTATTTTTCAGTTCCCTAAATTTGATATTCTTACTGTCAGCTTAAAAGAAATGTGAAAATCTTTTAAAATATGTGTTGCCAATCCACTGATTACTATGTGTGTGTGTGATTCATTTTTGTAGGTCGAACACCAACTAGGAATCCAATTAAAGCCTTCTATGAAAGCAGGTGAGTTAATATCAGATCAGTAGCTGTTACTTGGAATGGTTTTGCTCTGAGTTTAAGAATTGCTGTTTGATGCTTTAGTAGATAATAGCAACCACAACAAAGTTGGAGATGGAAGGATGAGAAGAGGTTTTTAAAGTGTTTGTAAGATCAGGCGACCTGTGATTTGCCTGATTTGTTTTGCTTACTGTTTGGCTGAATTCTTTGCATATGTATATATCGGAGAGCCATAGCCTAAGCCTATGGGAGAAGAGGCGTGAAATGTTAATTGGATGTTACTGTGCTTGAATGGCACCAGTTTAGCCACGAGGTTCCTGGCAGCAGAGAGCGGGGCTCAGTCTGTGCCTTTTACCCCTCACCTCTGTCCTGGAAACATCTGCTTCCAGCCTCTTGATGTCTTTCCAAAGGCTAAGACACTTCTGTTAGAAATAAGCAGCAGATAGACTTGAGTGTGCTCATAAGAAAACAAATAGCAGCCAGGATTCTACGTTTTTCACTTGGCACTTAAAATAGATTAAGCTTTTCCCACATGCTTAAATGCCTAAGATATTGAAGCTGTTAAATTTATAACAGGGAGACTTAACTTATTTTAAAATTAGAAACCAGAATACATTTCTTGAACTGTTCTTAATCTATTTGGAGTTTTTAATACCAAATTTAAAGTAATGTTTATGTATGAAACCCAATCTCACAAGTAGAGATTCTTTTTGAAACAGTATTACCTTGCTTTCAAGGTAAAAAGGCTTTACTTGCTGAAACCTCTTTGTTTGAAGGATAAGTTTTTAAAAATAATTTTTTAAAAATGATTATTTCTTTTATTACCACTCAGGGCCTACATACCTAGTTTATCAGCACCTGCATTTAGTACTTCACTTAACTTTGTGGAGACTGAAAAAAATTCCAGAAAAACTAACCACGAAATGGCAAACGGTGGTAATCAGAATCCAAAGGTAAGCTCAGTTAAAAACTAAAATTAGAATTATTTCAAGTATAGGTAGTCTTATATTTTTACAATAATATTTTTGTGATAATGGAAACCAGTACGCACCTCTAAGCCTATAGCCTGGCTCTGTGATCAGTGTCCCAGATGACCTGTGTCTGAGTTTTCCTGAACTGTAGTGCACTCAGAGCTCAGCAGGTATCACCAAGTTCACGTTTATATTTCTTTCCAGGGTTTGAGGGGAAAAAAGGGAATTGGTGTTTTCGGGTTAGATATGTAGTACGCATGGAAGGGAACTTTCCCAACCTGCTGTAAAGTCCTTCTGTTGTTAATAATGAAAGTCTCAAAGAAGCTGTATTCAGTTAGGGAGAAGAGAATAAGGAAAGATGTGATAGTATTAATTGTTCAGTAGTTATCAGTTTGTTTATTCATTTGGTAAAGCTGAGTATTCTAGGCACTGGGATAAATTCTTTGCTACTCAGTTTTATTATTTAGCTATTGAATTGTTCATGGCTCTATTTTTTTGAAAGTGTCACTAATTTTATTTTCATGGTAGGTGGCAGATGAAGCTTTGAAGGTAGATGATTGTGACTGTCATCCTGAATTTCTACCACCATCAAGTGAGTCTTTTTCCCATATGTAAATTGTTGCTGAATTAGCGTAGTGTTGCCTCAACTTCCATGCCCTAAAATTCTCACAAGCCTCACTTATATTTGCTATTGTTCTCCTTTTACTTTACAATGCTTCTGTGTTGAGAAAACATTGAATGTTTATTTGAAATCAACGCTCAGTCTTTTCATATTGTTTAATAAATTTAATTTTGGAAAACCAAATAAAGGAATGGAGAAGAAAAATGGCGCTCTTCTTGGTCTGCTACCTAATTTCCACTAGGCCAGTGTTTCTCAACTTTTATTTCATTATCTACCCCCTGCTCCCAGAGCCTTTTTAGACACTTTTTTCCCCTAATTACCCTCCCCTCGTGAAACTTTAATATCACGGATACTGTTTATCTGTCTATGTACTGTATGTACATGTGTGCTTTATATATAAAAATGGATTTGTTTCATCTTCCAATAACCAGTTACGACTTTCTTGGGGGTGATGTCACCCCTGTTGAGAATGGATGCTTTAGCCTAATACTAGTTTATTTAAATTGTATGTGCTTAGTGCATATGTTTATTTATGCATCTAGAAAATACGCAGACACACAGCCAGACCTTGTCTACTTGGCATCTTTGAGAAATGAAGGGTTCCAGAGAAGTGGATACTCATGCCTCGTTTATTTCTCAGTCTCCGTTTATACTCCCAGCTTTTTTTTTTTTTTTAAATTAATTAATTAATTAATTTATTCTTGGCTGTGTTGGGTCTTTGTTTCTGTGCGAGGGCTTTCTCCAGTTGTGGCAAGCGGGGGCTACTCTTCATCGCGGTGCGCGGGCCTCTCACTATTGTGGCCTCTCTTGTCGCGGAGCACAGGCTCCAGACGCGCAGGCTCAGTAGCTGTGGCTCACGGGCCCAGCTGCTCCGCGGCATGTGGGATCTTCCCGGACCAGGGCTCGAACCCGTGCCCCCTGCATTAGCAGGCAGACTCTCAACCACTGCACCACCAGGGAAGCCCACTCCCAGCTTTTGAGAGAAATCGTTCTAAGTGGGTTATTCTTCTCTGCCTTTTAAAACAGAGTTTGAGAGAATTCAGCAACTCAAAGTTGTTGTTACACACAGGTTACTTATCTCAAGCTTTCATGTGCTCCTTTCAGAGTTACTGTGGTGAGATTGTTGACCTTCTAGTTAGTGATCCTGTTGCTCTCTTTTCCTTCCACTTGTTTTTTGGTTCATTTGTTTATTTTTTTCAGTGTTTTTACTTCTGGCAGCCACTTCTGTCTTTTACTTCCTGCAGCTCTATCTTCTCTTAGGCTCCAGTGCTGCTCCACTTAACTGCTGGTTAGCACTTCAGCACAGTGACAGAGAGGGGGAAACGCAGGTGTTTGTCTTACCTGATGTGACTTTATAGCACGTGAAAAACCTTTGAGAATAACACCGTTTTTTTGAAAACAGCTTTTAATTGATTGGTATTTCTTAGACCATTATTATCAGATAGCACATTTAAATAATTTAAATACCATCCATACTTCTGCATCTATATTCAGTCAAAAAAATTGAGGTCCCAGGGTTAGGTTAAATAGTTTTGCCCTAGGTCACACAGTAGAAATCAAACTAGAACTCTTCTTTCTTTCTAGAAGCCTCTTTTGTTTTCTGAGATCATCAGAGCTCAGGCTCTCATCCCCTCCCTAATACATAGGCTCTGACTTGCCTCTGCCATCTCTCCCAAAGCTTCCCTCAGAGACACCCGGTCCCTACTGCTGTGCTCTCTTCTACACAACTTTGCACATGTGACTCCCCTGCCCCAAAGCGTACACTGGCTCTCTCCTCCTTTCAGTGGGATGAAGGCTGAGCTCGCAGAGCTGGGGAGTCAGAAGCCCTGGGCCTGTAAACACTCATACCAACCTGCCTGGCTTGCAGCCGCTTTCAACCTATCCTTACTTAACTCGCCCAGTCACACAGGTTTACTTAGTGTTTCTTAAAATAAAACTTCATTTGGCCCATTCTTTGCAAATCCTACTTGTTCCTTAAAACTAAATACAAATGCTGCATCCCCACTAAGGCGTTTCCCAGCCACTTCAGCTTAAGTGATTTTTCCCTTCTAGGAGTTACAAGAGCAGTTACTATGGAATAAATATTTCAGTAACAATGCATCTTCTTTTCTTCTTAATGGGGATTGTTATTTAATTGGTGAAGTGACTGTCTTTTCTTCCCATCTGATTGTAAACTACCTGAGAACAGGAACTACAGCCTGTATCTCTTCTATATCTACTATAGGACTAAATGATAATCATCATTATAATTTATCTTTATAATAATTTTATAGCATACATAGAGAAACATCATCAGTAGCTTCTTTTTTTTGGCTTACCTGTTTATAGTTAGACTCACATACAGTGTTGCCTCCTTTGCTTTCTTATTCCAATTTACATTTTTAAAAAATGTTTTACTTTCAAGCTTGTAGATTTTTATGTACAGATTTCAGGAACAAATACTTTTGTATTCGCAGGTCAGCCTCCAAAATATAAAGGAAAACAAAAATCCCGAAACAATGAATTGGAGAAGTTCAGGTATGTTTTTTAATGTAAGGGTTTTGTTTTGTTTTGTTTTGTTTCTGTAATGCCCTCCTCCCAAGAAAAAAGGAAAAATAAATCTCTTTCTAGTAGTAGCTACCTTTACATATGTGTACTATGATAAGTAATAAAAATCCCTTTCAAATAGCACGGCATGTCTTTATTAGGAGAGGGTCATTTTTGGCTAAAGGAGTATTAATCCTGTGTTAATACTGATTTCTGAAAGTCATATAATACGAGATATATCAGTATTAATTTTTTATTTATTTATTTATTATTTTTGGCTGTGTTGGGTCTTCGTTTCTGTGCGAGGGCTTTCTCTAGTCGCGGCGAGTGGGGGCCACTCTTCATCGCGGTGTGCAGGCCTCTCACTGTCGAGGCCTCTCTTGTTGCAGAGCACAGGCTCCAGATGCGCAGGCTCAGTAGTTGTGGCTCACGGGCCTAGTTGCTCCGCGGCATGTGGGATCTTCCCAGACCAGGGCTCGAACCCGTGTCCCCTGCATTGACAGGCAGATTCTCAACCACTGCGCCACCAGGGAAGCCCTAATTTTTTAAAATTCCAAAATACAGGCTCATAAGAGGAAAAAAGATTCAGATAAGTATAAAGTGAAAACTTAGTCTCCTTCCCTGTTTGCTTTATTTCCCCTCTCTCTGACTCCCTTCTCTAGTACCTTGCTTTAGAAACTTGCTGTTAGCAATTTCTTGGCCATCTGGGAACTTAACTTTGCATACACAGGCGTGGCTATCTGTATATTCATAGGCGAGGATTTACTAATGAACTGACCACTTAGAAAATTCATTCTACCAAACATCCCCCCCAAATTAGCAGTAGGAACTCTTGCCACCAGTCTTTAGAGTTAATCTCCCGTTAGCTACAAAGATATAAATTGATTGCAAAGTGAAATTGTAAATCTTACAACAGATACAGAAATTCATGAAATCAATGAAAGTGGTGCTGGAGAAACTGCAAAGCCATTTTTGCCACAGTTCCACTAGTTTTCAGTTTTCTCTTCATTTCTTAAGGCTGATTACTTGATAGGTGCTTAAAGGAGAACGATTTGAATATCAAAGCACTAAGAGAAATTAGTAAAGCCCTATTTTTAAAAAGTGACCGTTTTTTGATGGTGCCTCAAAAGTTAAATACAAAGCAAGGCCATAGTGCCTTTTGTTGTTCTGTTATTTGTTAGAAAAGTCCTGCGTCTTCCTCCTTGCCCCCCTTCCCTCAAAAGGAAACCAAAACCCAATACATGCTCATTCTTTGAATGCACAGTTTTATAACTTTAACCTGTTGTGTTAAAGATAAATTTATTTTCCTGATATTTTGTTTCTGTTTTCAAACTGAATGCTCTTCTTGATTATGTCTACTTCATGAGGTTATTTAACAATTAAATGGGACAACCACATAAAATACTTAGAGCCCTGGAACATGGTAAATGCTCAATACACTTTAACGATCATTATTGTTAACACTATAGTTTTCATTGTTGTTGGAACTCTTCTGGCCTACAGCTTGCTTTTATCTCTTTCAAAATGCCTTGACTCCCTTTCCGTATCAGACCATGGAGATCTACATCTGTCATTTTCATGACTGCAGGATATTTCCTAGTATAGATGTGTGTGAAGGAGAAATTTCTAGAGTGGAACTGCTGTCAAAGGGGATGTGTAATTTTAACTTTGATAGATACTGCCAAATTCTCCTCTCAAAAAATAAGCAGTGTTCACACTCCTACTAAGCTATGAGAGGGTGTGGTATAATAAAAATATTTATATATTCGGTCTATGTCCCCAGTTCCTGGCACAGGGCTCCTAGGACCCTTGGAATTTCCTGAGTGATGAGAGTCTTTCGTTATTTATAATGAGCCCCTTCCTCTCTACTTGAGTTTATACTAATAAAGTGATCCAAGGCTGGGTCCCTAACCTTCAGGATTGAGACTGGTCACCAGAAAGATAAAGTGTGTGATTGGTTGGAACTTTTCAGCCCCACCCCCGATCTTTGGGGAGAAGAAGGGAGCAAGAAATTGAGTTTAGTCACCAATGTCCAGTAATTAAATCATTGATGCCTGTGTAATGAAACGTCAGTAAGAACCTCTAAACATAGGGCTCAGGGAGCTTCTGGTTGGTGAATACATCGAGATGCTGGGGCGCTGGTGCACTCTGGGACTGTGTGAAAGCTCTGAGGCACCCCCTTCCCCTACACCTTCCCTTGCATCTTTTCCACTGAGCTGGTCCTGACTTACATCCTTGACAATAAACTGGTAATGGTAAGTAGAGCGCTTTCCTGAGTTCTGTGAGTTGTCCTGGGGAGTAGTTGAACCCAAAGGGTAGTCACGGGAACCCCTGAATTTGTAGTTGGCAGGGCAGAAGTATGGGTAGCCTGGGTACCCCATTGTGGCTGAAGTGAGGGCAGTCTTGTGGGACTGAGCCTTTAACCTGTGGGGCCTGAGTTCTTAACTCCAGAGTTGGTGTCAGAATTGAATTGTTGGACACTCAGTTGGTATTGGAGAATCGGTGTGGAAACATGACAGGTATGTGGTGTCAGAAACCCACACATGTGGTGTCAGAAAACACCACCTGGAGTACCTGAATCTTCCTTACCCTCGCCAGCATTGGGGGTCAGACTTTCTGAAAAGGTTATATCTTATTAACGGATTTTCATATGAGGTGGATCATCTTTGCAGTGTTTTGGGGCACATTTCTTGTTTCATGACTTTGTTGTTATTGATGACTTTAGATTTGTAATAACTTTAGGTAATCAGTGTAAATCCCCCAATTTCTTTCTTTCTTTTTTTTTTTTTAAAGCTGTTCTTTTATAACATCTGAATAATCAGTTCATCTGGTCCCCTTTCCCCAGTAAATTTATAGGGATTTTTATTGGATTTAGAAATTAATTTGGAGAGAATTGGCATCTTGGTAATATTTCTATTTAGGAACTTGTGACTCTCCATTTACTAAGTGTTTAAAATGACCTTCAGTAAGTATTTTTTTCTTTATATAAGAAGCAGGGTTGTTTTATTTTAAAATAATTCAAAACAGTGCTTTTCTCTTTTAGTTCTGGTTCACAAGGGAGTTTACCAGTAGATTTGAAAAACATCTTGGAGAAACAGTTTTCTAAATCCTCCAGAGCTGCACACCAGGTAAAGGCAAAGGCTTTTCTAATGGAAAAGCAAACTCTTTGAACATAACATTTTTCACATGAATTAAGTCTAATCGTGTACATCTCTAAAGTTTATTTTTTAATAATTTTAGTTATGAACATATAATTTAATAGATGATTGCTAAGAAACCAAATCGTCACTAATTTATGTTTTAACTTGGTAAGTGTGTGAACCAGAGATTTAACTAATGTTTACTGAATACTGAATACAAAATTGTTTGTTTCCCATAGATTTAAAAGGAAGAAGCAAGTCTTCCCAAAGTGTTAACTTTTAAGTTAAATATTTTAAGAAGGTTTAAATGATTTTAAAAGGTTTAAGCACCTGTGGTTTTATTACACCTACTATAGAACCATTAAAGAGCAAACTTTTTTTTTTTTTTAATTTATTTATTTATTTATTTTTGGCTGCATTGGGTCTTTGTTGCTGTGCGTGGGCTTTCTGTAGTTGCAATGAGCAGGGGCTACTCTTCGTTGTGGTGCGTGGGCTTCTCATTGCGGTGGCTTCTCTTGCTGCGGAGCACGGGCTCTAGGTGCACAGGCTTCAGTAGTTGTGGCACGTGGGCTCAGTAGTTGTGGCTCACGGCCTCTAGAGCGCAGGCTCCGTAGTTGTGGCACATGGGCTTAGTTCCGCGGCATGTGGGATCTTCCCGGACCAGGGCTTGAACCCGTGTCCCCTGCATTGGCAGGCGGCTTCTTAACCACTGCACCACCAGGGAAGTCCCTTATTTGGTTTTTTACGTAAGATAGCTCTAGTAGCACTTAGTTGTCTTTAACTTCATTCAAAACAGTTTTGATTGTATGTGACAGCTGTCATATCAGTGTGCATTTAAAAAAAAACTTTTCAAAATTGGTGAATTTTTGTGTAACCATTTTAACATTGAAGGTGGAAGAAAACAACATTTTCAGCATGTTACGCTTTATTATTTCAAGAAAGGTAAAAGCGCAACTGAAACGCAAAAAAGATTTGTGCAGTGTATGGCGAAGGTGCTGTGACTGATTGAACACGTCAAAAGTGGTTTGTGAAGTTTTGTGCTGGAGGTTTCTTGTTGGACGATGCTCCATGGTCGGGTAGACCAGTTGAAGTTGATAGCGATCAAATTGAGACATTAATTGAGAACAGTCAACGTTATACCACATGGGAGATAGCCGACATACTGAAAATATCCAGATCAAGCGTTGAAAATCATTTGCACTGGCTTGGTTATTTTCATCTCTTTGATGTTTGGGTTCCACATAAGTTAAGCAAAAAACACCTTCTTGACCATATTTCCACATTTGATTTTCTACTAAAACGTAATGAAAACATTCTGTTTTTAAAACAAATTGTGATTGGCAATGAAAAGTGGATGCTGTACAGTAATGTGGAACAGAAGAGATCATGGGGCAAGTGAAATGAGCCACCACCAACCACACCAAAGGCTGGTCTTCCTCCAAAGAAGGTGATGTTGTGCATATGGTGGAATTGGAACATAGTCCTCTATTATGAGCTCCTTCTGGAAAACCAAACGATTAATTCCAACAAGTACTGCTCCCAGTTAGACCAACGGAAAGCAGCACTCGATAAAAAGTGTCCAGAATTAGTCAACAGAAAATGCATAATCTTCCATCAAGATAACGCAAGACCGCGTGTTTCTTTGATGACCAGGCAAAAACTGTTAGAGCTTGGCTGGGAAGTTTTGATTCATCTGCCATATTCACCAGACATTGCACTTTTGGATTTCCATTTACTTTGGTCTTTACAAAATTCTCTTAATGGAAAAAATTTCAATTCCCTGCAAGACTGTAAAAGGCACCTGGAATAGTTCTTTGCTCAAAAAGATAAAAAGTTTTGGGAAGATGGAATTATGAAGTTGCCTGAAAAATGGCAGAAGGTAGTGGAACAAAACGGTGAATATGTTGTTCAATAAAGTTCGTGGTGAAAATGAAAAATGCCTTTTATTTTTACTTAAAAACTGAAGGAACTTTTTTGCCAACCCAATATACCATTCTGAGGAGTGATTTTGACGATGGGGGAAGCTATTCATGTAAGGGGCAAAGGGGTATATGGAATCTCTGTACTTCCCTCTCAATAAAAAAATGCAAGGGATACAACTTTGATATTACTTTGAAGGAAATTTATCAAGCTAAATTATGTATTAAAGGAATAAAGACTTTTAGATTAGTGATACATTTATTCCAAGAGCAAGGAAAAAAACCCAAAGAAAGTAGAAGGAAATAACAAAGTAGAAAATAGTGAAGGAGATTGGTTCAAGATAGTGGAGTAGAAGGACGTGCTGTCACTCCCTCTTGCGAGAACACCAGAACCGCAACTAACTGATGAACAGTCATCGACAGGAAGACACTGGAACTCACCAAAAAAGATACCCCACATCCAAAGACAAAGGAGAAGCCACAGTGAGACGGTAGGAAGGGTGCAATCACAATAAAATCAAATCCCATAACTGCTGGGTGGGTGACTCACAGACTGGAGAACACTTATACCACAGAAGTCCACCCACTGGAGTGAAGGTTCTGAGCCCCACGTCAGGCTTCCCAACCTGGGGGTCTGGTAACGGGAGGAGGAATTCCTAGAGAATCAGACTTTGAAGGCTAGCGGGATTTGATTACAGGACTTTGACAGGACTGGGGGAAACAGAGATCCACTCTTGGAGGGCACACACAAAGTAGTGTGCACATCGGGACCCAGGGGAAGGAGCAGTGACCCCATAGGAGACTGAACCAGACCTACCTGCTGGTGTTGGAGGGTCTTCTGCAGAGGCAGGGGGTGGCTGTGGCTCACCGTGGGGACAAGGACACTGGCAGCAGAAGTTCTGGGAAGTACTCCTTGGCGTGAGCCCTCCCAGAGTCCTCCATTAGCCCCACCAAAGAGCCCGGGTAGGCTCCATTGTTGGGTCACCTCAGGCCAAACAACCAACAGGGAGGGAACCCAGCCCCACCCATCAGCAGACAAGCAGATTAAAGTTTTACTGAGCTCTGCCCACCAGAGCAACACCCAGCTCTACCCACCACCAGTCCCTCCCATCAGGAAACTTGCACAAGCCACTTAGATAGCCTCATCCAAGAGAGGGCAGACAGCAGAAGCAAGAACTACAATCCTGGGCCTGTGGAACAAAAACCACATTCACAGAAAGACAAGATGAAAAGGCAGAGGGCTATGTGCCAGATGAAGGAACAAGATAAAACCCCAGAAAAACAACTAAATGAAGTGGAGACAAGCAACCTTCCAGAAAAAGAATTCAGAAAAATGATAGTGAAGATGATCCAGGACCTCGGAAAAAGAATGGAGGCAAAGATCGAGAAGATGCAAGAAATGATTAACAAAGACTTAGAAGAAGAATTAAAGAACAAACAAACAGAGATAAACAATACAATAACTGAAATGAAAACTACACTAGAAGGAATCAATAGCAGAATAACTGAGGCAGAAGAACAGATAAGTGACCTGGAAGACAGAATGGTGTAATTCACTGCTGTGGAACAGAATAAAGAAAAAAGAATGAAAAGAAATGAAGACAGCCTAAGAGACCTCTGGGACAACATTAAACGCGACAACATTCACATTATAGGGGTCCCAGAAGGAGAAGAGAGAGAGAAAGGAGCAGAGAAAATATTTGAAGAGATTATAGTTGAAAACTTCCCTAACGTGGGAAAGGAAATAGCCACCCACGTCCAGGAAGTGCAGAGAGTCCCATACAGGATAAACCCAAGGAGAAACACGCCGAGACACATAGTAATCAGAGTGGCAAAAATTAAAGGCAAGGAAAAATTACTGAAAGCAGCAAGGGGAAAATGACAAATAACATACAAGGGAACGCCCATAAGGTTAACAGCTGATTTCTCAGCAGAAACTCTACAAGCCAGAAGGGAGTGGCATGATATACTTAAAGTGATGAAAGGGAAGAATCTACAACCAAGATTACTCTACCCAGCAAGCATCTCATTCAGATTTGATGGAGAAATCAAAAGCTTTACAGACAAGCAAAAGCTGAGAGAATTCACCACCAAACCAGCTCTACAACAAATGCTAAAGGAACTTCTCTAAGTAGGAAACACAAGAGAAGAAAAGGACCTTCAAAAACAAACCCAAAACAATTAAGAAAACGGTAATAGGAACATACATATCGAGAATTACCTTAAACGTGAATGGATTAAATGCTCCAACCAAAAGACACAGGCTTGCTGAATGATTACAAAAACAAGACCCATATATATGCTGTCTACAGGAGACCCACTTCAGACCTAGGGACACATACAGACTGAAAGTGAGGGGATGGAAAAAGATATTCCATCCATATGGAAATCAAAAGAAAGCTGGAGTAGCAATAGTCATATCAGATAAAATAGACTTTAAAATAAAGAATGTTACAAGAGATAAGGAAGGACACTACATAATGATCAAGGGATCAATCCAAGAAGAAGATATAACAATTATAAATATATATGTACCCAACATAGGAGCACCTCAATACATAAGGCAACTGCTAACAGCTATAAAAGAGGAAATTGACAGTAACACAATAACAGTGGGGGACTTTAACACCTCACTTACACCAATGGACAGATCATCCAAACAGAAAATTAATAAGGAAACACAAGCTTTAAATGACACAGTAGACCAGAGAGACTTAATTGATATTTATAGCACATTCCATCCAAAAACAGCAGATTACACTTTCTTCTCAAGTGCGCACGGAACATTCTCCAGGATAGATCACATCTTGAGTCACAAATCAAGCCTCATTAAATTTAAGAAAACTGAAATCATATCAAGCATCTTTTCTGACCACAACACTCAGATTAGAAATCAGTTACAGGGAAAAAAACGTAAAAAACACAAACACATGGAGGCTAAACACTACATTACTAAACAACCAAGAGATCACTGAAGAAATCAAAGAGGAAATCGAAAAATACCTAGAGACAAATGACAATGAAAACACGATGATCCAAAACCTATGGGATGCAGCAAAAACAGTTCTAAGAGGGAAGTTTATAGCAATACAATCCTACCTCAAGAAACAACAAACATCTGAAATAAACAATCTAACCTTACACCTAAAAGAACTAGAGAAAGAAGAACAAACAAAACCCAAAGTTAGTAGAAGGAAAGAAAGATCAGAGCAGAAATAAATGAAATAGAAACAAAGAAAACAATAGCAAAGATCAATAATACTAAAAGCTGGTTCTTTGAGAAGATAAACAAAATTGATAAACCATTATCCAGACTCATCAAGAAAAAGAGGGAGAGGACTCAAATCATTAAAATTAGAAATGAAAAAGGAGAAGTTACAACAGACACCGCAGAAATACAAAGCATCCTAAGAGACTACTACAAGCAAATCCATGCCAATAAAACGGTCAACCTGGAAGAAATGGGCCAATTCTTAGAAAGGTATCACCTTCCAACACTGAACCAGGAAGAAATAGAAAATATGGACAGACCAATCACAAGTAATTAAATTGAAACTGTGATTAAAATCTTCCAACAAACAAAAGTCCAGGACCAGATGGCTTCACAGGTGAATTCTATCAAACATTTAGAGAAGAGTTAACACCCATCTTTCTCAAACTCTTCCAAAAAATTGCAAAGGAAGGAACACTCCCAAACTCATTCTATGAGGCCACCATCACCCTGATATGAAAACCAGACAAAGATACTACCAAAAAAGAAAATTACAGACCAATAACACTGATGAATATAGATGCAAAAATCCTCAACAAAATACTAGCAAACAGAATCCAACAACACATTAAAAGGATCATACACCACGATCAAGTGGGATTTATCCCAGGGATGCAAGGATTCTTCAATATACGCAAATCAATCAATGTGATACACCATATTAACAAACTGAAGAAGAAAAACCATATGATCATCTCAATAGATGCAGAGAAAGCTTTTGACACAATTCAACACCCATTTCTGATAAAAACTCTCCAGAAAGTGGGCGTAGAGGGAACCTACCTCAACATAATAAAGGCCATATATGACAAACCCACAGCAAACACCATTCTCAATGGAGAAAAACTGAAAGCATTTCCTCTAAGATCAGGAACAAGACAAGGATGTCCTCTCTCACCACTATTATTCAACATAGTTTTGGAAGTTCTAGCCATGGCAATCAGAGAAGAAAAAGAAATAAAAGGAATACAAATTGGAAAGGAAGAAGTAAAACTGTCACTGTTTGCAGATGGCATGATACTATACATAGAGAATCCTAAAGATGCCACCAGAAAACTGATAGAGCTAATCAATGAATTTGGTAAGGTTGCAGGATACAAAATTAATGCACAGAAATCTCTTGCATTCCTATACACTAATGATGAAAAATCTGAAAGAGAAATTAAGGAAACACTCCCATTTACCATTGCAACAAAAATAATAAAATACCTAGGAATAAACCTACCTAGAGAGACAAAAGACCTGTATGCAGAAAACTATAAGACACTGATGAAAGAAATTAAAGATGATACCAACAGATGGAGAGATACACCATGTTCTTGGATTGGAAGAATCAATATTGTGAAAATGACTATACTACCTAAAGCAATCTGCAGATTCAGTGCAATCCCTATCAAATTACCAATGGCATTTTTTACAGAACTAGAACAAAAAAATCTTAAAATTTGTATGGAGACACAAAAGACTCCGAATAGCCACAGCAGTCTTGAGGGAAAAAAACAGAGCTGGAGGAATCAGACTCCCTGACTTCAGACTATACTACAAAGCTACAGTAATCAAGACAATATGGTACTGGCACAAAAACAGAAATATAGATCAATGGAACAGGATAGAAAGCCCAGAGATAAACCCATGCACCTATGGGCAACTAATCTATGACAAAGGAGGGAAGGATATACAATGCAGAAAAGACAGTCTCTTCAGTAAGTGGTGCTGGGAAAACTGGACAGCTACATGTAAAAGAATGAAATTAGAAGACTCCCTAACACCATACACAAAAATAAACTCAAAATGGATTAGAGACCTAAATGTAAGACTGGACACTATAAAACTCTTAGAGGAAAACATAGGAAGAACACTCTTTGACTTAAATCACAGCAAGATCTTTTTTGATCCACCTCGTAGAGTAATGGAAAGATAAACAAAAATAAACAAATGGGACTTAATGAAACTTAAAAGTTTTTGCACATCAAAGCAAAGTACAAACAAGACGAAAAGACAACCCTCAGAATGGGAGAAAACATTTGCAAATGAATCAACGGACAAAGGATTAATCTCCAAAATATATAAACAGCTCATGCAGCTCAATATTAAAAAAACAAACAACCCAATCCAAAAATGAGCAGAAGACCTGAATAGACATTTCTCCAGAGAAGACATATAGATGGCCAAGAAGCACATGAAAAGCTGCTCAACATCACTAATTATTAGAGAAATGTAAATCAAAACTACAATGAGGTATCACCTCACACCAGTTAGAATGGGCATCATCACAAAATCTACAAACAGCAAATGCTGGAGAGGGTGTGGAGAAAAGGGAACCCTCTTGCACCGTTGGTGGGAATGTAAATTGGTACAGCCACTATGGAGAAACAGTGTGGAGGTTCTTTGAAAAACTAAAAATAGAATTACCATATGACCCAGCCATCCCAGTACTGGGCATATATATACCCAGAGAAAACCATAATTCAAAAAGACACATGCACCCCAGTGTTCATTGCAGAACTATTTACAATAGCCAGGACATGGAAGCAACCTAAATGCCCGTCGTCAGATGAATGGATGAAGAAGATGTCGTACATATATACAGTGGAATATTACTCAGCCGTGAAAAGGAACGAAATTGGGTCATTTGTAGAGACGTGGATGGATCTAGAGACTGTCATACAGAGTGAAGTCAGTCAGAAAGAGAAAAACAAATATAGTACATTAATGCATATTTGTGGAACCTAGAAAAATGGTACAGATGAACCATTTTGCAGTGCAGAAATTTAGACACAGATGTAGAGAACAAACGTATGTACACCAAGGGGGGAAAGTGGCGGGGAGGGGGGTGGTGTGATGAATTGGGAGATTGGGATTGACATATATACACTGATATGTATAAAATAGATAACTAATAAGAACCTGCTGTATAAAAAAATAAAATTCCAAAAAAGAAAATAATGAAAATGGAACAACTGGTAAAGAAGGATCTACAAAGCTAAAAGTTGGTTCTTTAACAATCTAAATAAAATTTACATATTAGTGTGGAAACTGTTTAAGAAAGGAATAAAAGAAGACAATAAAACAATTTCAAGAATGAAAAAGGAGACTTCCCTGGTGGTCCAGTTGCTAAGGCTCTGCGCTCCCAATGCAGGGGGCCCGGGTTCAGTCCCTGGTCAGGGAACTAGATCCCACACACCACAACTAAAGTTCCTGCATGCCGCAACTAAGACCCAGTGCAGCCAAATAAATAAATAAATAAATATTTTTTAAAAAAGAATGAAAAAGGATACCTTACTACAGACCCTTCAATATTACAAATACTATATCAAAATACTATTATGAACAACATTATACCAGGAAATTTGAAAAAGTATGTAGATGAAATGAACAAATTCCTAGAAAAATCCAGCTTATAAAAACTAACTCGAGGGCTTCCCTGGTGGCACAGTTGTTGAGAATCTGCCTGCTAATGCAGGGGACACGGGTTCGAGCCCTGGTCTGGGAGGATCCCACATGCCGCGGAGCACCTGGGCCCGTGAGCCACAACTACTGAGCCTGCGCGTCTGGAGCCTGTGCTCTGCAACAAGAGAGGCCACGATAGTGAGAGGCCCGCACACCGCGATGAAGAGTGGCCCCCACTTGCCGCCACTAGAGAAAGCCCTAGCACAGAAACGAAGACCCAACATAGCAATCAATCAATCAATAAAATATTTAAAAACAAACAAACAAACAAAAAACTAACTCAAGAAGAAATAGAAATCTGTACAGAATCCAGAATTTATAGAACCGTGGCTAATCACTATTCCAGTCACTGAATACTTGTAGACTATGTATTATCAGTGAAAGATTGTTTCTTTTGGTTAAATGTGATTCATGTGAGTCTGCTTTGACACTTCAATGCTTTATTTAAATACAGTTCTATTTCTTCTAAAATAAAATGTTGGATTTAAATTTCACCCCCCCCCAAAATGTATATTAACATGAAACACAACACTCATTTTAATATCTGGGTCATTTTAAAATTCTGTTAACTATGTTAGGTATATATGACAGATACCTTATTACGGACTATTGGAATGAAGCATGTTAAGCATTTTTAATCAGTTTCCTAATCGGTTTCAACAGCTTTTTTATTAGTTGCATAAAAGCATTTTTAGAATTTCTAACAGTTGGTGATTTTAAAATTGTCATTTTATGTCCATTTTACTGATTCTAAAAACTGTGATGGACTTAAATTGTAAAGACAGCCTGTAAAGACAAAAGAGTATTTAAATAAAAATGATGGTTATTTTTGAGCCTTGATTTGCTCATTTAACACGCTTTTCTTTAGGCCCTTGCATACGCTGAAGACTGGCATTGCCATTCAACCCGCTCTCATGGAGATTTCAGTGCAGACCATTTATTTGTACTGTCTTGAGAGAAATAATTTCCAATGGAAACATGAGGCAAATGGATTTGTTTTCTAGAATGAAAGAGATTAGAATGGAATCAGTTCATCCAAGGCTGAATAATAAATAATAAACAAGTGTGTGTGAGGATAGCACGTCATCTTCTATAACTGTTAAAATTCTTATCTTAACATAGATGTGGCGATCGTTGAGCTTTTTAAATACTGTATAGCAAATACCAAGTTTACTTGAGAGCTGCTCTTTTCCATGTGTTTTCTGGGGGGAAAGTTCTCCTAAACTTTGATTCATTGGACGAAAAGCACTAGGCAGCTTTTGTTTATGTGTGACCAGACTGCTTTTCCCTCTGTGTTTTGTGCAGTGGGGTCTCCTTTTGGATCCTTATCATTAGGAACAGTGAGGAATGTCACGCAAATATTTGCATTTTCTGCTCTCTTGAACGGTGTACACATGTATGGCAAGGTGTGGGGAGATCTAGCTTAGCCTCCAGGCTTGCCTCTCCAGTCTTTATGGAACTTTTGTGGCCTATAGCTATTGCCATGTAACTAAAATCTGAATACAAATTATAATGTATGTGCTCATGTATATTCAAATTATAAAGTTTTTTTCTCGCTTTATTTCAGGGTACATTATAGCAGTTTTTTTCCTTATTCTCTTCTCTTTGCATTTAACCTAGTAATATCTCTCCCGAGAATATTATCTAGTTATATTCAAGTACGTGTTAGGCAGGAGTAGAGCTACAGATTGAAATAACCATTTCTTGCTGAGAATTTAGGTTTGTTCCAGGGCATGAGGGCAGTTGTTAAAATCTGGTAGTGACCAGGAAATTGATAGCTTGTTCTTATTTGTCTAGTTGTTCTAGTCTCGGCCAAACAATTTACTTATTTAAATGATGGCTGATGTTCTCCATTTGAGCTGTTAAAACATCCAAATACTGCCTGGTTAGCCTGGAAAAGTGCGTACAGCTTAGCACCACGTAGTGTAAAGTGAACCACCCTTCTTTGTCATGGGCAGCACTAGAAGTGTTGGGATTAAGATGGTGAAGCAGTACCTTTCAATTTCCACTTTAATGGTGCTGTGCTGAGAAAGGAGTGTATAATGCGTAAAGGGTGGCTTTGGGTATTTACATGTTTTATGATCAGTTATAAAGTATAACTGCCCGATGATGAACGTTGGCATCTTAAGTTTTACACTAAGCAGGTGTAGCTCTGGTTTACTGAAAAAGAATTTCTTTTTTGCAGGATTTCGCTAATATAATGAAAATGCTGAGAAGCTTAATCCAGGATGGCTACACGGCTCTGTTGGAGCAGCGCTGCCGCAGTGCTGCCCAGGCCTTCACAGAGTTGCTCAGTGGTTTAGATCCTCAAAAAATAAAGGTGAAATTGCCTCCTGGTAACTTGTTTACCGATGCTAATGCGTTTCAGATGAATTCGTAGAAGGGAACCAGCACTTTGACTTCATTGTACTAATGTATCATCTTGCTGAGATCAGCTGAATTTACTCCAGGTTGTGAGAAGCAGATAACGCTCTGATTCAGGCTTTGTGGTTGCAGTCGTTATAGAAGCCAGGTTTAGACTCTCTCCTTGCACTGTAGTTGGTGTTCATTAGAACTCTTGGCTTTTTATCTTATTAGAGTACTAAGTCAAGGATTTGGACTCACTTTAGTCACATCTTTTCATCCACAAAGAAACTATTAGCTGGGTAAATATGCAGGGTTGTAAGAGAGCAAATAACAGTCTGTTACTCATCCCATTAATATGCAAAAGAATATGACATCAGTTATTCTATCTGTCATGAACCATGCCTTCAGGGAACTCTGAGACAGTGATTTTGTATTTTAGATACTTGATAGCAAGATAACTGCATATCTTTGCAAAATGTATTTTCTAATTCTGTTTGGTCTTTGTCCCACAGTGATTAGTAAGATATTTTTGTGCTTCTTTTACTGTTGTGGCTAACAAGTTAGTATGATGCACATTGGGCAGAATTATGTTCAGATGTTTAACTGGAGCATTTTAATTGACAGCAACTGAACCTGGCCATGATTAACTACGTCTTAGTAGTCTATGGACTTGCCATTTCACTGCTTGGAATAGGACAACCTGAGGTAAGATTTGTAACAGAGATAATAATTAAAATATGTCATTAATCTTAGAAGGTATGTTAAAATAGTTTTTCCATTTTGGCTTATTTCCTTCTGGGTACTTTTTTTTTTGCTTTTCCAGTTTTATTGAGATATAATGGACATACAGCACAGTATAAGTTTAAGGTGTACAGCATAATGATTTGACTTATGTATATCATTAAATGATTATCACAGTAGTTTAATGAGCACTGTCTGTGTACTTTCTTGATAATTTTTTTTGAAATACCTAAATTTAATTTAGTTTGTGATTTTTTTTGAAAAGAAAATTTAGTTTGTGTTTCCGTTAGAAAAGTTATGCCAGACCACCAGTGGGAATCTACGTTTTATTTGTATAAAAAGTAAAGGACCTGATGTATCATGAAAAATTTCGGAAACATGTTGAGGTAAAAAGGCAAGTTGGAGAATGTAGTAAACATCGTGATATCACTTATGTGCAATTTGGAAAACTTACAGGACAGTAGTATATTGTTTATGGCTATCTGTGAATCTTGCAAAAGTAAAAAGAAACATGGACTAGCCCTACATCAAATTTAAGATACTGGTTGCATTTAGTGATAGAAGAAAGGAATGGGACTTGGAAGGTTAAAAAAGCAGAGTTCAACTTTGTGTCATGCCTTTTTATTTTTTCAATCATAAAAAGAATGCTAATGTTAATAGCTCTTAGTTCTGGATCGTAAGTACCTGGGTGTTTTCTAGAGTTCAGGCTTCCCATAACCACACGCAGTCAGCGCATGGGTGTCAGCACACATGGTTTCCATTTCTCATGGTCCTTCAGTGCTCTCCTGGAAAGCTTACTTACCTGCACTGCCCAGCATTACACTTTGCTTTCCATGGCTTCGAGTTTTTGATAAAGGTTGAAATGGCTCTAGAATTACCTCAGGAATAATACATCCTTTCTACGAACTTGGGCCCCAAGCTTCCTAGGCTAGATGAGGCTTAACCCTAACTGCTCCCTGATAAGGATCAGGTTGTTTTATGTTCTGCTCTCTGAGTGGTCCAAAGAGCCTGAGGTTCATTTTCCTTGTGACATGCTGTTGGTCTTTTTTTTTAAAATTTATTTATTTGTTTTTATTTTTGGCTGTATTGGGTCTTTGTTGCCGTGCGTGGGCTTTCTCTAGTTGCGGCGAGCAGGGGCTACTCTTCGTTGCGGTGCGCGGGCTTCTCATTGTCGTGGCTTCCCTTGTTGCGGAGCACGGGCTCTAGGCGCACGGGCTTCAGTAGTTGTGGCACGTGAGCTCAGTAGTTGTGGCTCGCAGTCTCTAGAGCGCAGGCTCAGTAGTTGTGGTGTACGGGCTTAGTTGCTCCGTGGCATGTGGGATCTTCCCGGACCAGGGTTCGAACCCGTGTCCCCTTGCGTTGGCAGGCAGATTGTTAACCACTGACCACCAGGGAAGCCCCTTTCTTGTTCTTGATGTGACAGATGAGTGTCTTTCATTAGGGAATCTCTAACTCTATTTTCTAGTCGATTGTTGGAGACAGGACTGTATGATCTCCATTGTTCTATTCTTGGCAGAGTAACAATAAGCTTCTTACCATGTTTTGCCTTACCGGAACTGAAGAAATAGTTTATTACATTTTTTATTTACTTTGATTTACTTTTGGTTTAAAAAAAAAACTAAATAGGTATGCTAGAACTTGGACATTTAAGAGAATTTCATCATTCAGAGTGTCCCCAGAAGGAAGTATTCACTCCAGAACAGCTCTTGCTGAAACATTTTTGGCATGCCTCCTTTGGAGCTGGCCTCAAAGCTTCTTATTAACTCCCTGGCCTCAAAGCTTCTTATTAACTCCATTTTGTACTGACATTTCCTTTTTCACCCACAGTGGAGTGGCCAGTATTGCTTTGAGCTAAGTGTCTTTTGGATTTTTTCCAAAACAATATTCATTCAAAGCCCAGAGGCTTCCACTGTTGAGAATATTCAAAAGAATGTACTCTAAGCTCTGTAAAGTTTACTAAAGAGCTGTTTTTAAGACAGAGCATTTGTCTGTCTGATGTCACAAAACATTGTGGCAACATCATTGGAATTCCTGTGATCCCAAGGGGGCAGCACTTACTAGGATATATGTTATGGCGTGTTTGCATCCAAATCAGTCTCTTTTACCCAGAATTCACACCTTTTAGGGTTAGCCAGCACACACTGGGACCCCTGTGTGTTAGTAAATGCTCGTTTGGTTGGTTGTCTGATTTCAGTGGCAACTTTTCATTCTGGAGCTGGATCATTTTGGTTGTGTCTCTTGAGTATCCATATGGTCAAAATTTATGTAACTGTTAAGAAAATGAAGTGCAGAATGTGTAATTTTGCCGTAGAAATTTTAGGATATACGGTTGTTTTTAATATTACACAAAAGGAATCAACTTTCAGGTAAAATTGGATCCAGTATTTCTCTTTTTGTGTAAGGGATCACTGTTCTCATTGCTATTGAAGGAATTATCTGAAGCTGAAAACCAGTTTAAGAGGATGATTGAACACTACCCCAATGAGGGACTTGATTGCTTGGCCTACTGTGGAATTGGAAAAGTGTATTTGAAAAAAAACAGGTTAGTAGAAACCACACTACTTTATGCTCTAGGCTGGTTACTCATTTCAAATCTAATGTGATGATGATCCTTTTTCTGGAGTTATTTTGGTATCTTCTCTGTGGCACACTATGATAATTGTGTTTACTTTGAGGACTGGCATTTGAATATTAATTATTAAAGTAAGGTCAATCACTTCAGTTCCCAGTGCTTTCTAATTTTGAATGTAATAGGAAAATCAATAATAGAGTAATTTGGACTTCCCTGGTGGCACAGTGGTTAAGAATCCGCCTGCCAATGCAGGGGACATGGGTTCGATCCCTGGTCCAGGAAGATCCCACATGCCGTGGAGCAGCTAAGCACGTGTGCAACAACTACTGACGCCTGTGCACCTAGAACCTGTGCTCCGCAACAAGAGAAGCCACCGCAATGAGAAGCCCGCGCGCTGCAGCGAAGAGTAGCCCCCGCTCGCCTCAACTAGAGAAAGCCCATGCGCAACAACGTTGACCCAAGCAGCCAAAAATAAATAAGTAAAAAATAAATTAAAAAAAATAATAGAGTAATTTGACACAAAGGATTTTACGTTTTATCTTTTAGTATATGTCATTTATAAATGGCGACTGAATTGGTATAAATTAATGCTTTACACGTGTGATTATATAATTTTTTGGTTAAATACCTATTTCCCCCAAAAAACTTGTATGAGGATGTGTTTTTTAATTAATTAATTAATTTATTTATTTATTGGCTGTGTCGGGTTTTCATTGCTGCGTGTGGGCTTTCTCTAGTTGTGGGGAGCAGGTGCTACTCTTCGTTGTGGTGCGTGGGCTTCTCACAGCGCAGTCTCAGTAGTTGTGGCACACGGGCTTAGTTGCTCCGCAGCATGTGGGATCCTCTGGGACCAGGGCGCAAACCTGTGTCCCCTGCATTGGCAGGCAGGTTCTTAACCACTGCACCACCAGGGAAGTCCCTAATACGAAATATATATATGTTCAAGGACATTATGAGTTAGAAACAAAAATCTACAGCCAATATAGTGTACAGCCAATAGAAGTACAGCCAATATAGTGGTAGGTATGTTAGATTATTTTTATAAATAAATAATTGTTGACTGATTGAATATCATTCATAACTTTTAATTATCCTTAAATTTTCATCTAACTGTTTAGAGGAAGTTTTATCAGACCATTGGTATTCTTGGGAACCCAATCTTAGGGGTTGCCTAGAACCTTCTTTAAAGATCTTTAAAGATTAAAGAAAGTTCTTTTACTTCCTGAAGCTACTGTCTGACCAGTTCAACTCTTTTAAGAATCAGGGGTGGTGAGGATTTAGCAGTCACCTCTATGGTAATAAATGAAATTAATTCCAACTTAGCATAAGTTGTTTGGGACATACCTGTTTAATGCAGTGGCCACATGCAGATATTCACAAGATCTGGGAACGTAACATAAATGTGTAGCATCATGGAGATTGTAGTAAATGAAGACGTGTTTGCCATTCTGAAAGGCATTTAAATTTTTTAAAAATTTATTTTATTGAAGTATAGTTGATTTACAATATTGTGGAAGGCCATTTAACTTTTAATTTCACAATAATACGGTTTGTGTTTCAATGTCCAGTAAGCTGGTTTTTTGCTGTTGCAATGTGCAGTGTCTGGTTGAAAGTCCTGCTGTTTATAACTGTCTTATGGTGGATGCTGGTCTAGCTTTTCTGCAGGTGAAGTTTTCTGTACCCAAAGGCAAAAATGACTTCTTCAATTGGGAAATCATTTCAAGATTGGAGAAAGCAGAGAACCCTCTATTCTCTAGTCTGAAGAGAAGAATAAAGACTGGGATAACCTTATAATCCAGTATTCTTTTGTTGAATGGACTGTGGGAATCTATTGAGATTAATTTTTAAACCATAAATTGGAACTGAAAGATTTCATATTTATAGTTAAAATAGTTTACATACACATTTGTTCTGTTAAAATAATTCACTGCTTTATAGTTGAAGATGTCCAGAATATACGATTTCTTTAAAAATTTTTCAGCAAAGCGGTTTTACTATAGATGCTCTAAATGAGTCAAGTTAAAAAAATTTCCCTATTTATGATTAATTAGTTGAAGTGGAGCTTTGCTGTTGCTCTACAAGAATCTAATTAGATTAGTAAATGAAATAAAAATGGAACAACCATAATTTATTCAGTTTTCTGTTTTAATTGTTGAAAACTTAAAAAAAAATTGCAACTTTAAAAGGACTAGTGTGCACCTACCATAATAAAGCCAGTGTCCAGGTAGATTAGTGTTTAATTTATATTACCTTTGTAGCAAACAGTGATAATGTCTTGTTTTTTAAAGAACATATGGGTTACATTGAATATTTCTGTGTAGTGATTTGTCAAATGTACTCTTACCTAGTAAGCTTGAAATCTCTGTGCCTTGTTGTGGGGAATGAAAATTCATGTCACATCTTTAATACCTTCTTCATAATTATGACTTTAGATTTCTAGAAGCTCTTAATCATTTCGAGAAAGCAAGAACCTTGATCTGTCGTCTTCCTGGAGTGTTAACTTGGCCCACAAGTAATGTGGTTATTGAAGAGACTCAGCCAGGGAAAATAAAGGTAACCGTTCATTTCTCTAGAGAGCATCTTACTAACCATAAAAGCTCATCTGCGCTTTTGCGCTCCGACTCAGGTATCAGAAGACAGGTAGGAGCACTCTGTCCTCACATGCATTTCCCCTTGAAAGACTGGTGAGAATCACCAACGTTTATTGAATGTTTCCTGTGTGCCAGTCATACACCTTCCATTTATCATTACCTTTAACCCTTACAGCAACCCTGTGTGATGAGCACTATGATTATTCCCATTTTACAGATGAGGAAGATTACATTTAGAGAGGTTAAGTGTTGAGCTCAAGGTTAAACAGCTGGGAAATGGTAGAGCTGGGACTTGAATCCAGGCATTCTGACCAGAATGTGCACTGTTAAGCAGCATGGCGTACTGGTTGTACTTAGAGAAAGGTATAGCATTGTTTTTTCATCATGGTTATTAATGGTACTTGAAATGGTACCATTAATGGTACTGAAAATACAAATTTACAAATGGTATTAATGGTACTGAAAATACAAATTTAGTCTCATATCCAGAAGTGTAGGATGCTTTGCCAGTTCTAGAAAGACTAAAGTATGTGAATTGGCTTGGCTGGGCCTTTACTTGTGATGAGCCCTGGCATTTACTCAGAACTTGCTTTTGGCTGAAGCTTTTAAAAGCACAGGAATCAACTCTTACAACTCAGTAATAAAAAGACACTCTAATTAAAAGTAGCCAAAAGATCTGGATAGGTGTATCTGCTAACAAGTTGTATAAATAGACAATAAGCATGTAAAATGTGTTCAACAGTTAGCCATCAGAGAAATGCAAATCAAAACAAGATACTACTTCATACTCACTAGGGTGGCTGTAATCAAGAAGGCAGACAATAACAAGTGTTGGCAAGGATGTGGAGAAATCAGAACGTCCATGCATTGCTGTAAAGTGTAAAATGATGAAGCTGCTTTGGAAAACAGTCTGGCAGTTCCTCATAGGTTAAAGATAGAGTTACCATATGACCTAGGAGTTTCACTCCTAGGTATGTACAGAGACAGGAAAACATATGTTCTCACAAAAACTTGTACATGAATGTTCATAGCAGTATTATTCATAGTAGTCAAAAAGTGGAAACAGCTCAAAGTGTCCATCAGCTGATGAATGGTTAAATAAAATGTGGTATATCCATATAATTGAATATGAGTGACAGAAACCAGACACGAAAGGCCACATACTGTATGATTCTGTTTGTCTGAAATCTCCAGAATCGGAAAATCTATATGTGAAGACAGATAGTAGATTAGTGGGCTAGGGGATTGAGGAAGGTTGGGGAGGGATTGCTAATGGGTATGGGGTTTCTTATTGCGTGGTGAAATGTTCTAATTTTAGGTTATTGTGATGGTTATACAACTCCGAATATACTAAAAAACCACTGAACTATACACTTTAAGTGTGTAAATTGTATGGTATATGAATTCGAGCTCAGCAAAGCTGGTATAAAAAATAAAACTAAACATAGGGATTGTTGGATTTCCCTCTCTTTATACTGGATTGGAGTGGAGGCACAGGAACTACTGACAACGAACAGCCAGCACTGGAAGCGTGGCATGAGTCTTGGGGGCCTCAGTGGCAGTGATGTAATTCTCCAGGTGATGAACAGGCACAGGTGGCAGGGGTTCAGGGAGGTAGATGGATGGCAGTGGTGGGGTCCTAGGTGAAATGACATGGGGAAGGAGGAGAACAGTAGAGCCCTAAGGGTTATTGTACCTCATTTGACTCCCTGTGAATGCTTAGGGGAGGTTTCTAAGAGGTATGTAGTGTAAAATGAGGTCTGATGATTATAACACAGGATAAGGTTTTGATTCAGAGTCTGAAATTCTGAAAATTTTTTGCTCAGCCCTTTTTTCCCATCTTTGTCTCTTGGCATGTCTCTGTATCAGCCTCTCTCTAGAAGGAAAAACTTAAAAGTTGTATGTAGTTCTTGGCTAAAAGGCATTTGGTCCTTTCTAGGCTGAAAATATTTTGATGGCAAGAGGTTACTGAAATGACAAACATTTTATTGTTGAATTAGTGTTGTAGTAGTATCATTTTTGTTTATTTTTGTTTTAGATGCTGTTAGAGAAATTTATTGAAGAATGCAGGTTCCCTCCAGTGCCGGATGCCATTTGTTGCTATCAGAAGTGCCGTGGATATTCCAAAATCCAGATATACATAACTGATCCAGACTTTAAGGTACTAATGAGTGTGTACTAGGTCATTAACTTGCTGAATTGTGCCTTAAAATGGATTCAGAGCAAATTCTGTAATTGGAGACACCTGAGTTCTGTGACTTGTCAGCAGTTTTATGTCCTCTTGTCCTCCCCATCCCCTGGACTTAAGTCTACATCATCTCACATGGGGGCCCAGAGCCACTGAAATAAACACCGAGGGCAGGGATGGTGACCTGAGAAGGCAGGTTAGCTGATTCCATTTCCCCTTTCTAGCCTATTTTTAGAGCCCAGGGAACAAAGTGAGGTTAGTTCCCCTGATTTGTTGCAATTCCAATTTCTTGTAACATTTGAGTCCAAGAATCTGAAGGCCATTCTGATCACTGAATTAACTCCTAGAGACCTAAGTCTGAGACCGAGTCTGGCAGTGAATTGAGTGAGTAAGACCCTGGGCTTTAGCTTGTTCAGGAAGATACAAGCTGCTCGCTGTCCCTGGTTAGTAGATCAGATGAAATAAGTTTATAAAATATTTGATATTGTAAAGGATAACGCAGCTGTAAAGTGTGGAAATGAATATGTCAGTTAAGCTCAGTATTTCCAGCACTAGGCAGTCTGGGGTACGGAAGTATTATACTCCCCCAGGAGGAAATGTGACATCTAGTTATGTCTGCCAGGTAAATGCAGACAGCTCTATCTTAATACGTGTTGTGAGTGAGAGAGAGAGAGTGTGTGTAGACATCTTTCAAATGTGAGTTAAAAATTGTTTTAAACCCTAGGGTTTTATACGAATCAGCTGTTGCCAGTACTGTAAAATAGAATTCCACATGAACTGTTGGAAGAAGTTAAAGACAACAACCTTTAATGATAAAATTGACAAGGTAAGGCTAACAAGATTGTCTGGATTTTTCAGTATGCTTATTGTATGCTGATTTTTTTCCCCTAAGAAACTTTAGGAAAAGTCTTAAGAGGATATGAATTCCTCCCTGTGCATGAGACATAATTAGAAAGTATTAAATTAAAAATTTAATGATAAAGTTAGAAAATCAGTTTTTGTTTTTTAACGTATTTTTTTTAAATTTATTTTATTTTTGGCTGCATCGGGTCTTTGTTGCTGCACACGGGCTTTTCTCTAGTTGCGGCAAGTGGAGGCTACTCTTTGTTGCGGTGCGGGGGCTTCTCACTGCAGTGGCTTCTCTTGTTGTGGAGCACGGGCTCTAGGCGTGCGGGCTTCAGTAGTTGTGGCTCTCGGGCTCTAGAGCACAGGCTCAGTAGTTGTGGCACACGGGCTTAGTTGCTCCACGGCATGTGGGATCTTCTCAGACCAGGGCTCAAACCCATGTCCCCTGCATTGGCAGGTGGATTCTTAACCACTGTGCCACCAGGGAACACCAGTTTTTGTTTTCATTTTATGCAAGTGTAAAGGCAGTAACCATAGAGGCTTTTAATAAATTGTTGAACCCCTTTTACATTGGAAGTATTATGATCAAAAATAAAAGTTTAAATGTCTGATTTTAATGTTATGATGTAGAATTGGGGCTTCAAATTTTATATTTTCTAAAAAATTTGATGAGATAATTTGTACTAAGAAATCAACTTAATTTTGTACTGCCACATCTGATTGGGGTATTCTCTTAATTAACAAGGTAATGATGTTAATTACCATTAGCCAGATATACTTTGAGAGCAGTTACAGTTTAATAATCTTGTTTGCATTGATAGAATTTGTTTCTGATCCATATAAGCTATGGACTTAAAACAAGAAAACCTTTTTCTACGCTGCTTAGCCTCATGTAAACCCCTGTCCTTATTAAGGAAAAAAAATAAGGTGGTTGTGCTAGGTGAATGTTAGCAATAGGAATTATTGAAGTTTAGTAGAAATAAATTCACACATTTTACACATTATCATGTAGTTAACTAGAGGTGTAATGATGTGACCAAGTGACTGCTGCCATTGAGTCACTTCTGCTATATCTTTGTCCTACCTTAATTGAGCTTCTCTAGCTGTGCCCTCGCCCTTAGTGGTCTTACCATTCCCATGGGTTGAAATACCCTCTGTAAATTCGCTTTCACTAGGATGTATTGAAGTAACTCAAATATCTTATGACTTACAGTAAGAAAGCCTCGTTCCTTGCCTGCGTCACTTGTCCTGAAGTTTCGCATTCGTTGTCCAGGGTTGGGCTGTGGCAGCTCCAGTCTGTGTGGCTGTGTTCTTTGTTTCTGAATTGAGGCTGAGGAGTGACTGGAACATGTTCTTATGGCCGAGGGAAAAGAGCAATGACCAATCCATTCAGTGTTTCTTAAAGCTTGTGCATGGGTGTAGCGTATATGATGTCAGCTCACCTTACACAAACAAAGCAAGTTCCGTGGTCACCCCTACAGCTGGGGGCTCTGGGAGTCAGGTGGCAACGAGCAGGGACTTTACGGCGCGTCCCTGAAGGAGGTTCTAGATCACATTTTGACTGTTCTTGATGGTTAAAATGGTATACATGTATAGATTTATGCTGAGATGGAGCACTTTTTTTTTTTTTTAAATAGGATTTTCTACAAGGAATTTGTCTTACTCCTGACTGTGAAGGAATCATTTCAAAGATTATCATCTTCAGCAGTGGTGGTCAGGTTAAATGTGAAGTAAGTATTTAATAAAGGGGAAGTCTCCTTAAATTAATAAACAAATTGTTGATACCTTTTAAAATATGATTTAAATTTGTGGAAGTTGTACTATTTGGATCTTGTGTTTTCCAGGAAAGAAACAGTTACTTGATATAAGAAATTATAGGAAGTAATAGGATGTGAGAATGCTTCTTTGCATTGAAGGATTCTCATATTCTTTTATCTCCTAAAAGTAGAAGGAGACCTTTTACATTTTAGTTTTACTGTTTTTACTCTTTTTAATAACCTTATTTTGTTAATTCCCAGTAAACGTTTGGGTGTTGGCGAGGTGGGGGACCTTAGGGAGGGAGGAGAGTGTCTTGAGGGATTGCCTTTAACCTCCCTGTATGGGAGTTGGCAGGAGTGGGTTGTTGTAGTGACATCTGTAGTTTATTTGATCTTCTGCTTACTCTTAATTTTTTTTTAAGCTTCCTAAATTGTGTCTACTCTCTTGTTCCTCTTTTCAGTAAATTGTTTTGCTAAAGTTTTCTGGGCGTTTGTTTGGGTCAGAACATCGTCACTGTTCCCTATCAGATTGAACATTGACTGTGTGTGCTTCTGAAATGCTTGTTGCTTGTGGTTTTGTGCTTTATGTTATGGGAGCATGAGACAAATTTTGGATGTGTCTGTTTTATTTAAAGTTTGAACACAAGGTCATTAAAGAAAAGGTTCCTCCAAGACCTATTCTGAAACAGAAATGTTCTAGGTAAGATTTTTAATAATCAGTAGCTTAATAATGTCTATTAGAATATAATTCTGTTAAATGAAGATTTCTAAATTATGCTGTTTTTAAAATTGGCTCTGCACACATATCCAGATAAGTGGTTCTTAAATGAATTTTATGGATATTTATAACTTTCAAGGGAACTAGCCTAGAATGGTTAAATGCTAAAAACTTGAATAAGAAGCATTATTTAGTGGTTGAATTTATAAGTAAAATTATGAAATTGAACTATGAAATGACATGTTCAATAGATTTGGCATTTGGATAAAAATTATATACTTAGCTCTCAGTTGTTGAAACTTTAATTCCAAAAGCATCTTTCCTTTTACTCTCTTCAAACATTTTGAACCAGTGACTATTTCTCACCCTGAAATACTCAGTGAACTGTCAAAATTATTCACTTCTGTATCTTGTTCAGATCAAATAATTCCAATCCTTTTTTCTTTTCTTTTTGGTCCTGCTTCTTGCTTTCCATTTTAAGAAGTGATTTTTTTCATCATTGGTGACCAGGAAAGAGCAGAAGAAAAGATGAACAGAATTATTTCTTGAGAAGAATTTGTTGTAACCATATTGACCAAATTCTGGTGTTGTGGGCCATTATTGGGTTGTGAAAATATTTTACTGTGGAAATGAGTATTTACATGTATTACCTTGCAGAGTCATTTTTACTATTCCTGTTTACCCTAAGCAGTAACTCATATATATGGAAATAACATCTGCATGATCTGTACATGCCATCCTTAATTAGAAGTCACTCAGTCATTGAGGTTCTTGTTTTCATGAAACAAGTACACTTGTTTTGACTGAACTGACCACGTCTCAAAAGTTTTTGATATTGAACAGAAGATATAGGCCAAGTTTTAACTAAAAAAGGAAACTTCTAACTTATTGTTTGGTGAATGGTTACTACAATAGGCAAAGGAAAATAGTTAATTGAGTTTATAACAAAGGTGAGTTATGACTAATTGTAAATATTTATCAGCCTAGAGAAGTTAAGGCTGAAAGAAGACAAAAAATTGAAGCGGAAGATCCAAAAAAAGGAAGCAAAAAAATTAGCACAAGAAAGATTGGAAGAGGACCTAAGGGAAAGTAATCCACCTAAAATTGAAGAGCAGAAAGGTATGCTGGGAGTCCAAGGCATGATAAGAATAATATATTCTTGCTTAAAAGTATAAATATAAATATTCATCTTGTTGGGCCTTATATTAATTGTTATTGAGTTGAAATTTAGATTTCCATTGGCATTTTGATTTTATCACCATCTTCTGATTACACTGAGGTGGGGAGGGGGTTGGTGTAAGGAACATTGAATTTAGAAGCAATATACAAGGATTGAAAACGCTACCCTGCCACTAACTCAGGGCAAACTGACACTCTGTCCGATTCCTGATCTCCAAAGTGCACGTGAGAATAATATCTGAAATTCCTACTGTATGTTTGACAGTGCTTTGTAAACCCTGCTACACAGATTTAAGTTCTGAAACGTTGAACTGTAAATTAGCCACTGATTATCTGAAATATGCTGAGTTCAAATAAAGAAGCAGTTCATACTAGGTGCCAGAGAGATTACCTAGTCCAGCCTTCTGTTTTACACCTGTCTTTGTCAGCATTCCCTGATCAACATGGGAGTGGTCTCAGTAATTTACTGTTTCTGTGGACATATTTACTTTCAGGTTTTGGGGGGTTTTTTTTGAGGTTTTTTTTTTTTAATTGAG
The DNA here is from genome assembly GCF_965194805.1 of Balaenoptera borealis. NCBI lineage: Eukaryota > Metazoa > Chordata > Mammalia > Artiodactyla > Balaenopteridae > Balaenoptera > Balaenoptera borealis. Next base: position 8,591,851 of record NC_138862.1, on the reverse strand, counting down.
GTATAGTTTCAGGTGTACAACATAATGATTTGATATTTGTATATATTGCAAAATGATTACCACAGTAAGTCCAATTAACATCCATCACCGTACACAGTTACAGAATTTTTTTTTTCATGAGAACTTTCAAGATATACATGCAAATACGCAAAACAGTATTATTAACTATAGTCACCATACTGTACATTATAGCCCCATGTATGCTTTCAGTTTTGAGTTGAAGTATGTTTTTCTCATTTTCTACTATGATGGCTGTTCCCAGAATGAAATATTTCCTCTTGCTGTCTTTATTTTTCATCTAGTGTTCCATTAATGTTTCACAAATCAATCACAGTTATCTTTCCTACCGAAAAAATTTTTAGTGAACATTATTTACTTATTTTATATATATATATTTTTGTATTTAATTTATTGTCTTAGCTTCAAGAGGCTAAATGGCCATTTTTAGGGGGAAATGCCTGGGTGGGAAGATGAACTTCTGAGATATTTTCCAGCTTGGAATCAACGACTCCACAGGTCTATGATTTAGGATTCAACAATAAGATGAATAACATACAATAACTACCAAATGTTTATTGTATTTATACATGAAGAAATGATCCCTTCAACTCCAGGAAAAAACCCTTTGCAGTCATGCATGAAACATAGTTACTGAATGAAAGTTTGGGTAGTTGATGAGGCTCAGTTAGGATTTTTAGATGAGTGGTACAAGTGAAGGCAATAAGGTACCTGATATGTTCGATTTAATGTGAACTTTCATACCTTTTAAAGGTGTTAAATATTTTATTCCTAATATAAAATTTCTTAGGCTATTTAAAACAATATAAAGAATACATCTGAGTCATGTTTTATATTGCTATGTAATGTTATGTTAATTTTTTCTGAGTTTATATTTTTGCAAATTGGTCCTCTTTCTCCTTTTTACTGACCACTGTTATTTATCCGTAGAAACTGTAGACAGTGTTCAGAGTTGCCAGTTCCTTGATGACAGAATTCTGCAGTGCATAAAGCAGTATGCTGACAAGATTAAGTCCGGGATACTGAATACTTCCAAGCTTCTCAAAGAGTTGCTTTCTTGGAAGGTTTTAACCACAGAAGACTACACAACCTGTTTTTCTAGCAGAAATTTTCTGAATGAAGCAGTGGACTATGTCATTTGTCATTTGGTTCAAGAAAAGAATAGAGTAAAGACAAGGGTGTTTCTGCATGTTTTGAGTGAACTTAAAGAAGTGGAACCAAAATTAGCCACCTGGATCCAAAAACTTAATAGCTTTGGTACGTCTCTTAATTCTAGAGATGCAGTTTCATAGGAAGGATAAGCGTAGGCCTCTGAATCCTTTTTCATTTTCCTATCATCATTTATGATTTTTTAAAATGTAGAACCACAAATTTGTATGGTTAAAAATGCTATTTCCCCCAACTCACAATTTTTAGGTTACTTTATGGATGGGTTACAATATGCTTTTGTATAAGGTGTAAACACAGGAAAGTTCAGTCAGTAAGAAAATCCAGTCCTATGTTACGCAAAACTATTTGTCCTTGTGTAAACTACGTGAACACTGGGTACAACCATGGGTAAATAGCACCCCCTGGAGTCAGCTGCTGGGGCGTGCCCTCTGGGATTGTGCAGTTTAGTAGTCACATTCCTTAGTGAAGAATTTCCAGGAAGGAGTGGATGGAACTAATTGCCTAGGATCACCTGAGGCAAATCTGTATCTAAGGATTGAGAGAGAAATACCCTGGGCTTGACCTTCAGTATTGTGAATCACAGGGTCATAAAATTCTGGTACTCTGCCCTGATTTTCCTAATTCGGTTGAGGAAGAACCCCCGAAGCAGGCTCTTTGACCAAAGCCACCCAAGGACTGCAGAAGGCAGCTGCAGAGAGAGTTATTGACTAAACTAGATGGTGATCTCTTCTGGTACCAGGGCCTTGTTTGTCCTGGTGACCAGGTTGGCTGCTGCCTAGTGCCGTGGATGATTCACTTGGCACCTGTTGGGTAAAAGGCTGGTGGGAGCCACAGCAGGGCAGGCCCTTTCAGCAGCGGTCTATAGAGAGAGCCTGCCTGACCTGCCGTAGAGACATGGAGCTGATAGAATTCCAGGGTTTCAGAGAATATATTGATACGTTTCTGTCAGTAGAGACAAAGTAAGATGGCAGCAAACTTGGTGTAGTTGATAAGTAAATGTTGCTGTGTTGAGCATACATCTCCGTGGGTTTCTGGCCCCAGACAATTTCACCTAAGTGATGATTGCTGTTAGTGTCTACTGACAATCAGACAAGTAAATTATAAAGTTATGTCTTACTTTAACCTGCTATATTTAACAAAGAGCTTAGTTTAAATGCAGTGGGAGCGGCGGTTAACGTTTCAGTACTAGATGTGATCTGCTCCCTTCCCCTTAACGAGCACATGCTTTGATGTGAGCCATAGATGGAGATGTGAATGTGATATTTCTTCATTGCTGATTCCCTTGAACCTTGTATGAGTATTTTATGTGATCCCTGATTCTGGTGTTTAAATACACTAATTTTTCATGTAACATGACTTCTGCAAAGCTAACTATTTCATCTGGAAGAAACAGCTGTCCAGGGTAGTTCTAACTTGGCAATCTCTGCTTCATTTGCGGACTGAGAACCTGTGGTCCGTCCTGTGTTAGAGGCGTGTCGGGGGAGAGAACAAAGCCAATCCTTGCGTTTTGGCGGCTGTGTTAGTAGGTAGCAGGTGTTCACCTTCCAGTAGTGGCGTGTGAGGTTGCAGCCGCCCCTCTTTCTGAGTTGGAGAAGGAGGAGTAAAAGCGGGAATAGTGACCACCTCGCATCTTGTGAGGAGGGTAAGGGGCCGTGATACTTCAGGGGATGAGGTGTAGTTCTTGGAGGTGTTGGGTGAACAGTTTGCCCATTTTCTGTTTTATAGGCACTTGGGAAGTTCTGTATATTACTGATATTTTGTTATTATGGAGTATATGTAGAAAAGCATTGTAAAATCTTGCCAGCTTGTACTAATTGGAATGCAAATCATTACGAAGTAGTGAAAAAGTTATTGTAATATTTTTAAAGGAATTTAATGCCTTTAAAAATGCCTTTTAAAGGCATTTAATTCATTTAATCTCCTAAGTCTGATAAAAATAACTGTATTAATAGAAACCTTTGGCCTACCTTCTTCAACTAATAGATAAGAATTATTATAGTTAGCATATTAATGTGAAATAGTGTTTCTAAAATGCATAATAGCTTGAACAAGTTTGTTCTCAATTATTTGAATGTTTTCACTGAAAATGTAAGCAAACTATAGTAGAACTGCTTTCAGAGATGTGAAAATGAATGTGATTTTACAGCAAATAATTTTCCTCTTCTTCTGACTTGGGTTTTGTTTTTATTATAGGCTTAGATGCCACAGGACCTTTTTTTTCTCGTTATGGGGCTGCTCTTAAGGAGCTTGATTTTAGCATCATGACTTTTCTCTGGAATGAGAAATATGGTCATAAACTAGGGTCTATAGAAGGAAAGCAGCTTGATTATTTCTGTGAGCCAGCGTCATTGAAGGAAGCGCGATGTTTAATATGGCTGCTGGAAGAACACAGAGACAAGTTCCCAGCACTGCATAATGCTTTGGATGAATTCTTTGATATAATGGGTATGTGGACTGAGTTTCAGTTTATATCTAATCTTAGAAAAAATCTCCAAAGGATCTAGCTTGCTTAAATACTTAACAAAGAAAATAATGAAAATTATTATGGTACAACTGGCTTATTTGGGGAAATTAGTGTTAAGAATAGTGATTTTTTTTTTTTAATGTCATAAAACCTTCTTACTCTGTGGAGTTAATTGTTGTAGAGATATTCAGATGGATACATTACATGGACTATACACCAGACTATTCTCATCATAGGTATTTTGACAGTGTCATGGCAGAGATTGTATATCATAGGGATGGAATTTCTTAGGAAATGGCTTGATTTGTAGCATTCAAGAAAACATTGGCCTGCAGAAGTAGGTGATGCTTGCAGAATCTAGAACAGATAGAATATGTATTGTAGTGGGAAGAGCCTAGAGCTGGGAGTCAAGAAAAGTAGGCTATGGCCCAGCTACTTCCCTAACTCAATTAATTAGAAACTTTCTTTTACTACTGCTTCAAGGCCCTGTGCTAGGTGTTAACAAGGAATTCAGAAATGCTTACGCTAGTCTCTGCCCTCAAGGACGTTATGTTTCAGAAAAGGCAGTAAAATGAATATACAGATAACTGTAATATGGGAGAAGAGAGGACCAGAAAAAGTGCTGAGGGGTTCTCCTCGGGGAAGAGGAAAGCCTTGGTGCAGGGGTGGAGTCCAAGTCCAGCTTTGAACGTGGAGGTGGAATTTGACAGGGTGACGTCCAGAATTAGAGACAGGGTGGAGGGGACTTGAGGGGGCTGCTTGGATAATGGCATGGAGTCCAGTTTGGGAGAATAGGATAACTAGTAGTTTAATTCTTTAGCTTCTCTTGAATGTTAGTTTCTTCATCATTAAAATGAGGATTTGGAGCCAGTGATCTGTGTGATTCTGTTTTGTTCAAAATTTTAATATTCTTAGATTCTAGATTAATTTAAATTTCTTGTCTTTGGTACTGCATGTATCTCTTAGGATAACGCCTCACCCCTGCCCCCCACCTTTTCCCTTAGCATCAGAAGTCTGCTTATATATTGTCAGGAGTTAGACTTTCAAATTTTGTGCCATTTGTTTTAAAGGGTACATGAAAAGGTCTGGCCTTGTACAGAAATGTTATGCATTATGAAGTTCAAATGCAGTATAAGGAACTGAAAAGCTTACTTTTGTTGTGGTTCTCAAATATAGGTGGCTTTATTTTCCTAGGACACTGCTTCATGACTGGAGTTGACATGCTTCTTGATAGCCTGAATTTATTGCCATCAGTTTTCTGCTGCTGGTAATAAAATGCTGTCCTGGGACTGAGCTTACAAAACTCAATGCATGTTTGGATCACACAAGATAACTAAAAAGGACACAACCCTCTCATTATGTGTTTTCCCTGATTCTTGTGTTCTGTACCTAAAATATACAGTCCATCCAGTTGTGACTCTTTCTCTGCTTTTAGTCATAGGGTTGGAAGCCACCAGCCAAATGACCAGCCAGCAGATTTTCAAGTTCACTACTTGTGCCTCTCACCCTCATCCCAGACTTTTTCAATTTTGTCTCCTTTCATTTAAAGGAATGACTGTATTTCTTAAAACTTCAGAATCCACTGATCTTGTAAATAAGGGTACTCAATAATATCACCAATGCCGTGATAATTGGGAGACCCAAACTCTCCTGGATCCTGCATGCGTATTTCCCTGTTGGAATTTCTGTGTAGATGGCCAAGAGACCCATTAAGAACAATATGGCTTAAGCCACTTGTATCTCTAGAGACCTGTTTTTCCTAGGTATCTCAGATAATAACATTTTATATATTGTTTTTAAGCAGGAAACTCTGAAATTGGTCTCCACCCATCCTCTTGCCTGTTGCCCCATGTCTAGTTTGTTGCCAATTCAAATAAGCTTTATTTTTGATCTGCCCTTCCCTGTCTACCTCCGCTTTTCTAGGCCAGGATCTTAATAATCTTTCCATGATTGCAGTAGCCTCCAAACTGGTCTCCATGCTTCTGACCCTCCTACTCCAAATCTTTCTCTTATGTTGCTGTTAGTGACTCTTCTAGAACATCTGTCTGATCCTCTAAGTATTTTGTTTGGGAAGCACTTGCTTCATTTTGCCTACAAATTGAATTCACATGATCTGTCTGGGTTCATCAGCACTCTCCCCATCTGCCCTCTGAATATACACCCCACTTCCTACTGTGTCCAAACCTGCATTGTGCTTTCCTTGCTCACATCCCACCCCTTTGCTTGTTCATTTCAAGTCTAACTTGTTCAAATCCCCTCCTCCCCACATCCCTCCCTGACCCCTGACTCAGGCCACTCCCCTTGAAGACTTTATTATTCTATCAGCTTTGTTTCCACTGTATTTGCTGTGGCATTTAGCACACTGAGCTGTGGGTGTTTGCCTCTTTGTGTAGCTTGCAGAACATGAGGTTATCGATGGCAGGGACTTCTCTATACATTTCTGTATTCCCTGCACCTAGCATAGAGTTTGGTGCCTAGAAAGCAGTCAAATTATGCTGAATTGGATTGAAATTTTGTGGTTCTTTGTAGTTGGTTTTCCGACGAGTTAGCCATTTTGCTGTTGGTTTCTAAGCTAAACTTATGTCAAAGCCAAATAAGGAGTAGAACATAGTGGATGTTAGTAGTATCTGGGGTGGTTTTCTTTAAGGCTTTTAGTGTATCCTATGGCAATATAAACATTTTGTTTCCTCACAAAACCATCTGTATCTTCCTACAGACAGCCGCTGCACTGTATTAAGGAAACAGGACAGTGGTGATGTGCCAGTAAGTTATTTGATCACTTTCAGTGTTATGTTCTAATTCGTGTCAGCCAAAGGAAGAGAGGAGGACCCAGGCCAGTGTTTGTTTACATCACAAGAGGCGCTCCAGAACCAAATCTTGAGGACTTCTGGATAACGTGTATGATTTCCTTAGAAAGTTAATCCCAATCTTCCTCTTGGAATTGGAACAACAGTCAGCACACTCTGAAGTTTAAATTAGACAATGTCCATAAGTTTTCACAACTAATAAGTGTTAATCATAGATATAGGAAAGGAGTTCTTGATTCATCTGCTGGCATAAAAATGAAACGTTATCTGTAATGATTAAAATTGCAATGTTTTGTTCTGTAAGGAAAACAAATGGACTTTGTTTTGAGTGGCTTACAATTGAGCTTGAGTTAAAATAATTCCAGAGTTGTCTTCCTTAGTAGTTTGTGGCAGTTTTCAGTCAGAAAGATACTTGTTTACTGATTTTTAGGATCAAGTCATCTATACTTGAAATTTTGTCTTAGTCCACTCTATCAGACACTGTCTGGCTAACTACAGAAACACAGCTGACATACCCCATGGGAAGTTAAATGCTTTTTCTGAATTCACTGTTTGTGCCCTGGCGTCTGGCCAGCTGTAGAATGTTGAGTTTGGTTTAGTAAAAGGAAAATCATTAAAATATGATCACCATATAACTGGAATTACTTAATAAGTCTGATTAATTACTTGAAATGACATAAACCTTGTTGAAAATGAGTACAACATGTTAGGTTGGAACAATTTAATTTTAGTTATAGCATTAGGTATCATTTAACTTTTTCTTATTTTCTATTATAAATCAAAACACTAGGGCTTAACACACTATAGTGTTAATTTTTGTTAAACATTTCATGTACTTCAGCTTAGGACTAGTCTATGAACATCAGTATGGTATCTTTATAATATATGGCAGCTTCATAATGCTGTTATATGAGTGTTCAGTAATTTTTTTTTTTTATGTTTCAGTTTAATTCTATCAAGATAAAAAACAAAGGCAAGAAAAAGAAGCCAAAAGATTCAAAGGTATGGAGTATTTTCTGTATTGATTCTTGTCCAAAATAATTAATTGAATATATAAATAAATATAAATAAGAATTAACCAATTCTTGGGATATTTTGAAGCATTTTGTAGAGAAAGAATTTCTAGGCTTTCGTCTAAAGATGTTTTGGCAGTCTTCTACATTTTGAGGAAGTTTAAGGTTCATGTCGTATATAAGTTATTCTTGAAAGAGACTCTTTATCTTTATTGTCCTTTTTATTTTCTAGATATTTCCTAGTGAAATCATTGTCATAATGTAGGACTTTGTATGGCTGGTCATAGAGCAATGTGACCAAGGCTGCTTTGGGATCAGGCAGACCTGGGTTCTTATCTTGGTTCTACCAATTGTTATTATTTTTATTATCTGTGCGACCTTGGGCAAGTTATTTGACTTCCGTGTGCCTTAGTGTCATTATCTGTATGACAAGACATGATACCTTTTATTAACAACTAATAGAATTATTACCTAAAATATTCAAAATAAAGATACTGAATACTAATCATGACAGAATCTCAGAATTGAAAGGCTCCCTTCCTTCCTCTCTCCTAAAGCTCTGCTTCAGGCACATGAGATAACTAGGGCATTATTTTTAAGTCTTATGGTGGGTTCTTCGTGGCTCTCATGTATTTGGGGGATCAAGTACGGGGCAGGGGTTGAAAAAGTGAACAAATATTAGGGGAGGATGAGAGCAACTTATAAGTTCCAATAAAACTTTTCTTTTTATCTTTGACTATCTGTCTTTAGTTTATCTAAAATGAGAGTTTAAACAGTGATAATTTAAAAATTTTTAGAGCGTTAGAAGCTACCTAAATGTTAATTTGTGCCTATTTTTGGCTGTTGAAAGTTTTATTACTGTATGTTACTGTTCACAAGAAAATTTAGATCAGTCATATATATTGGCAATTTGTATGCATATTTATTTATGTAAACATTCATCAGTTTTAGTGGTAATTTTAAGGTGGAAAATCCTTGTCATTTTTCTGTCTTTTAAACCAGCCTATGTTAGTTGGGTCTGGAACCACTTCAGTCGCACCAAATAATGAGACTGTCACTTCAGGTGAAGACCATAAGTAAGTACAGTCTGAAAATTCTTGCTTTATTTGAACTTAAAAGTGGTATTAATTTAATGTACTTTAAACTTGTGTTTTATTTCCCTAACTTCTCTAAAGATGTGCATCTATTAATGACAACCTGATTTGACCTCTCATGGTTGAATTTATAGTGTGGCCTGTCAGTGTTAAGAATTCATATAAACTGCATTAAAATCACAGGGCTGATGACCTTCATTTGATAAGTTTGAGAACCTACTTTGTGCAAGATACTGTGAGAAGATCCTAGAAAATATTCTTTAAAATGTTCAGTGAAGAGAATGTCCTATTGATAATTACTAGGAAGATGTTTTGGAGGCTAGAAATGATGTTGTGGTTTAACCTTAGATGTTAGTGATTTCCAGTGGTAGCTGGTTGTTGAAACTGAGTTTTCAAGAGACAGATAGACATAAGAAATAAAACTAGTGAGAAGCAGTGACCTTTTTATATCATACTCCTGCATGGACCAAAAACCCACAAAATTTTTTTCCCCCCACATTTCTTTTTTTTTAAATTAAATTAAATTTATTTTTTAAGTTATATTATTACTATCCACTTTTTTTTTGAATTTTATTTTACTTATTTTTTTAAACAGCAGGTTCTTATTAGTTACCCATTTTATACATATTAGTGTATACATGTCAATCCCAATCTCCCAATTCATTACACCACCACCCCCCTGCCACTTTACCCCCTTGGTGTCCATACGTTTGTTCTCTACATCTGTGTCTCAATTTCTGCCCTGCAAACCGGTTCATCTGTACCATTTTTCTAGGTTCCACATGTATGCATTAGTATACAATATTTGTTTTTCTCTTTCTGACTGACTTCACTCTGTATGACAGTCTCTAGATCCATCCACGTCTCTACAAATGACCCAAGTTTGCTCGTTTTTATGGCTGAGTAATATTCCATTGTATATACGTGCCACATTTCTTTATCCATTTATCTGTCGATGGGCATTTAGGTTGCTTCCATGACCTGGCTATTGTAAATAGTGCTGCAGTGAACATTGGGGTGCATGTGTCTTTTTGAATTATGGTTTTCTCTGGGCATATGCCCAGTAGTGGGATTGCTGGGTCATATGGTAATTCTATTTTTAGTTTTTTAAGGAACCTCCATACTGTTCTCCATAGTGGCTGTATCAATTTACTTTCCCACCAACAGTGCAAGAGGGTTCCCTTTTCTCCACACCCTCTCCAGGATTTGTTGTTTGTAGATTTTTGATGATGCCCATTCTGACTGGTGTGAGGTGATAACCTCATTGTACTTTTGATTTGCATTTCTCTAATAATTAGTGATGTTGAGCAGCTTTTTATGTGCTTCTTGGCCGTCTGTATGTCTTCTTTGGAGAAATGTCTGTTTAGGTCTTCTGCCCATTTTTGGATTGGGTTGTTTGTTTTTTTAATATTGAGCTGCATGAGCTGTTTATATATTTTGGAGATTAATCCTTTGTCCATTGATTCATTTGCAAATATTTTCTCCCATTCTGAGGATTGTCTTTTCGTCTTGTTTGTAGTTTCCTTTGCTTTGCAAAGGCTTTTAAGTTTCACTGGGTCCCATTTGTTTATTTTTATTTTTATTTCCATTACTCTAGGAGGTGGGTCAAAAAAGATCTTGCTGTGATTTACATCAGAATGTTCTTCCTGTGTTTTCCTCTAAGAGTTTTATAGTGTCCGGTCTTACATTTAGGTCTCGAATCCATTATGAGTTTACTTCTGTGTATGGTGTTAGGGAGTGTTCTAATTTCATTCTTTAACGTGTAGCTGTCCAGTTTTCCCAGCACCACTTATTGAAGAGACTGTCTTTTCTGCATTGTATATCCTTGCCTCCTTTGTCATAGATTAGTTGCCCATAGGTGCATGGGTTTATCTCTGGGCTTTCTATCCTGTTCCATTGATCTATATTTCTGTTCTTGTGCCAGTACCATATTGTCTTGATTACTGTAGCTTTGTAGTATAGTCTGAAGTCAGGGAGTCTGATTCCTCCAGCTCCGTTTTTTTCCCTCAAGACTGCTTTGGCTATTCGGAGTCTTTTGTGTCTCCATACAAATTTTAAGATTTTTTTGTTCTAGTTCTGTAAAAAATGCCATTGGTGATTTGATAGGGATTGCATTGAATCTGTAGATTGCTTTGGGTAGCATAGTCATTTTCACAATATTGATTCTTCCAATCCAAGAACATGGTATATCTCTCCATCTGTTTGTATCATCTTTAATTTCTTTCATCAGTGTCTTATAGTTTTCTGCATACAGGTCTTTTGTCTCCCTAGGTAGGTTTATTCCTAGGTATTTTATTCTTTTTGTTGCAATGGTAAATCAGAGTATTTCCTTAATTTCTCTTTCAGATTTTTCATCATGTATAGGAATGCAAGAGATTTCTGTGCATTAATTTTGCATCCTGCAACTTTACCAAATTCATTGATTAGCTCTAGTAATTTTCTGGTGGCATCTTTAGGATTCTCTATGTATAGTATCATGCCATCTGCAGACAGTGACAGTTTTACTTCTTCTTTTCCAATTTGTATTCCTTTTATTTCTTTTTCTTCTCTGATTGCCGTGGCTAGGACTTCCAAAACTATGTTGAATAATAGTGGTTAGAGTGGACATCCTTGTCTTGTTCCTGATCTTAGAGGAAATGCTTTCAGTTTTTCACCATTGAGAATGGTGTTTGCTGTGGGTTTGTCATATATGGCCTTTATGATGTTGAGGTAGGTTCCCTCTATGCCTGCTTTCTGGAGAGTTTTTATCATAAATGAGTGTTGAATTTTGTCAGAAGTTTTTTATGTGTCTATTGAGATGATCATATGGTTTTTCTTCTTCAGTTTGTTAATATGGTGTATCACATTGATTGATTTGCATATACTGAAGAATCCTTGCATCCCTGGGATAAATCCCACTTGATCATGGTGTATGATCCTTTGAGTATGTTGTTGGATTCTGTTTGCTAGTATTTTGTTGAGGATTTTTGCATCTATATTCATCAGTGATATTGGTCTGTAATTTTCTTTTTTTGTAGTATCTTTGTCTGGTTTTCATATCAGGGTGATGGTGGCCTCATAGAATGAGTTTGGGAGTGTTCCTTCCTCTGCAATTTTTTGGAAGAGTTTGAGAAGGATGGGTGTTAGCTCTTCTCTAAATGTTTGACAGAATTCACCTGTGAAGCCATCTGGTCCTGGACTTTTGTTTGTTGGAAGATTTTTAATCACAGTTTCAATTTCATTACTTGTGATTGGTCTGTCCATATTTTCTATTTCTTCCCGGGTCAGTCTTGAAAGGTGATACCTTTCTTAGAATTTGTCCATTTCTTCCAGGTTGTCCATTTTATTGGCATGGAGTTGCTTGTAGTAGTCTCTTCGGATGCTTTGTATTTCTGCAGTGTCTGTTGTAACTTCTCTTTTTTCATTTCTAATTTTAATGATTTGAGTCCTCTCCCTCTTTTTCTTGACGAGTCTGGCTAATGGTTTATCAATTTTGTTTATCTTCTCAAAGAAGCAGCTTTTAGTTTTATTGATCTTTGCTATTGTTTTCTTTGTTTCTGTTTCATTTATTTCTGCTCTGATCTTTATGATTTCTTTCCTTCTACTAACTTTGGGTTTTGTTTGTTCTTCTTTCTCTAGTTCTTTTAGGTGTAAGGTTAGATTGTTTATTTGAGATGTTTGTTGTTTCTTGAGTTAGGATTGTATTGCTATAAACTTCCCTCATAGAGCTGCTTTTGCTGCATCCCATTGGTTTTGGATCATCGTGTTTTCATTGTGATTTGTCTCTAGGTATTTTCTGATTTCCTCTTTGATTTCTTCAGTGATCTCTTCGTTACTTAGTAACATATTGTTTAGCCTCCATGTGTTTGTGTTTTTTACATTTTTTTCCCTGTAATTCATTTCTAATCTCATAGCATTGTGGTCAGAAAAGATGCTTGATATGATTTCAGTTTTCTTAAATTTACTGAGGCTTGATTTGTGACCCAAGATGTGATCTATCCTGGAGAATGTTCCGTGTGCACTTGAGAAGAAAGTGTAATCTGCTGTTTTTGGATGGAATGTGCTATAAATATCAATTAAGTCTCTCTGGTCTGTTGTGTCATTTAAAGCTTGTGTTTCCTTATTAATTTTCATTTTGGATGATCTGTCCATTGGTGTAAGTGAGGTGTTAAAGTCCCCCACTATTATTGTGTTACAGTCGATTTCCTCTTTTATAGTTGTTAGCAGTTGCCTCACGTGTTGAGGTGCTCCTGTGTTGGGTGCATATATATTTATAATTGTTATATCTTCTTCTTGGATTGATCCCTTGATCATTATGTAGTGTCCTTCCTTGTCTCTTGTAACATTCTTTATTTTAAAGTCTATTTTATCTGATGAGTATTGCTACTCCAGCTTTCTTCTGATTTCCATTTGCATGGAATATCTTTTTCCATCCCCACTTTCAGTCTGTATGTGTCCCTAGGTCTGAAGTGGGTCTCTTGTAGACAGCATGTAATATGGGTCTTGTTTTTGTATCCATTCAGCAAGCCTGTGTCTTTTGGTTGGAGCATTTAATCCATTGACGTTTAAGGTAATTCTCGATATGTATGTTCCTATTACTGTTTTCTTAATTGTTTTGGGTTTGTTTTTGTAGGTCCTTTTCTTCTCTTGTGTTTCCCACTTAGAGAAGTTCCTTTAGCATTTGTCGTAGAGCTGTTTTGGTGGATTCTTTTAGATTTTGCTTGTCTGTAAAGCTTTTGATTTCTCCATCGAATCTGAATGAGATCCTTGCCGGGTAGAGTAATCTTGGTTGTAGGTTCTTCCCTTTCATCACTTTAAATATGTCATACCACTCCCTTCTGGCTTGTAGAGTTTCTGCTGAGAAATCAGCTGTTAACCTTATTGGGAGTTCCCTTGTATGTTATTTGTCATTTTTCCCTTGCTGCTTTCAGTAATTTTTCTTTGTCTTTAATTTTTGTCAATTTGATTACTATGTGTCTCGGCGTGTTTCTTCTTGGGTTTATCCTGCCTGGGACTCTGCGCTTCCTGGACTTGGGTGGCTATTTCCTTTCCCATGTTAGGGAAGTTTTCAACTATAATCTCTTCTAATATTTTCTCAGGTTCTTTCTCTCTCTCTTCTCCTTCTGGGACCCCTATAATGTGAATGTTGTTGCGTTTAATGTTGTCCCAGTGGTCTTTTAGGCTATCTTTATTTCTTTTCATTCTTCTTTCTTTATTCTGTTCCGTGGCAGTTAATTCCACCATTCTGTCTTCCAGGTTGCTTATCCGTTCTTCTGCCTCAGTTATTCTGCTATTGATTCCTTCTAGTGTATTTGTCATTTCAGTTATTGTATTGTTCATCTCTGTTTGTTTGTTCTTTAATTCTTCTAGGTGTTTGTTCTTTAATTCTTCTATGTCTTTGTTAAACACTTCTTGCATCTTCTTGATCTTTGCCTCCATTCTTTTTCCGAGGTCCTGGATCATCTTCACTATCATTATTCTGAATTCTTTTTCTGGAAGGTTGCCTGTCTCCACTTCATTTAGCTGTTTTCTGGGGTTTTATCTTGTTCCTTCATCTGGCACATAGTCCTCTGCCTTTTCATCTTGTCTATCTTTCTGTGAATGTGGTTTTTGTTCCACAGGCTGCAGGGTTGTATTTCTTGTTTCTGCTGTCTGCCCTCTGGTGGATGAGGCTATCTAAGAGGCTTGTGCAAGCTTCCTGATGGGAGGGACTGGTGATGGGTAGAGCTGGGTGTTGCTCTGGTGGGCAGAGCTCAGCAAAACTTTAATCTGCTTGTCTGGTGATGGGTGGGGCTGGCTTCCCTCCCTGTTGGTTGTTTGGCCTGAGGCGACCCAACACTGGAGCCCACCCGGGCTGTTTGGTGGGGCTAATGGCGGACTCCAGGAGGGCTCACGCCAAGGAGTACTTCCCAGAACTTCTGCTGCCAGTGTCCTTGTTCTCATGGTGAGACACAGCCACCCTCTGCCTCTGCAGGAGACCATCCAACACTAGCAGGTAGGTCTGGTTCAGTCTCCTGTGGGGTCACTGCTCCTTCCCTCCTGGGTCCCGATGTGCACACTACTTTGTGTGTGCCCTCCAAGAGTGGAGTTTCTGTTTCCCCCAGTCCTGTTGAAGTCCTGTAATCAAATCCTGCCAGCCTCAAAGTCTGATTCTCTAGAAATTCCTCTTCCCGTTGCCAGACCCCCAGGTTGGGAAGCCTGACGTGGGGCTCAGAACCTTCACTCCAGTAGGTGGATTTCTGTGGTGTAAGTGTTCTCCAGTTTGTGAGTCACCCACCCAGCAGTTATGGGATTTGATTATATTGTGATTGCGCCCCTTGTACTGTCTCGTTGTGGCTTCTCCTTTGTCTTTGGATGTGGGGTATCTTTTTTGGTGAGTTCCAGTGTCTTCCTGTCGATGATTGTTCAGCAGTTAGTTGTGATTCCGGTGCTCTCGCAAGAGGGAGTGAGCGCACATCCCACTCCGCCATCTTGAACCAATCTCTCTCTTCCCCCACGTTTCTTAAATGAGTTGTAATAACAGTTGGCTTTGCACATTTACATGGATTCTTTGAATGGAGGAATTGTTTTAAGTTAAAATAATAGTAGCCTATATTTTGATAGCACTTATGTACCAGTCACTATTTTAAGAGCTTTTTATGTATAATTCATTTAATCCACTTTTCTTTCTAGGAGATAAGTAGTATTATTATATCCATTTTACAGATAAGGAAACTGAGGCACAGTGTAGTTGAGTGTCCAAGGACACAAAGCTTGTACATAGCAGAGCCAGAATTTAAATCAGCAGTCTGGTTTAGAGCCCACACTGAAACTATTACATTTTTTTAGAGTGCTAGAATCTTATACTGTTTTTTAAAAAATCTTTTTATTTAAGTACCTTTTACCAGTCTCAATCTCACCTTAACTTAAATTGATAGCAGTTATAATAAACTCTTTCATTTTTCTCTTTAACAGGTTACAATGAATGCCACATTGATTTTGTTTTAAAACCAGAATTTTAAAAAAATTTGCTCTTGGTAGCAAGAGTAAGTAATTAAAAGTACTCAGGTATCTTGTACCTTACTTAGTAATCAGGTATCTTGTACCTTATTCAGTAGTCAGGTATCTCGTACCTTACTCAGTAGTTAGGTATCTCTTGACTGTAACTGTGGAAAGGTAACTGTTCTGCATTAAATTCTCTGGTAGTGTTTTTTTGCATCCTGCAGTTGAGTAATATGTTACTGTCTTTATTTCAATTTAAATGTTATTCTGGGCCACCTGAAAGTTAATTATTCACAAAATTGTGTGTTTTTTTTTTAATCAGCAAACGCAATTCAAATTCTGCAGGCCCATTTGTAGTGCCTGACCATCTTCGTCATGATGTAGAAGAATTTGAAGCTCTGTATGAACAGCATAGTAATGAATATGTTGTCCGTAATAAGAAGCTGTGGGACATTAACCCAAAACAAAAATGTTCAACTCTATATGAGTAAGTAGTTTAACATTCCTACAAGTATTATACTGAGGCTGCCAGTTAAAGATCTTAAGTTGTTTACTTTGTGTCCCTTTATGTTTATTAAAGGAATCACTGATTGGCTCACAAACTCTGGGGAAGGAAAGTGTTTTTATGGCTTTTGTCATGTATTACACAAAGTTAATTGAGGATTTTTAACTATTACATTTAGAATCCTAATGATTATTAGTTTTGTCAGTTTGAGCTGCTCATGTAGATTCTGTCTATTTCCAAAACTGTCCTGGTATGTCCTGATAGGACTGATAAACAAAGTTTCCAGCCATAATCTTTTATCATGAATTCCAAAGTATATACATTTGACAAGGAATAGTATAATTATTTGATCTCATTGTCCTTATGTTGATGATGCAGTTGTTTGGCATCTCCTAAGTCCAGTGACAATTAATGTAGCTTGGTGAAGTATTACCCTTTTATTGGGGAAGGGATACCAGGATCTGGTTATTACTTCTGCTGAGATAGTTGTCCAGCTGTGATGGTATAGAACACATATAGAACCCTGTATCTCTGTATTGTATTGAAAACTTGACTTCCCAACATTTATCTAAGAAAAGAGAAACAGACTTTTCTTTTAAAGAAACTTTGGGCTGAATTACTTTTGGATTGAAAATATGAATGTGAAATTAACACTAGGGGACTTCCCTGGTGGTCCATGATTCAGCGCTTCTACTGCAGGGGGCACGGGTTCGATCCCTGGTCGGGGAACTAAGATCCTGTATGCCACATGGCATGGCCAAAAAAAAAGAAAAAAAGAAGTTAACACTAAAGTCAGGTCTTTGTGGGGTGGATACAGTAGTGGAGTAAAGAGTTCAGGAAAATCTAGGAAGCGTTTGCCTTTTTTTTTTTTTTTTAGCTCGGCATTAATAAGTTGTGCATGATGCCTTCCTCAGGAAAAGAAGTTGAGGGGCAAAGATCTGCAACAGAAAATTAATTTGAAAACAAACTCCTGTCTCAGAAAAGAGGGGATATATGTATACGTATAGCTGATTCACTTTGTTGTACAGTAGAAACTAACACAACATTGTAAAGCAACTATACTCCAATAAAAATTAATTAAAAAAAAAATGAACTTCTGGAAAACCCGTTACTCATCTATAATTTGGATATTGTTACTTCTATTTTTCTCAGTTGCATTGTTCCTATTCAGTCTAGTTATATCCTCTTGGATCCCTTTTCATGGTTTTTCTTCAGAGTTGAAGTGCTGAGCAAATCATATTCTCAGAGAACTGGATGACAACCTGGAATCAGCTATAAAACTATGCACTATACTAGTATTTCTTAAAACATGCTGGACTTTGCTTCAAGCATCCAAAACTGAAACTAAACTGTAGTTTTCAGGAGCTTGCTTCTTAAAGAATTTATTACCACTCTGAGTGGGAAGAAATTTAATAACTTTATGAGACACCAATAAGCTGATTTGTTTGTGTATTTTGAGATAGAATTTACGTCTTATAATAGGAGAAAGTCAAGAAGTTACAGGAAGTCATACCTCAAAACATAATTCTTTCCTTGAATTTTCAAAAGTAAACATGTAATGATTGGCTTAAGAATGATATTTTTAGTGGCCAATGGGTAAGAGAAAGAAAAATAAAACTATTGTATATGAAAAGAGTGTAGAGTAGAAACATATTAGACAAGAAGTCAAGAATACTGTGATAACTGCTGTTAACTTTTTCTTGATGTAAGTATTTCAGTTTAAAGTAGGGAGTTGGACTGATTTTTTTTTCAGTGACTTCCACCTTGTTCTAACATTTTATGATACACATAGTTGAAGCAAAATAAATTTCAATAGGTGACATTCTGCATTCAGTTTTTTCTAACACCTCTTTAGTAGTGTTAATTAGTCAAGATTTATTAACCACTTAAGGTTAAGCACTGGGGAGGATTTCAGAAAAAGTAGAAAATGTAGTTCTATCATGCAGCTTACAAGTAGCAGGAGCGCAGAATTGATCATTGGTTGAATCACAGTGTATTGCAAATAAAAATGACTTTGTGCAATAAGAATTGGGTTTTTTCTCCCTATCAGTCTTTGCCTACCAAAAAGAAAATGTGGTTCTTGCTTACTTGTCATGCTCTCTTCCAAGAAAGAGGGAAGTGGGTCCTCATCCTTAATCTATTTCTTTTAAAAAAAAAAGAAAAAGGAATCAAGAGCATGTAGAAAACAGTGACTTTTCAAAGGGGCACAACCAGAACAGTAGGATGGGAATGCTTTTGGAAATATTTTTCCCATTCCTATCCCTTGCCCCTGTTCTGACAGTGACATGCACTAGCCCTGTGACAGTCCATCAAGGACCATTTAAGACACTAATGATCATCATTGAATTATGAAAATATATATACACATTTGCAAATGGGAAAATATTTGCAAATCATATATCTGATAAGGGGCTAATATCCAAAATGTATGTAGAACTGATACAACTCGATAACAAAAAAACCAAGCAGTCCAATTAAAAAATGGACAGAAGACCTGAATAGCCATTTTCCCAAAGAAGACATACAGATGGCCAACAGGTACATGAAAAGATGTTCTGCATCATTAATCATTAGGGAAATGCAAATCAAAAACACAATAATGTAATAACCTACAATGGAAAGTAACCTGAAAAAAAAAATATATAACTGAATCACTTTGCTGTGAAACCTGAAACTAACACAATATGGTAAATCAACTATACTTCAGTTTAAAAATAAACACACAATAAGCTATCATCTCCATCTCATACCTGTTAGAATAGCTTTTATCAAAAAGACTAGAAATAACAAGTGTTGGCAAGGATGTGGAGAAAAGGGAACCCTTGTTCACTGTTGGTGGGAAGGTAAATTGGTATAGTCACTATGGAAAACAGTATGGAGGTTCCTTAAAAAATGAAAACATGTACATGTATATAATGTAGCAACTATTGTTATCTGTGGTAAAATTAACTTTATTATTATTTTTATCACTCCCGTGAAGCACAGCATGGCCAGTCTTTGCCTCAGGTTCTGAAGTGCAAGAACACTGTCCCTGTTGGAGTCTGGATTATGAAGAAATCATATTTGTGCTATCTTGGGCCCCATGTTTATCTGCAGAGACTATTTTTCAAGGCTAGAAGAGCATATAAATAGAGTTAAAGTTCATTTTGTGTTCATTTCAAATAACAATCACTATAAAAATTTTATTCACAATGTGGTTATAATACTATTTTTCTTTGGGCTAGGGACCCTTGTTGAATTAAATTTTGTTCTGTTTGAATGTATGAAAAATTCATTGCTATTTAGCCAGTGGAAAAAACATGGAGGCTCTATTTCTTCGAAAAAAAGGTGTGTATCCTTTCAGACTTTTTATTTTATTTTTTTGGCCACGCCGTGCGGCATGCGGGCTCTTAGTTCCCCGACCAGGGCTCAAACTCATGCCCCTTGCAGTGGAAGTGTGGAGTCTCAACCACTGGACCAGGGAAGTCCCCAGACTTTTAAAATGTTTATATGTATGAAATATATGTTTTGGACTTTATAAGCTGTTATTTAACTGTATACTCAGCTTTGTCATTTGCCCTTTTCACCTAAAAATGCATGGTGAGCATTTTTTTGTATCCTTAAGTATTCTTCAGGAATCTGACTTTTATTAGTTACTCAGTAATGATCACCATATCTATATCATCATTCATGTTGCGAACTCTTGAAAAGCTCTTTGCTGAATTACTGGTAATGGTTTTCTTTCCTGTGGTCTCTGTTCTTTAGTGATCCCATTTTGGATTTAAGTATTTTAGTGCAGGTAGAAAAGCTTTATTTTTTAATGATTCTCTTTAGTATTCATCACGGAGAGCAAAAAGTAAATACACATACACCACTGATGAATTATCTGCTGTTGCTTGTGGCAGCTAAACACCAACTGGAAAGGTCTCTCTTGGGACAGATTGTGGGGTCAGTGTTATTTATACCAATCAGCCAGAACCCTCAGCAAGGGTTATTGTTCCTGAGGCTACAGTGATTTGCTTCTTTTTACCTTATTACCCGCCCTCAACAGTATCTGCTTTTAGAGATTTCTCATTAAAAATGAAGTTTGATTAGAATCTTAAGGCAAACGCATATTTAACCTGTTACCTTGCAAAACAACATGTATGTAGGGGAGTTTCTATTGCAGAGCTTATTCTAAGGGGAAAATGTTTATCAAAAAACACTTTAAAAGAGACTGACGGCTTTTAAGTATTTAGGTCAGCAGTGCAGACAAAGAGAAGTGGCTTTTGGTCTTTATGTTTCAGTATCGCAGTTGCTTTGAATAGGGGTTAATCACCTGTAATTGTCCTGTGCATTTATGTGCAGCAGCATCTGCACATACGGTGGTTTACTTTTGCTTCAAAGAAGTATTGTTTTTACCTTCCTCCTGAATAAGTTATCTTCCTGGTTAGCTTTAATTTACTAAGAATATTCCTTTGGAGGTTTTTGCTCTTGAAAAAGCCTTCTTAGTGTACATGGTATGTGTCTTTCTTGCTAGCTGTGCCACTGTTACAGACTGAATACCAAATTCAAATGGGAGAGGAAGCCTCTTTGAGCCTGGCACAAGAATGGCAAAAGAACATGGCCCCAGAACTGGAGTGAACAAACCCAGTCCACAGATGGAGGCAGGTTAAGGGATTGGCCCCATTACTGTGGATCTGATCCTGCACTGTGGTGGTTTATTGATCAGACCTAATTGATTTCAATAATTCTGAATCATTGTATATTCCTAAACAGAGAAATGTTAATAGATTTACTATATGTAAATTCCAATAGGATTTTTTTGAAATTTGATTTCCTTTTTTCATTTGATGTTCTTGTTATTGATAGCCTTGTTAATTTTCTTGAATAAGTTTCTTTGCTTTCCATTGTTTTTTAAAATATATTGAATAATTATTTAACTGAAACTTATAAAAATAACTTTTTAATCTCCTTTTGTTTTTTTCCCCAAGATTTTTTAAAGGATTATTTTCTGAGGGGTAAACAAAATTTTATTTATAGTGTCATTGATTACAGTTAGCCTTTCTCAGATTTAATATGAATATAATATATTTGTTGGGGAGGTGTCAAGATCAGTGAGAAGTGAAGTAGTATTTTGCTTTGGGAGAAATTTTGGGAAATATTTTTTTCAGATAAACATGTACAAGTACTTCCTTATAATAACTTATGTAAATTTTTTCCAAGTTATTTCTCTCAGTTGTTAGAGGAACATGGTCCCTTGGACATGAGTAACAAGATGTTTTCTGAAGAATATGAGTTTTTCCCAGAAGAAACTCGACAGATACTAGAAAAAGCAGGAGGTTTGAAATCTTTTCTCCTGGGATGTCCTCGTTTTGTTGTGATTGACAACTGTATTGCATTGAAGAAAGTTGCGTTACGGCTTAAGAAAAAGAGAAAGAAGAAAAACATTAAGGCAAAAGTAGAAGAAATTTCGAAAACAGGAGAGTATTTACGAGTTAAACTACCGCTGAATCCAACTGCTAGGGAATTTAAACCAGATGTGAAATCCAAACCAGTGTCTGACTTACCTTCAGCACCAGCTTCTGAGGATGTGAAGCCCCACCTTACATCTGCTAATTCTCCCCAGTCACCTTGTGAAGCTGTGAAGCCGAAACTAATTTCCGATAATTCTTCCAAATCAGTTTCTGAGGATGATAAGCCCAAAGGGGTGTCTTCTGATTCTCCCAGACCAGTCTCCGAGGAGACAAGTCACAAGCATGTCTCCTCTAATTCTCCCAAACCAGTTCCTGAGGATGTGAAACCAACCTATTGGACTCAACCCCAATTGGTCACAGGATACTGTACGTATCTTCCCTTTCGGGGATTTGACATTACCCAGACACCACCAGCGTTTATAAATGTGTTACCGACTTTGCCCCAGTATAGCATTTACGCACCTCTGGCCAGAGTTTCTTCTGAATATCAGTTGCAAAGATCAATACCAGTGGTGCCGTCTTTTGTAGCCAGTGACATAACAGAAGTGCATTTTGAGGGCCATCATTTCAGTGCTGAGAATGCCCCTGGTAACCAGATTGCCTCTGAAACACAGATCCTTCAGGAATCTTTGGAAATATCAGTAAAGTCACAGTGCATCACGGATGGTGCTGATACAGCCCAAAGTGAGTCTAACAGAAATGATGGCCACTGTGGAAATTCTGCCAAGCAGGAAGTAAATCCAGAAAGCACCGATGAAGTAACAGATGTTCCACATACACAAATGGTTGCCGTACAGGTAAGACTGAAAATAGAAAGTCTTCTTAATACTAAAGTTAAATTTTCCTCTTTATTTTTCATTGCCATTATATTTACTAAAATTCTTTAAAATGATGGACTTTATGAACCCTTTTGTAAGGCGTGACAGGTAATGCCAGAAGGAATTTTTGGGTTTAGTAAATAACATCCTTCTTCCTATCCAAGTTTTGCACCAGTTGAGAAATAAGATAGTGGAACCAGCAGATGGAGCCAAAACATCACCTTGATAATTAATAAAAAGTGTGGCAGGAAGATGTGGCTGTTTCTGTAGAGAGTGCATGTCCTAAGAGTGAAGCCCATGACATACCAGCTTCCCACCTAGTTACAGCAATGCTGGACTAGAAGGCCTCCTAACTTGGGTGCCTGCCCCTAAGACATAGTGCCTGGAGAGGGAAGGGGAAAACGTGCTTTCTGCATGGGCAGCTCCCAAGAAAGAGAAAAAAGGAAGAGTCTGGGCTGCACATGCCCAATTCTCCTACCAAACCAGGGGAGGAGTGAGGGAGTTAAAAGACACGACCAGATGGGGAGAAACAAGAGAGATGTGAATAAAAGTTCCTTCTTAACAAGCACGAGAATAAGCTAAGGTTTCTCTGTAGTTAACTTCATAAGGCATGAAGTCATTAAACCCTTATTGGTTATCCTCCTACTCATTAAGGTTTTTGCTTTCTAGAAAGCTTTGAAGAATTATGTTAACAGTAATGAACCAAAATCATTTTCACTTGTACTAATTATAAGTAATCACTTTTTCCTGTTACAAATATTTGTAGAAAGCATAGAACATTATCTAAACTGGCCAAAAGAAACCTTGAAAAAGTTATGGGCATGTTTCAAAATGTTATTACATGATGGATTTATTTTACTAGAGCAGTTGAGATAGATTGAATGTGTTTGTTTTGCCCCATAGGTGTCTTGGAATATAAAGCATCAAGAAGTCAATACTGAGCCGTATGCTCCTTTTGAGGCACAACAGGTGAGTCAAAATCGTATTAAACTTGTTAAAGGTTTAATTTTCATTACTTTTAACTAGATGGGAATGACGAGCTTAAAACTATTTTGAAGCCAGTTATTCCATACAAAACATTATAGAATAAGCTTTAGAACATAACAAAAAATTATTGTTTTGTCTTTATTGTTCGAATTTGGGAAGGGGAGGCACAGGAAAAGGTAAGTTTTTTCTAGCTTACTGATTGTGAAGTATAACGGCTTTATTGTTTTAACTGGTATAATGAGCCTGTATTAATTTATAAATAAAAGCTTCTTCACATGAATAATACAGAAATTATTATAAAAACCTTCACCGCTTTAAGAATGATTCAATTAGAAAATCTATTAATATAATTACTATGTTAATATATCTTAAGAGAAAAGTCATTTGATCAACTCCATAGTTGCTGATAGGGTATTGGAAAAAATTCAAGTTTTTTTCTTGACTAAAACTCATAATCAAATGGGAATAGATGAATACTTTTCAACATGCTTGTATCTTTCTTAAGCCAAATGCATCATCTTGCTTAAAGGTTATATATCATCATTAATATTTATTATTATCCTGGAGATATTAGCTGACAAAATCAGATAAGAGAAAAAAATAAGATTTTAAAGGTGGAGGTATAAGTCTTATTATTTACAGAGGCTAAAACTGTGTCCCTGGAACATCCAAAGTGATCAACCAAAAACCCAATACCAAAATGTAAGATAATTCAGAAGGTTGATTGGATAAAATTCCTTTCCATATATAAACAACCCATTGCAAATTATATTAAAAGAAAAGACCCAGTGCAGCCAAATAGATAAATAAATAAAGAGCTGGCTTTGATATACAGTGTAACAGGTTTTTAATTCTTGAATTATTGTGACATTTCCCTTGTAAATTTTCATCTGCCATATATTCTCCTTTGTTTATTTTAAGAGCATTCAGAACAAGATCAGAAATAGGCTTTTAAAACTACTTTTAATAGATAATTTTGTATTATACTTTTAGGGGAGTATTTCACAGATTGAAAAGGAGTACCAAGTTTTACAAGAGCAGCTTAAGGAAGCATGTGAAAATTATGAGCAGAGAAATATCAAGGGCTCAGAAGAAACCAAGGATTTGGAAGAAAAGTTGAAAAGGCACCTAGAAGAAAACAAGGTAATCCTATCTGAAACCCTCTTTAATAGCATGCGGTATCATTAGGAGAATTGTGCTTGTCTAGCCTCAATTAGCTGAGCTGCTGCATTGTTGGCTAAACAAAAGGATTCTTTCTCGTTGCCTATTTCAAATTTCTTTATGACATATTAAAGTAACTGTTTTTTGCAGTGCTTTAGAAGCTCTACAAGTTGCAGTCTAAGAAAAGGGCTGTGAATTTGAATTTTCATATATCATAATTCAGTTTGCTTGCTTAACTAAAACTATTTTCTGAGGAAACCCTCTTACACTGTTGGTGGGAATGTAAATTGATACAGCCACTATGGAGAACAGTATGGAGGTGCCTTAAAAAACTAAAAATAGAACTACCATATGACCCAGCAATCCCCCTGTTGGGCATATACCCTGAGAAAACCATAATTCAAGAAGAGTCATGTACCACAATGTTCACTGCAGCTCTATTTACAATAGGCAGGACATGGAAGCAACCTAAGTGTCCATCGACAGATGAATGGACAAAGAAGATGTGGCACATATATACAATGGAATATTACTCAGCCATAAAAAGAAATGAAACTGAGTTATTTGTAGTGAGGTGGATGGACAGTCTGTCATACAGAGTGAAGTAAGTCAGAAAGAGAAAAACAAATACCGTATGCTAACACATACATATGGAATAAAAAAAAAATGGTTCTGAAGAACGTAGGGGCAGGACAGGAATAAAGACACAGACATAGAGAATGGACTTGAGGCCATGGGGAGGGGGAAGGGTAAGCTGGGACGAAGTAAGAGAGTGGCATGGACTTATGTATACACTACCAAATGTAAAATAGATAGCTAGTGGGAAGCAGCCGCATAGCACAGGGAGATCAGCTCAGTGCTTTGTGACCACCTAGAGGGGTGGGATAGGGAGGGTGGGATAGGGAGACGCAAGAGGGAGGAGATATGGGGATATATGTATATGTATAGCTGATTCACTTTGTTATCAAGCAGAAACTAACACACCATTGTAAAGCAATTATACTCCAATAAAGATGTTTAAATAAATACCAAAAAAACCCCCAAAACTATTTTCTGGAGACTAAGCTCCAAGTTAAATTATTAGTATTTTTAAAATTTTTTTATCATTGTGTTCTGAATTCATGGCATTTTTTTTTTGGCTGCCTTGGGTCTGTGTTGCTGCGTGCGGGCTTTCTCTAGCTGTGGCGAGCGGGGGCTACTCTTCGTTGAGGCGCGGAGGCTTCTCATTGCAGTGGCTTCTCTTGCTGCGGAGCATGGGCTCTAGGCGCGCGGGCTTCAGTAACTGTGGCTTGCCGTCTCTAGAGCGCAGGCTCAGTAGTCGTGGCGCACGGGCTTAGTTGCTCCGCGGCATGTGGGATCTTCCCAGACCAGGTATCAAACCTGCGTCCCCAGCATTAGGAGGCGGATTCTTAACCACTGTGCCACCAGGCAAGTCCCTAAATTCTTGTTTATAGTGAGAGAGGTTGTGTAGCGATAGTGGTTCAGAGTGTGAGGCCTGGAGTCAGACTGACTGGATTCAGATCCAGGCTTAGTTCTATACTAGTTCTGATCTTGGTCAAGTTATTTAACATCACTGTGCTTTAGTTTCTTATCTGGAAAATTTGGGTAACAGTAGCTCCCATTTGCCGGGTTAGATTAATCCTTGTAAAGTACAGTTATCCCTCAGTATCGGCAGGGGATTGGTTCCAGGACCCATTCAGAAATATCCAAATCCACAGATTCTCAAGTCCCTTGTATACAATGGTGTAATATTGAGAAAGTTCCACATCTGAGGATACAGAGGGCCAACTGTACTTAACGTTGCCTGGTGCATAGTAAGAGCTCTCTAAGTGTTGCCTGCCACTATTATTACTACTACTACTATCATCATCATCTTCATCTTACTACTCAGGAAGTATAAAAATTGCACATGGAGGGTTGGCATACTAGAACTGTAAACTCACCCAGAGTATCTTGGGTTGAGTCTACTGATCTTGAATTCCATTAGTTAAGATTGACCTTCAGTTACATGTGACTGGTTCTTGGAGTAATACTGATTCATGGCAAGGCCCAATTGAATTAGTGGGAAAATGGAATTATAGGTGTGAGGAAATCATGGTACGTTTCTTTTTTAAACTAAGGTCTTTTTTTTTAATTGAAATGTAGCTGATTTACAGTATTAGTTCCAGGTGTACAACATAGTGACTTGATATTTTTAATAGATTATATGCCATTTAAAGTTATTACAAAATAATGCCTATATTTCCCTGTGCTGTACAATATATGCTTGCTGCTTATTTATTTTATACATAGTAGTTTGTGTCTCTTAACCTCCTACCCCTATCATGCCCTTCCCCCCTTCCCTCTCCCCACTGGTAGCCACTAATTTGTTCTCTCTGTGAGTCTGGTTTGTTATATTCATTCGTTTGTTCTATGCTTTAGATTCTACAAATAAGCAATAAAATAGAGTACTTGTCTTTCTCTGTCTGACCTATTTCACTTAGCAGAATACCCTCTAGGTCCATCCATGTTCTTCCAAATGACAGAACTTCATTCTTTTTTATGGCTGAGTAATATTCCATTGTGTATATATACCACATCTCTTTATCCATTCATCTGTTGATGGACACTTAGGTTGCTTCCGTATCTTAGCTATTGTAAATAGTGCTGCTGTGAATATTGGGGTGCATATATCTTTTTGAATTAGTGTTTTTATGTTCTTTGGATATATACCCAGGAGTGGAATCGCTGGATCATGTGGTAGCTCTATTTTTAGTTTTCTGAAGAACCTCCATTCTGTTTTCCATAGTGGCTGCACCAATTTACATTCCCACCAACAGTGTACAAGGGTTCTCTTTTCTCCACATCCTTGCCAGCATTTTTTAAAAAATTTTATTTATTTATTTATTTATGGCTTTGTTGGGTCTTCGTTTCTGTGCGAGGGCTTTCTCTAGTTGTGGCAAGCGGGGGCCTCTCTTCATCGCAGTGAGCGGGCCTCTCACTATCGTGGCCTCTCTTGTTGAGGAGCACAGGCTCCAGACGTGCAGGCTCAGTAATTGTGGCTCACGGGTCCAGCTGCTCCGTGGCATGTGGGATCCTCCCAGACCAGGGCTCGAACCCGTGTCCCCTGCATTGGCAGGCAGATTCTCAACCACTGCGCCACCAGGGAAGCCCCCTTGCCAGCATTTATTGTGCTCTTTTTAAATCTTTTTTTGGCTGCATTGGGTCTTGGTTGCTGCAAGTGGGCTTTCTCTAGTTGTGCCGAGCAGGGGCTGCTCTTCATTGCAGTGTGTGGGCTTCTCATTGAGGTGGCTTCTCTTGTTGCAGAGCACGGGCTCTAGGCACACAGGCTTCAGTAGTTGCAGCATGCGGGTTCAGTAGTTGTGGCATGCGGGCCCTAGAGAGTGTGGGCTTCAGTAGTTGCAGCATGCAGGCTCTAGGGTGTGCAGGCTTCAGTAGTTGTGGTGCACAGGCTTAGTTGCTCCACGGCATGTGAGATCTTCCCGGACCAGGGATCAAACCCGTGTCCCCTGAATTGGCAGGCGAATTCTTAACCACTGTGCCACCAGGGAAGTCCTATTGTGTTCTTGTTGATGACAGCCATTCTGACAGGTGTGAGGTGATATCTCACTGTGGTTTTGATTTGTATTTCTCTCATGATGAGTGATGTTGAGCAGCTTTTCATGTGCCTGTTGGCCATCTATATGTCTTCTTTGGAAAAATGTCTTTTCAGGTCTTCTGCCCATTTTATAATCAGCTTGTAAAAACTGAGGTCTTTTGTACAGAGGTAACAAAGGGCTGTTAGTCCATTTAAGAAAGGAAGAATTTGTTCCAGAAGTCTGAGTCAATAGCTGACGTCACATATTAAATAGAAGAAAATGAGCTGTGGGACCTTAATCAATAAACTCATTTATTGAGATTTAAGTATGCCCAGAAGAAAAGGGTTGGTATGTAAAGGTTACTGTTATAACATTCCTTAGGACATGTTTTTACTTGGGATGAGACTGGGGAGATTTGAAGAATGAGAAGAATTGGAAGGAACCAGCCTTTCTGCTCAGTTGCCCAGTTGAATGAAGTCTTCTTGATTGCGAAGAGGGAAAAATGAGCAAAAGTAAAGCCCTGCCCAGTGGCTCACAGAACACTAATTTGGATAAGCTACTTGGGGGGCTTAACAAAACAAAGTATTTTTGTAAACTTTGTATTGCCTCAGGAAAATTCAGTTTTCAGTTTTAATAAATCTGTGCGGGAATGCCTGTGTTCACCCGATTAAGTGCTGAGGGCAGATTTGCAGACTCAGCCACTTAATTTTAGGTGGGCATCTGGAGTGAGGTTTCTTTCTTTCTGGCAGAGGCTTGTCCAGCTTTATAAACTGCTGGTCTGACTGGGTCCTGTATTTGTGCAGCTCATCAAGGCTTCTTTGTACACTTGACCAAGAAATGTACAGTAAATTAGCACCCAGGGAGGAGGGCTGTGAGAGAGCAGCAACTTTGGCTGGTGGGGCTTGGGCTCTTGACTTGCTTTTTAACTTTGCTAAGGCTCTGGGTCTGGTTCCATGTGGTTGTACTTAAGAGTAGTCAGTCCATTTTTTAAAAAGAGCCATTATTTAGTCCCTCAAATTATAGGCCAGTTAGGTTATTAGACTTTCCATGTAAAATGTATACCCGTTTCCTAGCAGGATAAATTGCTCGTCTGAGATCCTTAGGTTGCTGTCTGCACAAGAGCAAATGAGGTTTAGTTGTGGCCACTTCTTTATTAATCATGACTGTACTCAGAATTCACTTGTGGAAAATCTTTTATAAATGTAAAAAGAAATTTCCGCTTTTGTTGATCTTTCCCTTGGCCTTTGACTCTCTTAGATCACTGAGGTTATGAACTAATACTTACTTAAGGTTCTTGATCCCACATTTGGATATATTAGATACAACAGCCCTTCCCCCTTATAGAGAAGAGAGAGGCAAGCAGTAGCAAATCACGTTTAAGAACTCAGGCAAGCAGAGCAACTAAGCCCTTGCGCCACAACTGCTGAGCCTGTGCTCTAGAGCCCACGAGCCACAACTACTGAGCCCACGTGCCACAACTACTGAGCCTGTGCTCTAGAGCCCACGAGCCACAGCTGCTGAGCCCACGTGCCACAACTACTGAAGCCCGCGTGCCTAGAGCCCATGCTCCGCAACAAGAGAAGGCCCCGCAATGAGAAGCCTGCGCACGGCAGCTAAGAGTAGCCCCTGCTCGCTGCAATTAGAGAAAGCCCATGCACAACAACGAAGACCCAACACAGCCAAAAATAAAAAAACAAAAAAACAAAACTTGGGCAATAAGAGTCAGACTGCCTGACTAGTGACCCCAGCACCACCACTTAATAGCTTTGTGACCTAAAGTAATTTACCCAGTCTCTTCGGCCCTCAGTTTCCTCATTAAGAATGTAATCTCTGCTTCATAGTTTTGTGAGGACTCACAGGGGTGGTTGGAAAGGGGTGGGGAATGGCCAGAGATAAGTATAGAAGGAGGAAGAATTGTCCCACCCAGAATGCTGTCATGCCCTCTTTGAGAAAAATCACGTATTTACAAAGCACTTGAAAAGCGCTGAGCATTTACAAAGCATCAGTAAAAATCTGGGCCAGCTATTGCATATAGCTGATGGAGTTTGATTATCATGAGCTAGAGATGGGCCCATTCTCTATTCCCTGCCAGAGGAAAATAGCAATTCTAAAGCCAGAGTCTCCTGTTGTTTTCAATGTACGTTTCACCTGCAACCAGCAGGTTATAACTGGTTGCCATATTGCTCAAGGGCATATGTTCTTTCTTGTTTTATTAAGGTAAAATTCACCTTTAACCACTATAAAGTATACAGTTCAGTGGTTTTCAGTATATTCATCATGTTGTATAATCATTACCACCATCTAATCCAGAACCGTTTTCAACGCTCCAAAAAGAAGCCTTGGGGCTTCCCTGGTGGCGCAGTGGTTGAGAGTCTGCCTGCCAGTGCAGGGAACACGGGTTCGAGCCCTGGTCTGGGAAGATCCCACGTGCCGCGGAGCAACTAGGCCCGTGAGCCGCAATTACTGAGCCTGCGCGTCTGGAGCCTGTGCTCCGCAACAAGAGAGGCCGCGATAATGAGAGGCCTGCGCACCGCGATGAGGAGTGGCCCCCACTTGCCGCAACTAGAGAAAACTCTCGCACAGAAACGAAGACCCAACACACCCATAAATTAAAAAAAAAAAAAAAAAAAAAAAGTAGAGGAATTAAAAAAAAAGAAAAAGAAGCCTTGTACCCATTAAGCAGTCACTCCCCATCTCTCCTAGGTCATACGTTCTTAAGGTGCTTTAATGAGATTTGCTTATAGCTAAGATGGGTATTTAGTTGACACTGACTCTTAAAACACAGTCAAAATAATTTTGGCCCAGAATAATTTATGGAGTAGAATTTGGAACTTTATCCTCTTTCAACAGAATCTTGGGCCCCTGCCTGCCAAAGCTTCCTCAGCTCACGTCTGCATAGAGGTGGGGTTCTCCTGTTCAGTTATTGCCCTTGCCAAGTTCAGCCTTTTTTGGTTTTTTTTTTTTTAAGATTTTTTTTTTTTTTATGTGGGCCATTTTTAAAGTCTTTATTGAATTTGTTACAATATCGCTTCTGTTTTATGTTTTTTTGGGTTTTTTTGGCCACGAGGCATGTGGGATCTTAGCTCCCCAACCAGGGATCAAACCTGCAACCCCTGCATTGGAAGGCGAAGTCTTAACCACTGGACCGCCAGGGAGGTCCCCAGCCTTTTTTTTTTTTAACACTTATTTATTTAGTTATTTGTTTATTCGGTTGTGCTGGGTCTTAGTTGTGGCAGGCGGGCTCCTTAGTTTCACCAGCAGTTTTTTTAATCTAACATTTATGGAGCTCATGTTATGTGCCATACTGAGTTATAAATATTTTACATGTATTATTTTATTTAATCTCAAAACAATCCTAGTGTACTAGTGTTACAGTATAGTATATAATATTCTCTCCATTTTACTGATAAGGAAAAAGGAGGCCAGACTTGCTAATGCATCTTGCTCCAAGTCACACCAGTACTAAGCAGGAGAACAGGTGGTGAGTGTCAGGCTCCAAATACCTTGCATTTGTCCTCCCTTAAGAGAATGTCAGTTCCACAACCAGTTGAAAAACATTTCTCAGCATTTCATGAGCAGCCTGTCAGTTAATCGACGCCATAATAATGCCAAGTAACAACCACCCACAAAAACCTCAGTGATGTATAACAATAAATATTAAATGTGTGAGTCTGTGGGTTAGCTGATCCCGATTGGGCTTGGCTAGACTGTTTCACGTTTGGGTCAGCTAGGGCTCTCCTGTTCTTGGCTGTGCTAGAATGACCTCAGCAAGGACAACAGGGACAACTAGATCTGCTCCATGTGTCTTTCATCTTCCAGTAAGTACAAGGGCAAGCGAGGACAGTCACTGCTAATATCACATCAGGCAAAGCAAGTCACATAGCCCAGATTCAAGGGGTGGGGAAAAGAGACTGCCTCTTTTTTTTTTAGATTTTTTTTTTTTAACATCTTTATTGGAGTATAATTGCTTTACAATGGTGTGTTAGTTTCTGCTTTATAACAAAGTGAATCAGTTATACATATACATATGTTCCCATATCTCTTCCCTCTTGCGTCTCCCTCCCTCCCACCCTCCCTATCCCACCCCTCTAGGTGGTCACAAAGCACCAAGCTGATCTCCCTGTGCTATGCGGTTGCTTCCCACTAGCTAGCTATTTTACGTTTGGTAGTGTATATATGTCCATGCCACTCTCTCCAGAGTGAAGTAAGTCAGAAAGAGAAAAACAAATATAGTATGATAACACATATATACGGAATCTAAGGAAAAAAAAAAAAAGGTCATGAAGAACCTAGTGGTAAGACAGGAATAAAGACACAGACCTACTAGCTGTGACAAAGTGGGAAAGACTGCCTCTTTAGTGAAGGGAATGCCAAGGTCCCATGAGAAAGGGTGTAGATCTGGGGAGGGGTGAAGGATGGGGCTGTGAATGCCATCCCTCTGCCACAGTAGGTTAGCACCAGTACTTCACTAACGCTCAGCAATTACCAAGAGCTTAAAAGACCTTCTGTGATTGGCATCTGACTCCGTCTTCTGCCGTCTGCCTTACGTAATGGGTAGTGCTTGTCATGTGGTTTGCTCACTTCTGGGCCTTTTCCCAGCACTGTTCCTTCTGCTTCAAGTGGCCTTCTTCCTCCCCAAGCCTGGCTCACTCCTCCTCACCCTTTGGGTCCAACTCAGGCATCACTTTGTTGAGAAAGCAGTCACTGACGACAGCTCAGGCTTGGTCAAACGCCCTTATTAACGCAGTGGTGATAATGAGTGCCTCACACTATATTATCCAGTAATTATCATTTTGTTCACATCATTATTGAGATATAATTCACATATCATAAAATTCACCCATTTAAAGTATATAGTCAGTGTTTTTAGTGTATGCACGCTGTTGTAGCCATCACCACGATCTTCAGTTTAGAACATTTTTATCGCCCCAAAAAGAAATCTCGTAACCACTACCAGTCACTCCCTGTTCTCCTCCCTCCCTCCCCTGGCTGTAGGCAACCACTAATTTACTCTATGGATTTGCCTGTTCTGGGCATTTTATATAAATGGAGTCATATCCTATGTGGTCTTTTGTGAGTGCCTTCTTTCACCTAGCTTAATGTTTTCAAGGTCCATCCATGTACGTTCGTCCGTGTAACATGTATCAGCACTTCATTCCTTTTCACTGCTGAGTAATACTCCTTTGTATGCTGTATCACATTTTATTTACCCATTCATCAGTTGATGGACATTTGGATTCTTTCCAGTTTTTGACTGTCATGAATAATATTGCTATGAACATCTGAGTACAAGTTTTTCTGTGGACATATGTTTTCATTTCTTTTGGGTATATACCTAGGAGTGGAATTGCTGGGTCATATGCTAACTCCATATTTAAGAGTTCGAGAAAGTTCCATACTGTTCCAAAACAGCTACACCATCTTACATTCCCACCAGCAGTGTATGAGGGATCCAGTCTCTCCATGGTCTCACTAATGCTTATTGTTATCTATCTTTTTGAGTTTAGCTATTCTGATGGGTATAAAGTGGTTTCTCATTGTGGTTTTGATTTGCATTTCCCTAAAGGTTCATGGTGTTGAGCATCTTATATGTGCTTAATGTCCATTTTTATATCTTTGGAAAATTTGGAGAAATGTCTGTTTTAATCCTTTGCCCATTTATTAATTTCATTATTTGTTTTTTAATTATTGAATTAAGAGTTTTCATATATATGTATTCTAGGTACAAATTGCTTATCAAATATATGATTTAGAAATATTTTCTCCCATCTTCCATATTTGCAACTTTATTTCTTCTATCTCCTGTTCCGTGGGTTGTCTTTTCAGTTTCTTGATGGTATCATTTGCAGCACACAAGTTTTAAATTTCAGTGTAGTCCGCTTTCTCTATTTTTTCTTTTGTTGCTTATGCTTTTGATGTCGTAGCTGAGAAACCACTGTAAAATCCAAGATCACCAAGCACCAAGATTTACTCCTGTATTCTAGAGTTTTATAGTTTTAGCTCTCTCCACTTAGGCCTATGATCCATTTTGAGTTAATTTTTGTGTATGGTGTAGTAATTATCTTTTATGCATATTTCCCCCACCAAACTGTGATCTCCCTGAAAGTGAGGACTGTTTCTTTTTTTTTTTTTTTTTTAAAGTTAGAAAGATAAAAAATATATTAGGAAAAATAAAACTATAATTGAAACAACTGGTCACTGGGGGTTCCTCCTGTCCCCTAGGTGTCTGTGGTCCCCCACCGGTGCCTGGTAGGTGCCCTAGTTGTGAGGAGACGCGAATTCGCTTCCCCCTAGTACGACACCTTGACTCCACCCCCCAGCATTGAGTCTTACGTCAGTTTTTTTTTAAGTTTAGAATTGGCTTTCAAAATCGAAGACCTTGTACGTAAATATTTAAATAATCATAAAAATTTAGGAAGAGACAGACAGGACCAGAACCAGAAAGATGACGCTGATGGGGACATAAGGGACACACCCCTGGGGGTGTGTTTGCTGGGGAGCAGCTGGCTTTGCCTTCTTCCTCCTGTGTCACCTTTGCTCCAGAGCCCATGGAGAGTCCTCTCCAAATGGACGTGATGCTCCCCTCTCGTGGCCGCGGCCGGGTTTCCACGTACCTGCTTGGTGCGGGCGCTGGGCTGGACGCAGGGGCCGCTGTCCCCTTCTGTGTGAGGACTGTTTCTTAGCCATCTTTGGATCTCAGTGTACAGACTAGGAGCTCTGCCGATGTTATCAAACAGTTGTACTTAGGCCCCTGAAGAACTGGGTTTAGTGAATTGTGTCTTCATATTCTGTCAGCCTACATGAAAGGCCATCAGGCCTGGACGTTCTGTGAAGATTATTGCTTTATTTACTGCTAGTATGTAGTTGAGCATATTACCCATTCTTTCATTTGACAAATATTTATTGGATGCTCCTTAAGTGCCAGGCTCTGTGCTGACCTTCCAGGACTTTTATGTAGCATCCTCTTTATGAGGCCCTGAGAAGTCATTCCTCTCTGCTTTTACTACCTGGGTTTCTTTGTGCAGTGGGCTTGTTTTTATTTGACTTCGACTGCCAGAAAGTTTTAATACTGTTTCTGAAGAATGGTTAGGACCTCATGCCATTTGTTTTTATATTACTCTGGCTCTGTTTTTATATAATCATTCTTATCTTTTTATTCTGTTTTCTTTACTTAGCATTCTTTTTTATTTTGTATTTTTTAAATTATATATATTACTGAAGGCACTTCAAATATTTATTTTAAAACATAGTTGAGGTTTAAAAAATGAGGTATAAAAACCAAATGCTCTCTAATTGAGAAAAAGACTTTCAGAGGTGTTTATAATTATGTCAGTGAACTGTACAAATACAGGATGCAGTTGTATATAGCCTGTTGTTTCTCCTATTCTAATGTTTCAAAGAAAAGCATTCAGATTATTCTTTTTCATGTAGTCAGAGACAAGCTCATGATAGCTGCCCTAGGCCAGTTATGTCATTAAAGGGTGGTGAGTACAAATGGCAGATGAACTCATGTAGCATTTTTCATGGCTGAGCTGTAGGGGTGTGTGTGTGTGTTTATAATACTTTGTGCCTTTTGATACCTGAACTGCTTTAGGTACTTGTTGCCAAGTAGGTTCTTATGTCCCAGTATAACCTTGAGGTTGTACATCATCTCCCAGCCAAAGGGCTGAATCCTAGGTGAAATCATTGGCTTAGAATAGAGGCAAGAAACAAGTTTGGCTTGGCCGTCAGCAACAAGGCGTGCATATGGACATTGGTCATGGTAGTAGAATACAGGATCTTGTAAGCCTAGTAGGCATGGTGGTCACCTCCGTCACAGTAATGACTGAGCACATTCAGGATCAGCAAGATTGCAGCAAAAGGGCAATGTGAGTTCAACTGTCCCCATGATGGAGGGAATGTCCCTGAGCTGTTGAACCTCTGCTGCCTTAGAACAGTTGGCCTGCACATCTCAAGTCCATTGAGGTCAACCCTACTCCCGCGGTGGGACTTTAAAGTCATTAAGCACCTGGACTGGTTAGCAAATCTGCTTCCCAGGAACATCCGAAACCTTGGTGTCAGAAGCTGATGAGGGAGAAATGTCCTTGTAAGTTGATGCCTCTTTTGACTAGAGAGCCGTATTTCACAGGGAGTCTGTAACTTGGCTTCAGGCCACACCATCTTTTCTGAAGGAGGAGGCTCCAAGTTTCTGTAGCTGAGCCCATGTCTCAGTGACCTGGTCACATTCTAAGCCTAAGCAGGAAGTTCAGGCTACAGGGAACCTGGTCACAGGTGGAAAATGAAAGGCTCCCTAAGCAGAAATGAAGTTGGGACTTCATTAAGCAGTCGTCGTTGCTAGTAGAATTTCAAACTGGAAAAGAGTAAAGTTGACACGTGCTCCTTTTAGTCTCTTGTAAGTATTGCTCCATTCTGATTCACACAGTAATTGTTAGAAATATTAGTCTGTAGCGTGTTTATTTATAAGTGGCTGGCATCTTACAAGCATATGCACCGCCTGTATATCTGCTGGCATTGAAGAGATGACACGTTGAAAAATGACATAAAACTTTCAGAGAATTTGTAGGTTCAGAAGAAGTTTCAAAAGCCAACACCTGCATAAGAAAGCTGACCAAGAAGGCTGTCTCAACTGGTGTTGTACCTAACCGTCCAGAGCATCAAGAGAACAGCTTTTCATTTCTCTTTGTCATATTGCCTGAAATTCTGGCAGGTATTGCAAACCAAAGGCCTTTGTGACCAGGCAGAGATAACACATTTATATTTTAAAAAGCAAACGAAAAGTACTGGAATTGCCAAATAAAACGTGTGTGTAGACTCCCTGTAGATTAGAGAATCATTTAGGCTGAAGAGTGAAGTGTGGATACTTCCAGGCCGGTTGAAGTGCTTCTCCTGAGCACCGTGCTGCAGTCAGGCACTCTCGGGGTGAGGGATGGGAAGGGAAGGAGAGGAAGGACATTTTGGAAGTACGCCTGGGAGTTGGCAGGCCCTCAGCTGGGGGTGGGCTTAAGTCGGGGGTCCAGAGAAACTTGAGGGTGTTGAGGGAGGAAGGGCCCCCAGAGGGCGGAACCCTCTGCCAAAAGGAAGACAGGAGGCTGCTGAAGACAGACGAGAGTCTTTTTCAAAACTCTCTCAGAGGGGAGTCTTAGCTTCCCTCCTTGTCTTTCCAGCACCGCATGTGTCTGCTCCCAGAACCCCGGTTGAGACTATTTCTTCTGCAGTCAAACAGACTCTTCATGGTCTGGAAACTTGCCTTCTTTAACACTGTAGACCTCGTTTTATTCAGCTTACCACTGTAACTGTGAGCTTCTTGGAAGAGAAGTGTTGGCTATTTAACTGATGTTTCTAACATGGCTTCTTATGGGGAAATGCATTCCAAGTTACAACTAATTAATTGGTGAATGGACTTTTGGTTGGTAGTATATTAATGGGGTTGGAGTTTCCCATATTGGGAAAGGTTCTTTGGGGAGCAGAACACACCTGACTTGATGGTGTGCTAACTCACTCTAGAATAGCCTGTTAGAAGATGTGTAAATCAACAAAACTTGGAAATACGTTATTCCTTTCTGTGTGGCTATGTTGGAAGACTGTTTGAATTCAGAATTTTATCCCTTTGATTTGTAGTCTTTGTCAAACATTTATAAATTTCTACTCTTTCCCATCAAAATGATTGCAGGGTCAAAATTATTAAGTTCTTATATATATTTTATTGTTTACTCATAAATTTATTTAAACATACATATCTAGGTTAATTTCCCTCTTTCCTGTACATCTTCCATATTCTCCTTTTTTGTTAATGGAATTTTGTTTAGTTATTCATCCAAGGTAGAAACTTATCTTTAACTCTGTCACCTTCTGCTTTACCATATATCCAGTCGGACACATGGTCTTACCCATTCTAGTCTTCTAAAGTTCCCTTTATTTCTTCTTATCACCCCTACAGTTACCACTGTCATCCTCGTTGTCTCTCACCTGGGCTATTGCAGTGAGATTTTACCTTCTTCTAATATAGTCTTTAACATTAAAGGTTATAATTCATAATGGGCTATGAAGTCAGTTTAATGATGGTGACTAGAATTGTTTTTAATAGTAGAATAGAATAGAAATATCAGAAAACATCTCAGAAGGTGAGGGCAATTTTTTTTCAGTTTTATGTGTATATACATGCATACATATATATGTATATACATATGCTGTAGATCATTATTAAAATGCTTTTGCTATTGTGGGTCACAATAAGAAAGTGTCAGAGAAAGTCAAGAAAATGTGAAAGCCACTGTTCTCGTCTTTCATGTACCCTCTTACCCCGAGTCTACCTCTTTGTCTTTCAGTTATTTTTCTAAAATAAGAATCTCATCATCTCACAACCCTGCTTAAGAGCCTTCACTGGCTTCCTGTTTTCTGCAGGATAAAGTCCACACTCCTTAGCATGGCTTACAAGGCCCTTGATCATTTTAACCCAAGGTGCCTCAGATGCCATTCTCCGTGCCCTGACTTCCGAACACCCACCTCGTCCTCCAGCCATGTAGCACCTCTTGCTTTTTTGCACAGACATGCCTTACTCTTTCAACCTTCTGCCTCACCAGTTGCCACTACTTGGAATCCATTCTCCATGTGACAGACCCATTTTTGAAGACAGAGATCAGATATCACTGATTTTGAGAAGCCCTTCCCAAGTACCAGATAGTCTGTCATGTGTCTCTCCGTCCTTGTTTAAGGGCTGAGGCTGTGCATTGTGCGACTTGATGTCCCAGCCTTGGCCAGGGTAGCACATACAGCCAGCTCCTGAGTGTGTGTCCTGTGGAACTGGAGTCATTGGTTAAGGTAGCACACCGCCACAATTCTAGTCTTTCAGGCTCTTTTTTTTTTTTTTAAAGTACATCTTCCCATTTATTTAGGTACTTTCTAAAATGTTTTTAGATCTCAAAGACAGAATTAGATTGGTTCCTCGAAGATTTGGAAAAGGAAATTAAAAAATGGGAACAGGAGAAAAAAGAAATCCAAGAGAGACTAAAGGCACTGAAGAAGAAGATGAAAAAGGTTTTAAATGCCAGTGAAATGTAAGTAACACTTGAAAGTCAATGATTTTTACTTCTTTATGTATTATTGGGGTGTATTTTGGGTTATTTTTCATTTTTGATATTCAATTTCAAGCTATATCAAGTAAAGTGAAAATTTTAGGTATTGTTTTCATTTCATTTTAAAGAACATCTGTCGGGGAATTATTGCACCTAAAACTTTTTATAAACCTACCATGTTTGCAGATAAATTACATAAAGGTAAGACTGCAAATCAACAAAGAACCGACTTCCAGTCTGAACACCACCTCTTACTGTGAACATTACCTTTAACCCCTTTTCCTTATTGTAAAATGAGGGGGCTTGTCTAGATCTAAGGTTCTTTCCAGCACTAAGATTCTGTGATGATCATTTTATTTATTACTTTCATCCTGAATCTTTAAATTATTAAAATTTGGTTCTGTAATATGAAAGATTTGGTAATACATTCAGGCAATTGTCAGATGGGCCAGGTTTGTTTCAAGATTCTCTGTGATCCCTCCTAACTCCTCTTTCCCTAAACAGTGATATGTCATATGATTCCTCAGCTTAATTGTTACTACTGTTGAGCAAAACACCAGAAACGTAGTGGCTTAAATTAATTTTTATTTGATCCTGCTCTTGCAGTCTGGGCTGTTTGGCCGGACCATTCTTCTGCTGGTCTTGTCAGTGGTTCCTCTTGTGGCTGGGCTCAGCTGGGATGCTGGGGTGACTTGGCCTCTTTCTTCCTATGCAGTTTCAGGCCTTCTCTCTCTCCATGTGGCTTCTTCTATCTATTTGATCTGTCCATATGGTCTCCATCATGGGAGCCAGACCTCTGATGTGGTGGCTAAGAGCTTCCAAGAGTGCAGAAGTGGAAGCTGCCTGCCCTTCTGAAGGTTCAGACCCAGAACTGTCAGAGCATCACTTCTGCCACATTTTGTTGTTTTGAGCAAGTTGCAGGTGCAGTGGCAGAAGCCAGAGATAATTATGAAAGAAGGCAGAAATTCCATGAAAAGCCACCCAGTATTGAGAACTTAGAGGAACTATTTTGTAAAAGAAGTGAAATGGAAGATGGTTTTTTGGAGACACTAGTCTGTCATCTTCTCGTTCTGCCGGCTTTCGGAATAAAGTCGTATTCCTTGCTTCAGCACCTCGTCTCCTGATTTATTAGCCTGTCCTGCAGGAGCAGAGTGAGCTTGGACTCGAATCGTGGATGCCTTCCCACAGCTGTGATTGGCTGATCCTCGGTGACCAGGTGAAGCTATGACTGCTCTGCGCTGAGTGTGAAATGCACGTGTGCAAGTATTCTACTAAGGAAATGAGGCAAGAGGTCATCCATTCGTACATTCACCAGAGTGGAAACATTGGCACAGAATGAAGGGGGACATGGGTTCAAGCCCTGGTCCGGGAAGATCTCCCATGCCGCAGAGAAACTAAGCCTGTGCACCACAACTACTGAGCCTGCACTCTAGAGCCCATGCTCCGCAACAAGAGAAGCCACCGCAATGAGAAGCTCACGCACCACAACGAAGAGTAGCCCATGCTCGCCACAACTGGAGAAAACCCGTGCAGCAATGAAGACACAACGCAGCCAAAAAAAAAAAAAAAAAATTTATTGTAGTTCATTTACAATGTGTTAATTTCTGCTGTACAGCAGTTATTCAGTTATACATATATATATACATTCTTTTTCATATTCTTTTCCATTTTAATTTATCATAGGATATTGAATATAGTTCCCTGTGCTATCTTAATATCTTTAAAATAATTGATTCTAGAATTTTTTCTAGAATCAGTGGTGGGCTTACCTTACCTCTTTGGTTTTATAAAACTCATATTCTGCTATTTGTTGAAAATCAGGAATGAAAAAACGGTATTCTTCAGATTTCTGGCACCTCTTCTCTTTTTTGTGAGATGCCATTGATCTTAGAAGAGTTTCAAAAAATAAATAAAGCTGGAAATCGGATTTTAAGGCATTGAATTAATGAGAAAAAAATAAAAGTGAGATTCTGAGATTTCATAATGCTTTTCCTTAATGTGTTCAAAGCACCTTTTTGTTTTGAATTCAGCAACAAGAATAAGAATTTCAGTACAGTAGGAAATTTATGTGTAGACAGCTTTTGGCTTATTTCTGGCATGTCTCCTTTCTGTCAGGTGGTGGTTTTATAACAGCACAATTTATTGAACTTGGCACCATGCTTACTCGTACTTATATGCAAGTCATGCTGTTTCAAATATGTCTTTGATGATTACAATTGACTGGATATTTAAGATTATCAGAAAAGGAACATCATAAGAGTTGTACCTAATAAAGAGTTTCAACTCTAAGTGTTTCAAAAAAAAAAAGAAGTGAAATGGCATTTAACCTGGTTCTTAGTGGAAATGTGGGTTTTTTAGCAAGTAGAGAAGTAGAGATGACTAAACAGGTGTATAGGTGAGTGTGAAAGAAGAGGCAGAACCCACCTGCTACAGGACATTGCATAAGTATCAAAGATTTACACACTTTGGAAGAATTGTCCCACTGTGTGCCTACGAGTGTGTGTGTGTGTGTGTGTGTGTTCAGTTGGACTTGAGGTTCTGTTTTAAAGACTAGAAGGCTGTTTTCATTCTGAGTGAGAACCACTGTTAAACTGATGATGATCTGACACCTTACTCCTCTGTCTCGTGTTGAAGCCCCTGGAGGTGCTCCTGACAGAGGACTGAGACAGGGGATCTTTGCTGCAGACATGCGACTTAGAGTGAAGAAAAAGGTGATCTGCCCTGCAGGTGTAGAAGGAAATTTTCCCAAAAGGAAAATGGTCCAAATTCTTTGCCTATTTAGAAGATATTAGAAATGAAACAAAAATAAATGTAAAGAATTCAAGAAATGTTTGCATGGATATAGGAATTTACTGTGTGAGATCGTGTTTTTAAAAACCTTTGAAAATTAATTAAAATTTGGTGATTATACTTTTGTAGGTATACCCAGGAAAATGCTGGAAAGGAAAAGGAACGTGAATTACTTCTGGACCAGTCCTTTGAAATCAGGCAAATTAAGCTTAAATTTATTTTAACATCTTATTATACTTTTAATACTGGAGGCACAGTCTACACATATTTAGACATCCAAATATATTTTTACTTGTCTGTTTCTTTTTAATAATTATGTTTCTCTTTAAAAAAATTTCTCTTTCTATTTTATTATTTAAATTAATATTTAAATAAATTTATTCTTTAAGTATTTTTATTTTATGATGTTTCTCCTTTTGTTTCACATTGTCGGTGTAAAAAAGGTCCTGAATTTATCATTGTAGATTACTCTTCTTTTCCCTTGAATTAACCTGAAACTAAAAATGTGTTTTAAAAACTTTTGTTACTTGAAATAACAGTACAAACTATATTATGGTAGTTTCTTGCTCTACAATTAAAGATTTTATTAAAGAATTTTTATTATGAACCTATAAAAAGTTTCCTTTTAACCTTTATTAATAGAAGTGTTTGTACATACTGGTAACCAGTATATTCAGTAGTAAGCAGTTGTATTCTGCTTTTCTTATTTAATATTGTTTCATACACATATTTCCATTTACATCATAGTCTGTGCCAGGTTTTTTGTTTTTGTTTTTAAGCTGTTATAAATGTAATGCCATGAACAGCTTTGTGCATATCACTTTTTTCCTTTGGGTTATTACCTTGTAATGTGGGTCAAAATAGAATTTCTGACTCAGTAGCCAGATTAGACTTAACCTAACCTCATAAAAATGGTGAACCAGTTTCTCAGCAGTCCCACCAGTACTCACTTTTAATTTCACATCTTCCTTCGATCATTTGTAAAGTGCAAAGAGCACATGTGAGTCTTGCATTATATAGGCAAATATTAGGCAAGAAGTTTCTCTAGAAGATGTTGTGTCTTTTTGTGGCATGACTTAAAAGCTAACCTGGCTTCAGCCTTTGTGATCTCACTGATTAAGTTATTTTCAATAAGTTTTTTTTCTTTAATATTTGCAGTAAGACATTTATGAATGAGAAAATGAAAATAGAGGAGCGTATAAAGAAAGAGAAAGAGCATTATGAAGAGAGTCTTCAAAGGGCTGTGGATGCAGAGGTGAGTCCAGGACACTTGGTGACTGACAGATATGGCAGGATATCATTTGTTTACTTTGTGTTTAATTACACATGAGGCACGACAGCACTGCTGGGAGGTGTGGAGGCTGAGGGATATCCTTTCACCCATAATCCTACCTCCCTGGAACAGCCACTCTTTCCTTGCCTGTAGCTTTAAAATGTTTTACCTTTGTGCTTATTTATTACATAGCTGTACTCATAGTGTACACCACATTTTATAACCTGCTTATTTAACATAATTCAATCATTTGCCATGCTCTACACTTTTAATGGCTTCATCATATTTAATCAAGTGATGTACCATGAAGTAGCCAACCATAAAATCTATTTGCCAATGCTAGAAAAGGAACTTGAAAATAATCCATTTATTAAGAATATACTCTTCTCCCTGCAGAAGAATATATACCAATGTCAGTATACTATTTGAGAAACTACTGAGACAAAAATAATAATAATGACCTCTGGCTGTATTTTATTTAGTTCCTGAAATATGGTTGTCTTTGTTTTTCTAATTGAGAAGTAAATGTTATTTATTAGTGTATGTGTCTATGATTAT
Organism: Balaenoptera borealis; assembly: GCF_965194805.1. Classification (NCBI taxonomy): domain Eukaryota; kingdom Metazoa; phylum Chordata; class Mammalia; order Artiodactyla; family Balaenopteridae; genus Balaenoptera; species Balaenoptera borealis. The sequence goes on along the minus strand of NC_138862.1, from coordinate 8,548,148 downwards.
TCTAGGAAAGTAAGGAAAAGCTTAGCTTATGCAGTCTGTAAACATGAGTCTTTCAGTGAAATATCAGCTATGCAACTGCTTTTCTAAAGAAAGGAAGGAAAAAAAAGTCCAAGTACTTCTACTTTGTGGATACTATGCCTGCATCTCTGTTCCCAAGTCATTGAGTTCCCATTTGCTACCATTTGGCAAACAGGTTTGCCTGGTGGGCCCTGTCAAGGTTACTGACACCTGGATTAAAACAAGGCAGGTCTACATTTCCTGCAGTGACTTTTACAAAAATGGCCAGTTGGCTTGTGCCGGGAGCCAGAGAGTCTAAAATTTTAAAAACATGCCCTAGAGCCTTTTGATGCCCTTTCTGATAACAGCTTCTCTGAGGCTTTTATTTTATTTTATTTTATTTTAATGCAGCTATTCTGTAATTATTTATTTATTTATGTATTTATTATTGAAGTATAGTTGATTTACCATGTTGTGTTAATTTCTGCTGTACAACAAAGTGATTCAGTTATACATATGTATATATATATATACATTCTTTTTTATATTCTTTTCCATTATGGTTTATCACAGGATACTGAATATAGTTCCCTGTGCTATACAGTAGGACCTTGTTTATCCATTCTATATATAATAGTTTGCATCAGCTAACCCCAAACTCCCACCACATCCCCCCCCTTCCCTCTCCCTTGGCAACCACAAGTCTGTTTCTCAGGCCTTTAAATTAGGTAGGGTTCAGCCTTGGGGTTGTTCTGCAGGGTCCTGGCCCTCTGCTCACCATGAACAGGACCATAGATTATGCACACCAGGTATATACATGTAGGTAACCTAGCTCTGTGCTTGTATATGGCTTAAGCAGTAAACCATGTGCAAAGTTTCATATCTGAGAAAAGTATCATTTTAGGTATATAATTTTACTGTCATCTTGTTATTCTATTTTCAAATCCAAAAGTTTTAATTCATGTTCACCTCAGAGAAATTATAACATAATTAAGTTCTGGTGATTTAAGGAGAAACTTGAAAGTGGTTTAGAATGTTTGTTTTAACAACCTTAAAATAGTTTTAGTTTTAAAATACTTACATTCTTGAATCTAATGGTAGGTATCTGTGCTCGAAAACTGGAAGGAGGTGGAAGTATATAAGTTACAGACCATGGAGTCGCAAGCCGAAGGGTTTCTTAAGAACCTGAAGCTAATGAGCAGGTATTGTGATGTCGCAGGTGTCTTTCCAGAAGTGTCAATGAGTAAAAAAAGGTTAGGGCTGATTTAAAAAACTTACATTAGGACTACTTTATTTTTAATAGTTAATATAGTTAATACATATTCAATTATAGAAAAATCAAAACATGTAAACAAAAATGATAAAAATTATCCTAATTCTAAATTGAGCTATAACTAGCTAATATTTTGCAGTAAATCCATTAAGTATTTGAAAAAAAAATTTATATATAGTTTTCACTAAGTAGTGTACAGGAAGCTTCCTTTCATATCAATAATTGTGTTTCTCCAACCTAATTTTAAAAGGTTAAATAGTATTCCAGTGTACAAACGTGTCATGATTTATTAAATACCACTGTAGTGGGAGAGTTGGGTTGTTTGCACATTTTGTTAATAAAAGCTGTACTGTAGCAAGTATCCTTATAACTAAAGTTTTATCCTTATAGCTAAATTATTAGTCATTTCCATGCAATAAATAAATTTCTGGAATGAAGATCACATTTTTAAGGCTTTTTAAACAATTGCCTTCCATAAGAATAGTTACTTAACAGTCTTAATGGGAGAGATGGGAATGTCACTTCAAAAGATATTTACATCTGGTCATTTTTTTTCAACCCTCTGTAATCTTTATCTGTTTTTCTTTCTTTTGCTTTGTTTTTGGAATAAGGTTTACCTGGGAATCCTAGAGGGTCTCCTTCAGTCTAGCATTTAGCACTTTTCTATATAGATTTTTGCACATGGGATTACTTTTCATCTGGTCCTTTTATCATATTCCACACACAGGTTTGGTTTTTTTTTTTTAAACATCTTTATTGGAGTATAATTGTTTGACAGTGTTGTGTTAGTTTCTGCTGTATAACAGAGTGAATCAGCTATACATATAAATATATCCCCATATCCCCTCCCTCTTGCATCTCCCTCCCACCCTCCCTTTTCCACCCCTCTAGGTGGTCACAAAGCACCAAGCTGATCTCCCTGTGCTATGCAGCTGCTTCCCACTAGCTATCTGTTTTACATTTGGTAGTGTATATATGTCCATGCCATTCTCTCACTTCGTCCCAGCTTACCCTCCCCCTCCCCATGTCCTCAAGTCCATTCTCTACGTCTACATCTTTATTCCTGTCCTGCCCCTAGGTTCAATAGAACCATTTTTTTTAGATTCCGTATATATGTGTTAGCATACGGTATTTGTTTTTCTCTTTCTGACTTACTTCACTCTGTATGACAGACTCTAGGTCCATCCACCTCACTACAAATAACTCAATTTCGTTTCTTTTTATGGCTGAGTAATATTCCATTGTATATATGTGCTACATCTTCTTTATCCATTCATCTGTCAGTGGACACTTAGGTTGCTTCCATGTCCTGGCCACTGTAAATAGTGCTGTGATGAACATTGGGGTGCATGTGTCTTTTTTTTTTTTTTTTAATTAATTAATTAATTTATTTATTTATGGCTGTGTTGGGTCTTCGTTTCTGTGTGAGGGCTTTCTCTAGTTGCGGCAAGTGGGGACCACTCTTCATCGCGGTGCGCGGGCCTCTCACTATCGTGGCCTCTCCCGTTGCGGAGCACAGGCTCCAGACGCGCAGGCTCAGCAATTGTGGCTCACGGGCTTAGTCGCTCCGCGGCATGTGGGATCTTCCCAGACCAGGGCTCGAACCCGTGTCCCCTGCATTGGCAGGCAGATTCTCAACCACTGTGCCACCAGGGAAGCCCGCATGTGTCTTTTTGAATTATGGTTTTCTCAGGGTATATGCCCAGTAATGGGATTGCTGGGTCATATGGTAGTTCTATTTTTAGTTTTTTAAGGAACCTCCATACTGTTCTCCATAGTAGCGGTATCAATTTACATTCCCACCAACAGTGCAAGAGAGTTCCCTTTTCTCCACACCCTCTCCAGCATTTATTGTTTGTAGATTTTTTGATGATGGCCATTCTGACCAGTGTGAGGTGATACCTCACTAAAGTTTTGTTTTGCATTTCTCTAATGATTAGTGATGTTGAGTGTCCTTTCATGTGTTTGTTGGCAATTTGTGTATCTTTTTTGGAGAAATGTCTGTTTAGGTCTTCCGCCCACTTTTGGATTGGGTTTGTTTTTTGTTTTGTTTTGTTTTTATAAATTTATTTGTTTGTTTTTATTTTTGGCTGTGTTAGGTTTTCGTAGCTACGTGCGGGCTTTCTCTGTTTGTGGCAAGCGGGGGCTACTCTTCATTGTGGTGCGCAGGCTTCTCATTGTCATGGCTTCTTTTGTTGTGGAGCACAGGCTCTAGGCACGTGGGCATTGTGGCACGCGGTCTCAGTAGTTGTGGCTCGTGGGCTCTAGAGCGCAGGCTCAGTAGTTGTGGCGCGTGGGCTTTGTTGCTCTGTGGCATGTGGGATCTTCCCGGACCAGGGGTCGAACCTGTGTCCCCTGTATTGGCCGGCAGATTCTTAACCACTGCACCACCAGGGAAAGCCCGGGTTGTTTGTTTTTCTGATATTGAGCTGCATGAGCTGCTTGTATATTTTGCAGATTAATCCTTTGTCATTGCTTCCTTTGCTAATATTTTCTCCCATTCTGAGTGTTGTCTTTTCATCTTGTTTATGGTTTCCTTTGCTCTGCAAAACACTTCCTAACACCATACACAAAAATAAATTCAAAGTGGATTAAAGACCTAAATGTAAGGCCAGACACTATAAAACTCTTAGAGGAAAACGTAGGCAGAACACTCTGTAACATAAATCACAGCAAGATCCTTTTTGACACACCTCCTAGAGAAATGGAAATAAAAACAAAAATAAACAAATGGGACCACACACGGATTTTGACTTCTTAATTCCTAGTGCTTTTTGATTTAAATTTCAAACCCTCAGTGTTGAACCAGAGATTCTGTGGGTTATGGAAAAACAGTTTTATTGTATAGTTCTTTATTTCTTCATTTTTCAAGATTAAGTTTTTTTCACGTGAGAAAACCTTTCTGATTAAAGGTAAATTGATATGCTGATTCAGATTACAGGACTAGTACAGCTGAGGTTGAGACCACGTGGTGTTCAGTTGCCAGTATGCAGCACAACTGTAGGCTATGCGTTGTGGTGCATCTGGGAAACAGACATCTCAGGCCTCATTTTATCTAATGGTATTGACTCCTTATTAAGCCTCACAGTACACGGCGATTTTTCTTAGGGAGTCTGTGCTAATTCTGCTCATTCCACCATAGGATAGCAAAAGAGGAAAGCCATAAAAGCAATGTTGTGGTTTTCCTTTATGATGTATACTGAGAACTGACACCATCGCGGATTGGTAGTGTTCCTGATCTTCTCAATTAGGAGTAGAAAGCTTGTCTGTCACTTTCAGTGGAGCAGATTCATGAGGCGCTGAGAAGTTTCACAGCCTGTTAGACACCCACCACTGTGTTTTACAGTAAGGTGGGGGTGAGGGTTTTATTGGGATGTTTCCAGGCGGCCTTTTTTTTGGTTTGTTTTTCAATACAAAGATAGCCTTTGATGTTAAATATGAAGATGTCAGCTGAAGAGTGTCTGATCTTCAAATTTGGGGACTGAAATTAAAATTCAGGAGAATATTTGCTCTCTGCCTACCAGTTTTGGGATCTGGATTAGATCAACAGTTAAAGTTTCCTAAAGTGTAGTGACTTTGTAAGATATACAGTTCTTTAAAAATAGTTGTTTTTTTGTGTATGATCATGTTTCTCTCGTGTGTAAATGTTTATTTTCATTTGTACTTTAGTACTTTCAATTTAAAAAAATTTTTAAGTGGACATTAGCAGTTTTATAAATTTTTCTACTTTCTCAGTGATTCTGCAGCATATCCTGTCATGGAATATGACATACATTCATGGGAATCATTTCTTTCTAATGTTAGAGAAGAAATTGAGAAAGCAAAGGTAAGTTATAAAGTATTTTATAATTCTGTCAAAATCTATCTGATGGTTATAATTCTAAGGAGGTCATGTCATATTGAAACTATTTCTTTTTTGAGCTGTTCAAGACAATATTTATTTTTTGTTGTAATTAAGAATTTTTCATGAAAGAAATGCTATCTTCTTAACTCTCTTTAAACTCAGCCCTTGATTGTTAAGATTAGAAAAGTTATGTTTTATAAGGCTGTAGAGCATTCCGATTAATAAGGACTTATTTTGAACCTCTTTCCTTGCAACTCAGTTATATTTCTTGGAAAACGGTTGAGCATTTGTTATGTATGTATAGTAAGGGGGAAAAAAATATTATTTGACAGTTGTGGTTTTCTCTTGGAATTTGTTAGAAAAACTTAACATTTTTCCTTCTACCTACAGTCTCAGTTTGAAGAACAAATTCAAGCAATTAAAAATGGTTTTCGGCTCAGTGAACTTTCTAAAGTGCAGATTTCTGAGCTTTCGTTTCCTACCTGTAACACAGTAAGTCTATTACATCTTTTTTTTTTTTTGAAGGAAAGAGAACAGAAAAGGAGTGAAGCACAATTTCTTTCTTAACTGGCCAAAAGTAGTTTGTTGTTATTGTTTTGGGAGTGGGCATGAGATGGATTAACAGTTGCCTTAATGTTTTCATTAAGTGCTAGGTTAAGCCCTGTGAGGGCTGCACTTATTTGCCCCTCACCCTGTGACCCTTCGGTCAGTGCATTCAGCGTCTTAGATTGTAGGCTCTGGAGCTGCAGTCAGAAGCCTCATCTTGAGCGTCTTTTTCTCCCCAATACCTTGCACACTAAGCATTCATACTTACTGTGGATTCATCTGCAAAAAAAAAAAATGGTTTAAAACGTTAAAAAGGTTAGCCACCTTGGACTGATTAAATTTTCTATTGAGCGCCAGTTTTTTTCTCTCCATAGAAAAAGTTTTTTCTCTCCATTGAACTGAGTAAGAAACAGAGTTTTATTTAGAATTAAAGATCACTTATTTATAGTGTTTCCAAGTTCTTATAGCAGATACGGAAGGGGGAAAAGCATTAGATATCAATAGAATATTTTACTATTAATTTTTAACTCTAGCTTATGTAATTTTAAAATTCAAAACCTTGGGAACTCTCAGTGTGCCAGGAGCTTGAGTAATAAGTACCCCTAAAAATGATTTACTTTGTGTGTCATTTCCCTGCTGTTCATTCATTGGGTATTTAGTGGTGATCAAGATTAGATGTGGTCTGTGCCCTCAAAGTGCATATGGGTTTAAGAAAGAGAGACTTTAAACCTATAATTATAAGCAAAATGTGCCAAGATTTTTCACAGGAACATAGAATGCTATAGCAGCATAAATTAGGAGGAACTAATCTAACCCAGAGGCCTAGGCCTCGGCAGAAGCTCCGCTGTTGGAAGTCTCAGTGAGTCAGAGATCTGGAATAGGAATTAACCAGGCAAAAGGAGTAAGGGGGTGTGTGTTTGAGGAGGGGTGTGTGGTGTGATGTTTGCAGGGTCAGAGTGTTCCAAGTGGAAGAAGCAGCATATTTGGAGGCTAGAAAAAAAGAGAATACCCTCCTTTCATAGCTATAAAAGAAGTCCACGATGACAAAGGGGACGATAGGGAGAAAGATTATAATATCGTACCCACGGGCCGGAACAAAGGGAGCCTTATTAAGGTGTAAGGTGTGTTCAGCAGTGTGGACTTTTCCTCAGGTCACTAAGAAGCCAGTATAAGGTTCAAGTTAGGGAACGACGTCAGCATTGTGCTTGACGATCAGCTTGACTGCAGTGTGGAGATGTGGTGGGAGAGGGAGCTGAGTGAGCGATTTCCAGCCAGCCAGTTACAGCTCAGTGTCCCCAGCCGTGTCCTGGCTCAGGGAGGCAGTGGGGCTGGAGGGAAGAGAACACATTTGAGGGGTGTGCAGGAGGTCAGTTGAAAGAATGGTGCTGCTTGTGAGATTGGGGCTCCGTGTGAGTATGTTGGGGAGTCGAGGATGACTCTGGGTTTCTGTCAGTGAGGTGGCACCGGAGGAAGGGCAGGGTGAGGGGACTGCCCTGAGGCGGGGTTTGAAGACGTAGGGCGTGAGTGGCCCTGGAATCAGTCACCCACGTGGATCTGCCCATTAGGAAGTTTGGATGTGCAGATTTGGATCTCAGGAAGATATTCTAGACTGGAATCGTTTTGAAAGTGGGCATTGTGGATTTCCCCGGTGGTCCAGTGATTAGGACTCTGCGCTTCCACCGCAGGGGGCATGGGTTCGATCCCTGGTCGGGGAACTGAGATACTACATGCGGCACTGCGCGGCCAAAAAAAAAAAAAGTGGGCGTTATCCTCAGTGAGCACACAGTCAGCGAGGCACGAGAGGGCGTAGCACGGCTGGGGTGGAGATCGCACCTCTGACAACATGAGGGGCAGCCGCACTTCAGGCGTGGACGGCGGCGGGGCTGCGGGGAGAGCTGGGCAGGGGCCCGGCGGGTGGGACGGAAGCCAGCGGTGTGGAGCCATGAAGAGCGCGTTCTGAGAAAGAGAAGGTGGCCAGCAGGTTTTAAGGACAAGACGTTTAATTTGTCGTAATTCAGATCCTGTGCACTTGAGCAGCCAGGCTTCATTATAGTTGTGCTTAATCGTTAGTCTTTGTTCACGGATGTAACGCTTAGTGATCCAGCCACTGTGCTGTGTTCCTTGTAGATTCAGCCTAAGTTACTTGCCGAGTCTTCAGACCATGAGGATCAAGGCCCCTCCACTTCTACGAGTCACAGGACTGGAGACCGAACAGCAGTTTCCGAGGAATCAAGTCTGGTCTCTGCTACTGATGGCCCAGTGGAGTCGCCCTCCTGTGAGCCGGAAGCCGGCCGGCGGCCAGAGTGTGAGAGCCCCGGCCAGGCAGCGCGGTCAGAGCCAAGCCCGGTGGCTGATCGGAAGTCACCTGTTGCTCCAGGACGTGCCACCCGTTCAAGCCAGTCTCCAAAGAAGCCGTTCAATAGTATTATTGAGCACCTGTCAGTGGTGTTCCCGTGTCACAGCAGGTACGAATCTAAAATGTCTGCAACTCTGTTAAGTGCTTTATTGAACTGAGGTTTCCTGATTAGATAACGTTACAGCCAATTAGGGGCTGAAGTGGAAAGGACTGCATAATTGTTTTACTCAGACAAGTGCTGCACTTTTTCCTTTTGTAGACATAGAAGTGAGCAGTTTCAAACCAGTAGATTGAAAACATTGAACACTGGTTAATCAACACTCATCAGAACCCATGGCAGTTTGCTAAGATTTTGATGAACTCACTAACTCTCCAGCACTAGTTAGGGAATCACTAAATGAACTGCAAAACATTAGTTTGACATTATTTCAGGGAAAAAAATCCCACATATAGCAAAGAAGGCAACAGCAACTTACACCTCGTTGGACAGCACCTCTGATTTGTTAGAGCTGTGAGGCTGACAAGGCTAGATGTAATCTGCTAGTGAGTCAGGTGTGTGAGCATGTTACAAAGGGATCCTTATGAGGGTGAGGAGAGCTACTTTTTTGGCGGGGTTGGGTCGGGGGAGTATAGTTGATTTACAGTGGCGTATTAGTTTCTGCTGTACAGCAAAGTGAATCAGTTGTACATTTACGTATATCCACTCTTTTTTAGATTCTTTTCTCATGTAGGTAATTACAGAGCATTGAGTAGAGTTCCCTGTGCTATACAGTAGGTCCTTATTAGTTGCCTATTTTATATATAGTAGTGTGTATATGTCACTCCCAGTCTCCCCATTCATCCCCTCCCCCCCAGAAACCATAGATTTGTTTTTTATGTCTGTGACTATTTCTGTTTGGTAAATAAGTTCATTTGTACCATTTTTTTAGATTCCACATATAAGTAATATCATATATTTGTCTTTCTCTGTCTGACTTACTTCACTCAGTATGACAGTCTCTAGGTCCATCCATGTTGCTGCAAATGGGTAGAGTTGCTTTTAACTAAGTCAGCCAGAGTTGTCATTCAGGCACTTCAGCAGTGCTTCTGCATCAGCCTCTGACCTCACTCCAGATTGGTGCAAGGGGACAGAGGTACTCCTGGTCTCAGCCTGGAGAGAAGGTGAAGTGGAGGGAATGTCTCTGGGATACAGCTCAGAAGAGAGGAATCCACATCCAGGAATGACCCTCTGCACCTTCCATGTTATTTCTGTCTTTGACACAATATTAGTCACAGTCTTTGAGATTATACTTTTGAAACACAGTAGTTAACGGCCAAACTTGATGTTTTGCATTTGTCAGTGGAGCCCTGCCCATTTGGAAATAAGTATATCTTGTCTGCACATGGGCATGTTTAGCCCTGCCTAGGTTTGATAAACATTGTAAGTTCTCTCAATAGCAGTTACCATGCAAATCAGTAAAAATAGTCAAGTTGTAATTACCAAAAGTACATTACAAATAAAATTGTTTGCAATCCTGACTAAATCTGGCAGAATATAAACCACCAAATAGATATGCATCCTAATTTTCTGCATGTTAAAGCATATGAGGTATTAGTGCTACAGATACCAAGTTCCTATTGATTAACGATATAAATCACATCCACTGCTACCTATGAAAAACTCAGGCTTTGAAAACTTTGTTGTTGGTTAGATTTTTAAAGGGAAGAAGTCAACAAAACTAGTTTGTTCTTAGATAGAAAGAGATTTTATTGATTTCAAGTCAGATCCAGTGGCGTCTGATCATTCATTGATTTTGCTTAAAGCTACAGGATATCCAGGCTGTAAGAAGTCAGGTTTCTAAGTAGAGATGGAGATCTCAAATGGATCTATCAGATACACCGTTACTTTGAAAGTCTATTAGAACAAATATTTAGAAATAATATTGGAATTTTCATAGTGCTTTGAAAGAGTGATTTTGCTGCTCTCTGTAGTTACTGTTGTTTACAAATGAATTATTTGTGTGTATTTAATTTTGTTTCTTTTTGCTGTTGGGTTAATATTGGCCCATAATATTTCTTTGCAGCAGAAAACTTTAACTTTCTCTTGACATTATCCCCACTTTCCCTTTCAGCACCGAGCTTGCTGGTTTTATTAAAAAAGTGAGAAACAAAAACAAGAACTCGCTCTCAGGATTGAGTATTGACGAAATTGTCCAACTAGTGACAGAACACATTCTAGATGAAGAGAAAAAGAAAAAGGTCAGTATTTCATTTAGATTCAATAAAATGTTCCACTTTATTCTTATTTATTTATAAAATAAGAGAATTGTGGGAAAAAATGCTTCCAACCCCAAAATGGAGAACAATTTAGTAGACAGAAGAGGGTCAAGTTTTTGGGTAACTGAACTTGCTTCCCTGCTCCATGTTCTTGCTGCAGCCAAATCCAGGAAAGGACAGGAGGCCATCTGAGCCCAGCTCTGCTGCTTCTGTGACCAGGGCCACCCAGGGCCCGCCCTCCGTGGTTGTTGGATCATCACCCAGAAGCAAGGGGCAGAGGACAGACGACGTCCCTGTGAGTGTTGCATGTGTGACCGTAGAATCAGTGCTGTTCTTCTGATGAAGAACAAGAAGGAAACAGAACTACTAATCCATGATTTAGCCCCATTTTTCTAGATTGAATTTATTTGATCTTGAAATTGGAAACCAAGTTTAGACGTACCTGAGTGTTTCATTAGGAGAGCCAGTGAATGGCGAGGTTGTCTCTCCATTTTTACGGGTAGCTCGGGGCCCCTTCGTGTAGTGACAAGAAGAGCTGTGACCACATTGTGGGAACTGGGCCTGTGAATGGTCATATAAATTCACTTTTTATATCAAGTGTGAATAGTTGGAAAAATTGATTTTGGGATAATTTTCTTCTACGTGTGACCATGGGCTTTGGAATAACACAGACTTGGTTCCATCACTTCATAACACTGTGAGCTCGAATCATATCTGCTTGTTTGGGTCGTTGTGGGGATGAAGTGCTGCCGTAGAATAGGCAGAGTCAAGCGCTGTGCTTGGGAAAGTCTGGTTGCTTCCCTTCTCTCTCCCCTCAAGGAGCGCAGGGGGCACACAGGAATGAGCCTATTAAATTAACTTGCCTTTAGTTTGATACACTGATTTAGATTGTTTGTTGTCCTTTCAGACAATGAGAATGTTACAGTTACACAGAATTTTTTTTTTATTATTAAATTATTTATTTATTTATGGCTGTGTTGGGTCTTCGTTTCTGTGCGAGGGCTTTCTCTAGTTGCGGCAAGTGGAGGCCACTCTTCATTGCGGTGCGCGGGCCTCTCATTATCGCGGCCTCTCTTGTTGCGGAGCACGGGCTTCACACGCACAGGCTCAGTAATTGTGGCTCACGGGCCTAGTTGCTCCGCGGCATGTGGGATCTTCCCAGACCAGGGCTCGAACCCATGTCCTCTACATTGGCAGGCAGATTCTCAACCACTGCGCCACCAGGGAAGCCCCACAGAACTTTTTATAAAGTACTGTTCTGTCTGTGGTGTCAGTTGATAGGGCGTTATAACTGTCTTTATGAATGAGGAATCCGAGGCACAGGTGATGCACGCATCTTGCCAGTGTTCCTTCCTTCGATTGGAGCGCAGCGTCCTCAACACACTGACCAGCTCATGCTGGGGACTGTGCATTAGGGACTGAATGTGTGGTTGAAAGAGAGGTGGTCACCTGGGCGGCTCACAGCCGTGGGCTCCAGATTGAATTCTGGTGTAGAGCACATTTCCCCTTTTTGTCCAACTATAGTATCACAGTTCAGGTGAAATTGAAATCAGAAGAGTTGCAGGCCGCATAGTGGAGTCAGCAGTGCAAGACTGCACAAAGAGCGCTGGTTTGCTGACTTGAGCTAAGCAGTGAATCTTTTTTGTGAACTCGTTTTTATGCCTCCCATACATTTTCACTTTCCGCTACCCTTTGGAGACTTCTTGCCTCACATACACTCAGGTCCCAGAGGGTCTCACCCCAGAGGGAAAGCTTGTGATCATGCAGAGCATTCCTGCAGGGCCTGGCTGGAGGCCCCTCCCTCTCTCAGGGGTGTTCCTGCTGGTCACGTGCTCTGTGGTCGAACAACCAGGTCAGCTTCTTGGCATTCTCATTGATGTGTGAGTGTGCGTGTGAACTCCTTTGTGCGCGTGTGTGTGTGTGCGCACGCGTGCGTCTGTGTGCTTGTTGGCCATCCCAAGATAGACCATAATCACCTTTTGGAAAGAGATTGCTTTCTACTTCATGGTTGATGTTGATAGTAATAAAGGTGTAAAAGCTGACTTATAAGAATAATATGTATTGAAACTGGGACTTAATTTGCTAATCATAGGTAGTTTTTAAAAAATTTGAAGTAATTTGCTTTGTATTTTTAAAAATTAATTAATTAATTAATTAATTTAAAATTTTATTTTTGGCTGTATTGGGCCTTCGTTGCTGCGTGCGGGCTTTCTCTAGTTGCGGTGAGCAGGGGCTACTCTTTGTTGCGGTGGGTGGGCTTCTCATTGCGGTGGCTTCTCTTGTTGCGGAGCACGGGCTCTAGGCACATGGGCTTCAGTAGTTGTGGCACATGGGCTCATTAGTTGTGGCTCGCGGGCCCTAGAGCATGTGGGCGTCAGTAGTTGTGGCTCACGGGCTCTAGAGCACAGGCTCAGTAGTTGTGGTGCACAGGCTTAGTTGCTTCGCGGCATGTGGGATCTTCCTGGACCAGGGCTCGAACCCATGCCTCCTGCATTGGCAGGCAGATACTTAACCACTGCACCACCAGGGAAGTCCCTGCTTTGTATTTTTAAATTACAAAAGTTTTGTGGTTCATAATAGAAGATCCAAATAAAAAGAGCATATAAAGAACCCCAAAACCCACCCTCTAAGGGTAACCAGTACTGTCACATCAGTATATATTTTTCTAAACTCTTTTGTATCTGTGTGTATATGTGAATTTAGTCAACTGTACATATATTTGTGGTTTTTTTTTTCAATTAGAAATATATTGTGTGCCCACTTTTCCATACTAGGAAATAGTCAAGTTAACCGTGGATTTTTCTGAACTTTGCAGAGGCCTTAACCTGCCCTTTCCCCAGGGTTGACGCCTCCATTTCCTCCCAGACCCTTCCCTGGGGGGCCGCAGAGAGGAGTGAGAGCACATCTGTCCCACTGCTGCAGCGGCGACAGTGCCATGGGAAAGACAGAAAACCCCGTGCAGCAGTTCAGGGTTTCATAGCCTTCAGGCACTGCCCCCAGCTGTACCCCCTGACCTTAACCCACTGCCAGGGCTGCATTCATTCACTTTCTTGACAGTTTATGGAGTCTCAGTTTGGGGCCAGGTTCCTTGCCAGCTGCTAAGAGCACAGGTAAGCAAGGCCATTTCCTGCCTTCAGGGCGCTCAGAGTTAAGAGGGGGAGTGAGAGTCGAAGTTAATGATGCGGTGTGGGGTGAGTGCTGTGAGCTGTAGGGAGAGCTTCATGCCTGGTGTTCTAGGGTGGCACTCTGCTTTCACACAGAACACGCTGTCTGTGCTCACCAGACTGCGAGCGGCTAGGGCCGCAAGCCCTCCCATTCATCTCTGCGTCGCTGTGCCCCGCACAATCCCTGACCATGGATGTTTGCTGAATGAGCCATCAGTTCGTTTTGTTTTGATTTATACAAGTAATCCACATTCATGGAAACTTTAGAAAAGTAGCAAAGAAAAAAGTTAAATCTCTCAACCAAAAGTAGCCAGTAACCACTGTTAACATTTTATATCTTTCCAGACTCTTTTCTAGGCATCTCTATATATACACATTCTCTTTATTTTTAAAAAATTGAATTATATATTCATACGATACATACTGTTCTGTAGCCTACTTTTATTCAGAGAGTTTTTGTGACTAACTTTCCACGTCAAGGATTATGGAATTCCGTCATGATTTTAATCAGCCCCATGATAATCCATAGTGTAGAGATGTCATAATTTATTACTGTCTCCAACTGTTAGATAATTAGATGAACAATTAATTTGTAATATTCAGCTAGTACCATACTTTAGGTATGGGTTGGGGTAAGTAGATATTTGTAGTATTTTAGCTGGGAATGAGTTAACCACATAAAACAGTTTTTTCTCTGAGAAAATTAAAACTTTATTTTTTCCTAAGAAATGTTATTAAAAAATAAGTTGTTCCCTCAGTCTCCTTAACTATAATTGAGAATAATCTGCCACCTTAGCTGTGAAAGTTCTGGAAGGCCACTTGTAAGAAGAGCTCATGTAGTAAGAAGACATTTAGTTATTCTTTACTATGGAGATGCATTTGTTTCCACAGGTGTCCAGTGCAAATTCCTGTGAAATATGCCTAGAAGTATTCAAATCCAAAAATGTACGTGTGCTGAAATGTGGGCACAAGTTTCACAAAGGGGTAAGAATTCTCCTTAGCCATCCTCATGTCATGCCTTTTGACTATGGAGTATTTTGAAAATAAAAAGGGACTTTGTTTTCTAGGCTTCAGTACTTGCATTTTCAGAGCACCTTCTAAAGCTCCTCATGTCTGTGATGATTGTCTCCCGCCCAGAGAGCGACGCTGCAGGAAGGGGCGCGGACTCCTGGGCCCCGCAGCGTGCGCTGTGCACACTGTCCTCTCCTCTGTGTCATGAGTGGGAAAGAGCAGTTGGCTCCATCAGTCGCTGAAAGTCAAAGCAACACTAGTTCCTTAGAAGTCAGTTTTCTCTACGCATCAGTTTCTTATATGCCTGGTCAGACAGGCACACAGTGCAGCAGTTTGTCAGTTCAGTGCAGTATGTGAAGTCAGTTTAACATTTTAGAGGAGAGAAACTAAGCCGAACGGGGTCCACTGTGCCTGATCCTGGGACGTTGTGGCCTGTGCCCTTCCAAGATCTGTGGTAACTGTTGTGGTGTTTTGGGTGCTGTGAGCATTTGTCCTGCACCCCTGCTGCTGGGTTAGAGCAGATCAGGTCTCTGCCCTGTCAGTGTAGGAATCCCTGAGAAAAGGGATACACACAGTATGCTCACTAGAAAGAGTCCAGACAGCTTGCTGTCTCCCGCGTGGCCTGCCTTCTTCCTCCTTCCCGGGAAGGGGTATCCTGCCTGGGCTCTCGAACTTACACACACACTCGGCTCTGTAGCAGCAGCAGGCCAGCCGGGAGCACGCTGGGTAAACAGGCTCCAGTGAGGCTGTGTGGCGTGCAGGCTGGTGGGATGGGCAAGGAACAAGACCAGACAGACAGGCTGAGTCCAAGGGCCAGCCTCTAGAAGTCAGGGCGGCTGAAGCACGAGACTGGAGCAGGGTGTGGGGGGATGGGAGGGCAAGGCCATGCCCCAAGGTCAGGCCCTGAGTGTTCAGGTCACATTCTGAGGTGGGTTTCTCTGTTCCTGGAGCTTGGTCCAGACTCCTACCCTGAGCAGGCTCTGGTGTCCCTGGGTGTTGGGTGGCTCCAGGCCCTACCAGGTGTCACAGTGAAGTTAGCCGTGTCTGCTGAGGTGAGTGGTCCGGGAGGGCTGAGGTTCCATGTGCTCCTAGAGGCACTGGCTAATTGTCTTTTCTCATTTCAGTGCTTCAAGCAGTGGCTTAAGGAGCAGAGCACTTGCCCAGCCTGCCTGGCTCGTGATCTCCTGTCAGAAGAGTAGCCTGCCCTTCCGGAAGAGGCCCACCCACTATTCTAGGTAGTTACAATTCACTAAAGAGTATATACTGTTTGTTGAGTTGGAAGAATAACGATATACTACCTTTGATATAAAAAGCAACATGTGAAGATTCTTTGCACCGTGTGTCACAGTGCTAATAAATGGAAATCTTTAATATAGTTGACAGTAAGTAATTTCCCAACTCTGATTAGCCACTTAATAATCGCCAAATGGTGGCTGATAAAGTTATGTGTAACCACATCCTTATATTGCTGGGGCTGCTGCAGAGGTGCTCTCTGCGATGGAAGGAAAATATGGTGAGTGCCTCAAAGCAGGACTTAAATTATAAGTATCCTTGACCTTTTAAGGTGCCCCACGTTAAAGTTTTTTGAGATCAGTATTCCTAAACAGATGCCTACATTTTTCCTTAAAGATTCTGCATTTTAAAAAATGGGCTTAAGCAAACCACATTTGAATAGGTTGTAGTTAATGTTAAAATATTGGCTGATTCAGACCAAAAGATTCAGATCTCCTCTTCATGTGATTTTGATTTTTCATTTCATTATTTTATTTCTCCCCAGTAGATTTATAAGTGCTTGTTTTTCATCTTTTAAAGACATAATGATTTTTGAAAATCACACAAAAAACTTATTAACATCAGCCAAGACTTTTTTAACCCCTAAAATTGAGGCTCCATATTCATTATCCCAGCCCCACATTGGGAACTTACTCTGAATACTTCGCTGTTCTCATTAGTGATGTTGTCCCTCTTTATGAGTTAGACAACAAGTGTTCGGGTGTCTCTGTCTAGCACACAGTGGGCACTTTCCTTATCCTACCACCAAAAAGAGACACTTGTGTAATTAGACAGTCCTGAGGTGTCCCTGTTACAATTGTTCGGTGTTTGACATTTGTGTAGAGTAATGCATGCACTCTTGTACTGTGGCCTGAGAACAAAGCTGTAACTGCATTAGAAACTGTTAAAAAATTAGTTCTCTTTAGTGACTTCATAGGCAGTAGTAGTAAATACAGAAACATGAATTGTGGACACATTCCATTTCTCTCAAACAGGAAGGGTCAAAAAATGTTTTTCCGTGTGTTCTTTGTTACCCCCTAGAAGCTCACAGCCCCAAGTTCATGAGCTGATTTGGTTGCTTCCCTCTGCCTTGGTTCCCTGTGAGTTTTGATGTCTTAGTGACTTAGTGCATAGAAGCTTCCTCCATATTTTGAAGCAGGTCCCTAAAACATTGTCTGCATGTTCAAAATAACTGAGGACTTGTAGATATGGAGATACACAGGGCCCAGTTTGTAGCAGCAGGTACAAAGGGAAAGAAGAGCAGCTGGAGAGAGAGAGAACGTGTTTTGTACATAACTTCAAACAAATACTTGTGAACATGCCTTACACACATCCTGTAAGTGTCGAAATAAAAAGCATTCTAAAATAACATCAGTTTACTGTCATGTTATCTGTTCTTTGTCAAATAATTTAAAGTATTCTACTTGAAAATTCAAGACATACATTACGCTGACATTTTAAAAGGGGACTTCATTTGGAAAGAAGAGCCGTGGTACGTCTGAGGAGTCTAACCAAGAGGTCTTGGGATGTTTTAGAGCCCGGATCGAACACGTCCTCTGTGCCTAAACAGAGGTTGCTAAACTCGAGTTCACAAGACTGGCTGTTGAAATTTGTGAATGCAAAGATTATACAGAGATGGTAGAGTTTACTGTTTAGGCTAGAACAAGAGGTTTTTCACGTGAATACATGTGAAAATGTTAAAGTTAATCAAATTGCATTTCTCAGTATTGACTCTTTTGAGGTACTTGTGGATGGTTAGGAGACATTTGGTCCACACCAAAAGGTCCTTGATATTTGGTCCTGTCCGAAACCATTTGGCGTGGACCAAATATGCTTATGGATGTTTTAGATGGGGCCAGATTTCAAGGACCTTTTGGTCCTTGTGGATTCATGAGAAGGGCTTCCCTTTTAGAGGACCTTCTGGTGTGCTGACCACTAAGAGATGACTGAAAAAAGCCAATATTATCAGTCTGTGTCTTTACTCCGATAGCGTTTAATTGAAAGTAGTGTATAACTTAAAACAGTGACTGTTCCTAAGAGTTTGGATTATTTTCCCTGCTGAAAAGTTTAATCTATGCTATAAATAATACATAATCCAATATAAAATTGAAGTGGTACCCAGCATTGCAAAATGTTACTACATTTTTAAGGTAATTTCAAAGACTGTAGAGTGGAAACAGGTGGGAAAAGTGATCACACCACAAAACTGAAGCAACAAAATTATTTTAGGTAGTTTTTCAATCAGATGTCGCTCTCTGGAGAAATGGATTAAAGGAAACAGGTAAAAGAGACAATAGCAAGGTGGAAATTTCTTTCATCAACATATGAGGTACTTGCTGATGAGGCTGATAAAAAGGGAAGACAGTGACGTAGATGGGAAGGCTTGTCTGAATGAGGACCAAAACCATCTCCAGTATGACCCTTCGTGAAGAAATAGGAAATACATTTCAGGTGTTTTAACTTTCATCAAACTTGATTAATAAACGTTAATCATCAAACTTTATTAAAAAAATAACTAAGAAGAATGGATCATCGGTTGTATCTAATCCCTTTTTCTCCTCTTCACCCTGACGTGATCTACTTAGAGGACACGTCCACCTTCAAGTAGCCATATACCTTCAGTGCTTTGCGGAGAAGGGTGGGCAACCCTGGACAGCAATGAAAACAAATGTGTACTGAGCATCTCCTGTGCGCTAGGCCCTGGGCTCGACATCCTGATAGGGCAGTGAAGGAGAGACAAGGACTGTGAAATTTGTCTTCCAGTTACAGACAGTAAACAAATTTAGAATGTAATTTCAGGTGCTGAGAAGGGCTTTAAAGAAGTATCAAGGGGGGGCTTCCCTGGTGGCGCAGTGGTTGAGAATCTGCCTGCCAATGCAGGGGACACGGGTTCGAGCCCTGGTCTGGGAGAATCCCACATGCCACGGAGCAACTGGGCCCGTGAGCCACAATTGCTGAGCCTGCGCGTCTGGAGCCTGTGCTCCGCAGCAAGAGAGGCCGCGATGGTGAGAGGCCCGCGCACTGCGATGAAGAGTGGCCCCCGCTTGCCACAATTAGAGAAAGCCCTCACACAGAAACGAAGAGTCAACACAGTCATAAATAAATAAATAAATAAATAAATAAATAAAAGAACGTGAATTTCTTAAAAAAAAAAAAACCTCAAAAATGTTTAAAAAAAAAAAAAAAGAAGTCTCAAGGAAGGTGTATAGATTAATAATAAAATCCCTGTAAAGTGCTTAGCTTAGTGCCTAGCACATAAACCTGCGATAAAGGGGAGCCAGTGATTGTTACTAAGGTCAGGGCCTGGAAATTGCACAGGGAGAGAGCTTGGTGGTCCTGTGTAAGAAAAAGCTTTGTTCGATTAGGAGATTTCCTCAGTGTAGCCTAGACTGTGGAACGTAGTCAAGTAGAGAAAAGAGCAAGGAGATCAAATAACCTCAAAGTCGTTTTGAAAAAAAAATAACAGCTTTGTTCCTGAAATCTCCCTGAGTTGACTTTGGTGACATCATGATTCTGTAGCAAAGGATTTCACCTGTGGCTTTCCCAAATCACCTGGATGAGCAGTTTTGAGGTAGCTTTTCCGTTCAGTTTGGTTTTAGAACCAGAGTTCCATGCCTGGCTCGGCTGGGGGTTTGTACTGGAGCATGGGAGAGGCCTGGGCAGGCTCACCCCAGCGGAGGAGGCATGTGGTCCCAGCTCCCCGGTTTGGGGGGAGAACTGTTATTACCATCACCTCCAGTTTATATTGTCTCTTCCTATTTACCCTTTAAAGGTGAAAGAAAAATAAGATATTCAGCCAAAATCCAGAAATTAAACAGCATTAGTAAACAACAAAATCCTAATGAGACAACCATCAATAATCAGAAAAAAGTTTTTAGCCGCATTAAGAACACTAATTTTGGGCATACATATGGGAAGAAATGAAGCTTGACCTCAAACCATATATAAACATCAATTCCAAATGGATGGATTCCAGTGGATTCCAGTGGTCCTAAATAAGAAAAGTAAAATAATAAGGCTTCTGCAGAAAACACAGTCTTCTTGGCCTTGGCAAAGATTTATTAGGACATGAAAAGCACTAGCCATGAAGATAAAAATCTGATAAATTGTATCATTACAATTAAGAACTCTATCAAGTCAAGCTATGAAGTGGAGGAAATTTTTAATACTTCCAACAAAGGCTTCGGAATATATTTAAAAATGTTAAGAAGGAGAAAAGAAAATGATGTTAAGAAAGAGGTGATATATTCAGAAATGAGCTAGAGATTTGAATGGGCTCTTCACAAATACCCAGATGGTAAATGGGCATTTTGATAGCCAAATTTGTTCAGTATCCATCATCGGAGAAATACAAATTAAAACCAGTGACATAGATGCCCACCAGGATGACTAAAATAAAAAAAGACTGACAGCTAATACTGTAGTACCCTATGACAGAGTCCCACCCCAAGGCACGCGCTTAACAGAAATGCATGCCGTAGTACAAGTATTTTAATACTCGCTTCATTCATAATAGCCTCAAACTAGAAACCATCCAGATGTCCCTCAACATAGAATGGACAAATCATGGCCTATTCACATGATGGAATACTCGGCAATGAAATGGAGGAACTACTACTACACAAAACTACACAGATGATTCTCACGAACAGTACTGAGCCAAAGTAACGAAACAAAATAGAATTCCCTTTATGTGAGTTTTGAGAACTGGAAACTGGTAGGAGAGGTCAGCATCCTTAGCTGTGAGGTGATGCTGCAGACAGGGAAAGGGCATTGGAAATGGTCTGCAATCTTCAGCTGAGCAGTGCTGACCGGAGTCATTGAGAAAATTCATGGAGCTGTACGTGAAAAATGCGTGCACTTTTCTGTTGTTGTTTTCAGTAAAACTGAACAGCAAGTGTAAAAAGCAAGACAAAGCTGATACAGCTGGGCCGCAGAGGCATAGTGAGTATGTGGTCCCTGGCGAAGCTCATGGGAAAGCTGGTCCTGCTCCTGTGTGCATGGCCCTCACAGCTGTTAGATTACATTCCCACCAGAGGCCTGGAGTGACCTGAACGCCCCACCGTGGAACAGGTGCCCCCTCCTTGGGTTGCCGGCTCCTGCAGCCTCCCAGCAGGGACCTCAGCCCGCCAGCGGGCCTTCGGGAAGTTGCTCTGTCGGGTGGTGAGGAAGTGAGCCTGATGCCAAATTCGTCATTGCTGCTGAGTTGAGAGGAAGAAAGCCAGACCACACCTTGCTAGGCAAGTGGTGCCAGTCATCTTGCAGTTGCCTGGTGCTAGCATGGAGGACCGTCCCCTTTGCAAGAACCGGTGCTGGCATCCTTGGCGTGGGTGAGGTCTGGGGTGCTGGAGTCTTCTCAAACTGGCCCCAGTAACAAGAGCCAGTTGTTAGGTTTTCAGGACTTTTGTGAACTGGCTGTTAAACTACTCTTAAGAGTTGAATTACGTAAACTTAAAATTAATTATATAGAAAACAAAAGCAATTACTTCCTAATTACTACAGTTTATTATTCATGCTTTTGCTGGTTACTGATGTATATAGTGTCTGTAGGGTGGAAATACTACGTAATGGGATTCTATGCATCTCTTCCCAACTCTGTTCAATGGTGTCACATAGATACCTTAGAAATTACATAGGTGTCACATAGATGGCTTGAAATTAGCTATGGTGGGAGTATTTACACCACAGAAATTGGCAAATGCTACATATAAGGGCCCCACCCACCGCAAAGAATCTGTGAAAGCAGGAGTCTTGTCTGTACGAGAAAAAGCCCGTCTGATGGCACTGAAGTTGCCCTTTGTGTCTTTCTCATTTCACACTTGACCTGGTGATTAGGGGACTTTAACACGTAAGCCCTCTGAGGCGATTCAGGCTGAATGCGTCCCTCCCCACGACTCCGTTTGGTGGAGGCCTTCACTCTTACTGCCGTGGCTGCTTCCTGCCGCCCCCCGCCCTGGCCCCATCCTGGGGAGAAGACGCTGCTCACCGCAGTGCCCAGGACGTGCTGGACCAGAGTCAGAGGCCCAGAGTCCGTCACCGCGTCAGCCTCGCCCACAGCAGCTTTGCTCCCCCATCTCGCCTGGCCCTGCTGCAGGCCCTCCGCTGCTGAAAACCAAGGAAGGCCCCCTTCTCGCCTCTGGCGACGCCCTGCCTCGAGAGCTTGCAGGTAGATCCGGAGCAGGTGTGCTTCAGGAGGGTCAAACAAGAAACAACCACGAGGACAACTCGAAGCCAGAGGCAACTGACGCATCTGCCCGCCCCTTGAAATTGGGCCAGCCCTCGGCGTGCCACAAGAGCCTGCACAGCAGAGCAGTTAGTATTGAGTGCCCGGGCCTCTGTGGCAGGACACTTCAAAGAGAAGGCCTTGCTCTTTCTCACATGTATTTTTGTGTCAAACAGAGGTGTCATTGTTTTCAGCAAATACCTTGGGATTCGAGTGAATAAATACCATTCTGTTTTCGTAACTTTTTCTCTCCACTTTTCAGAAGTTATGTATAAAGGCATTTTGCCTACTTCCTTGAGCGCTCTATTTCAGCTACTATTTATTTGGTGTGATAGAAAGGTCTTAATTTAGATCTCCCTGCTGCCAGTTCCAAGAAACCTGTCACCAGCTCCAAGCTTCGTGTCCTGAAGTGCCACCCCGTTCTAGCGGGGTGAGCCAACAGCCTCCCAAAAAAGAAAGCAATTGAACAGATAAGACATTATGCTTCCTGACGCTCTCTGCTGTCCCAGTGCCAGCGGGACTCAGGCTTTTATTGGGGCCTCATTGGAGGTCACATTGGTTTTGCTTCCAGTTTCAAAACTACCACAACCTTTAAATTGGCCAGACCTTTGACAGCTGAGGCCTAGCACTTGCTACACCCCTTCCCTGTGAGGGACGTGGCCAT
Source organism: Balaenoptera borealis (assembly GCF_965194805.1). Lineage (NCBI taxonomy): Eukaryota > Metazoa > Chordata > Mammalia > Artiodactyla > Balaenopteridae > Balaenoptera > Balaenoptera borealis. The sequence goes on along the minus strand of NC_138862.1, from coordinate 8,525,542 downwards.
CAAACATGTTTCCTGGGCCCGTATGAGACGACTGAGCCTATGTCTCCTTGTCCCCACTGTGGACCTCTCCTGGGGGACAGGGGCCTTGTCGCCCCTTCCCGTCTCCCAGGGAGCCTCCGTCCATCCCTGCTGTGCTCTCTGGGGGTGAGTCACGTGGCCCTGACATTTCAGTGGGCTGTCCATTCATTCATGCATCAAATCTCTATCTAGCTCGTGCAGGCACTGTTCTAGGTGCTGGAGATGCGACAGGGAACGGAAGCGATGAGAGGCCCAGCCTCAGGCCCTCGACGTTCCAGTAGGGGAGGCCGGCGCCAACTGTGATGGTAGGTAGGTATTTGGTATGTCTCTGGTAATCTGGAGAAAAATGCGGCCAGAAAGCAGCGTGTATGGGAGGGGAGGGTCACGATTCTAGACAATGGCCAGGGGTAACATCAGCCCTGAAGGAGACGGCGAGGAGCTCGGAGGAAAGAGAAGGGAGGGCGTCCAGGCAGACAGACAGCAGGAACAGAGCCTGCCGGGAGGGACCCGCTGGCGTCTGAGGAGAGCAGGAAGCCAGTGTGGCCCCTTGCTCTGGCGGACTGTGCAGAGGTGGGAGGCTCCCAGGGCAGGGACAGGGCACCGGGGCAGGGGTTGGGTCTTGGGCCGTAGACCAGCCGACGTGGCTGTGTGTCAGCATCTGGCGGGCAGAGCGGCCTGCAGGTGACCCCTTGTTCGGTTCTGCGTGTGGACGTAGAGTCACAGAGGACCGCCTCCAGGCCAGGCAGGGGGCGTTTCTGATACCATTTCAACTGCATTCTATCAGCCTCCTGACTGAACCTTTGCTTCCAACCTGGGCGCCCCGGCCCCATTCCCATCCCCCTCCAGTCACTGGAAATTCTGGGCCCAGTCAGGCCCCAAGGAGCTGCCTTCAGCGGATCTGCCTTAGAGGGCTCTGGGGACACCGGTGGGTCCACGTATCCAGGCCTGACCCCTTCATTCACTGCCACCCTCCACCGCCCGGTCGTCAGCCTCGTCCCCGCTTCACTTCCCACACCGGGGCCTAACATAGCCCCTGGCCCGCGGCAGCCGGCCCCGTTCCAGTGCTCGCACCGCGGGCTGGCACTGGAACCTCCCCTCTCTTCCTGCCACACTGCCTGCATCCCTTCAGTGGTGTGACTGGCAAATTATTTCACCTCTCGGAGCTTCAGTTTCCACATGCGTATAATGAGGATTAATGAGTGTACTTGTACAGAGTTAGCTGCTCAATAAACACTTAGAAAAACACCCCAGTTCAGGGTCAGAGCCACCACTGCAAACTGGCCTTGGCGGCCTCCGAATCTGGTACCTCCAGCCCCCATCCAACCTTCCTCACCTCCCCCAGACACAGCCTCTGCCCCTCACTGTCGCCCAACATGCTTTTCATGAATGACTGTTTCTCAGGTGTAGTAGAATGTTCTGGCTACTGCATGGAGTGATTACACACATCGCAGCACTTAATTTCTCCCAAGTACCCTGCAGAGCAGAGCTAACTCTTACCCCCATTTTACAGGTGAGGAAACAAACCCCAAAGGTTACCTAACTTCCCCAAGGTCACGTAGCTGGAAAATGTCCGAGTCAGGATTTGCCCCTGCTGGGCTGACTTGGATCTCTAGCTATTTATCTGCTGGACACTTCTTCCCCTGCAGCCAAAAGAGCTCAGGTTCCCAGGCCGCAACAGAAACTTCTGCCACCACGTATTCTGAAAGCCCTCAATATTTTACCACTAAGAATGTAGGTTTTCCATAGATGCCCTTGATAGATTGAGCAAGTTCTTTTATATTCCTAATTGGCTGAGAGTTTTTTTTAAGTCAGAAATTAATGTTGGATTTGCCAAATGCCTCTTCTGTGTCCATTTGGATGGTCATACAGTTTTCCTTTTTCAGTCTGTTAATATGGTAAATTATACGGATTGACTTTAAAATATTCAGGCAGTCTTACTTTCCTGGGATAAATCCCATTTAACCATCCTTTTTCGTATTGTTGAATTTGATTTTCTAATTTGTTTTAGAATTTTTGCGTCTATGTGCATGAGGAATATTAGTCTATATTATCTTTTCTGGTAATGTCTTTCCTCTGGTTTTGATAACAGGGTTATTTTTGGCCTCATACGATGAGTTTAGAAGTATTCCTCCTTTCTGATTTTCTAAAAGTTTGTGTAGAATTGGTACTGTGTCTTTCATAAATGTTTGGTAGAATTTGTCATTAAACCCATCTGGACCTGGATTGTTGTGTTTTCATTTTGATTAAGTTCAGAATACTTTTTAATTTTGATTTTGATTTTCTCTTTGACCCATTGGGTTGTTTTAAAAATATGTTATTTAGTTTCCAAATATTTGGGGTTTTTCATATATCTTTTTGTTATTTCTAATTTATTAATTTTGTTATTTCCATGAGTCAGAGAGCATACTTCGTATGATTTGAATCCTTTTAAAATTATTGAGTTGGTTTATGGCCCACGATATAGGGCCAGAACTTGGCAAACATTCCATGTGCACTTAAAAAGAATGTGTATTCTGCTGTTGGTAGGTCAAGTGTTCTATAAATGTCAATCAAGCAGTGAAATTAGTTGATAGTGTTGTTCAAGCCTTCTATATACTTTCTGATTTTCTGTCAATTTGTTCTCCCAATTAGAGTGTGAAACTTCTGACTGTAATTGCGGATTTCTCTCTTCTTGGAGTTCTAACAGATTTTACTTTGTGTGTTTTGAAGCTGTGTTATTAGGTACGTAAATATTTAGTATATGTCCTCTTGATGAATTGACTCCTTATCATTATGAAATGGCCGTTTTTTTATTTCCAGTAATATTCTTTGGTCTCATATCTACTTTGTCTTATATTAACATAGTTACTCCAGTTTTCTTTTGGTTAGTGTTGGAACAGTATATCTTTTCCGATTCCTTTACTTTTAACCGAATTGTCTTTATATTTAAACTAGGTATTTTGTAAGCAGCATATGGTTAGGTATTACATTTTTAGCCAACCTGACAATTTATGCCTTTTAATTAGGGTGTCTGGACATTTACATTTGATGTAACTGTTGGTATTGTTGGGTTTAAATCCACCATCTTGCTATTTGTTTCCTATTTGTAGTATCTTTTCATTCCCACTTTCCTCTTTTTGCCATATTTTTGAATAATTGTGTATTAAATATTTTGGTTTATTATCTATTTGATTTTAGTTGTTGATTTATGATTTATAATATGCATTTTTAACTTCCTTCAAATATGGATAATACCGTGCCAGTTTTCTTATGAGTACCTTACTACAGTATTCTTCCATTTCCCCCTCCTGGCCTTTGTGTTATTGTTGCTGTACATTTTAAACCCTATAAATTATAAACTCTAATTATAATACATTGCAATTGTTTTTGTTATAAACAGTCAACTGCCTCTTTTCTAACAACTTTATTAAGATATAATTCACATACTATACAATTCACCCATTTAAACTATATAATTACATCGTTTTCAGTATACGCAGAGTTGTGCAACAATCGCCACAATCAATTTTAGAATATCTTCATCACCCCAGAGTGAAACTTTATATCTTTTAACAGTCGCTCCCATTTCCTCCATCCTCCTAAATTCTAGGTGACTGCTAATTTACTTTCGTCCCTATAGATTTGTCTATTCTGGACATTTGATATAAATGGAATCATAGAATATACGGCCTTTTGTGATTGCCTTCTTTCACTTAGCATAATGTTTTCAGAGTTCATCTGTTTTATAGCATGTATCAGTACTTTGTTTCTTTTTAATTGCTGAATACTATTCCATTGTGTGAATACACCACATTTTATTTATCCGTTCTTCAGTTGATGGACATTTTGTCTGCTTCCACTTTTTGACTTTTATGAATAATGCTGGAATGAACATTCATGTTCAAGTCTTTATATGGACATATGTTTTTATTTCTCTTGGGTATGTACCGAGCAGTGGAAATGCTGGGTCACATGGGAACTCTACATGTAACTTTTTGAGAAACCGCCAGACTGTTTTCCAGAGTGGCTGGCTGCACCATTCTACATCCCCACCAGCAATGTATGAGTGTTCCAACTTCGCCACATTCTCATTGGCACTTGCTATTTCTCACTTTTTGATTATAGCCATCCTAGTGGGTTTGAAATGCCATCTCATGTAGTTTTGATTTGTACTTTTTTAATAGCTAAGGCTATGCATCTCAATGACTTCTTCCCCCCTCCCAGCTTTATACTGCAAAGTGATTACCATAATAAGGTTAGTCAGCACATCCATCACCTTACATAGTTACATGTGTGTGTTGGGAGGGGGTAAGAACTTCGAAGTTTTGGCAACGATCTCTTAAGGAGATTTTTTAAATAGGGGGAAAACTCTCTTTTATATTTACGTATGTAGTATTTCTAGTATTCTTTCTTCCTTTATGTAGATACAGATTTCATTCTGGTATTACTTCTGCCCGGAGGACTTCCTTTAACATTTTTTGTGAATCAGGTCCTCTAGTGATGAATTCATTCAGCTTTTAAATATCCGAAAAACTCTTTATTTCACCTTTTTGTGAAATATATCTTTGGTGAATATACAAGCCTGTGTTGATAGCTTTTTGTTTTCAGTTCTCTAAATATATTTGCTTCATTGTCTTTGGGGTCACTTTGTTCCCAGTGTGACGTCTCATGTCATTCTTATCTTTGCTTCCCCATATGTAACGTACCTTTTTTCTCTGGCTGCTTTTTAAGATTTTCTCTTTATCAATGGTGTTAAGCATTTTGATTATGATGTGCCTTTGATTTAGTTTTCTTCATGATTCTTATGTTTATGGTTCATTGAATTTCTTGGATTTGTGGGTTTATGATTTTCATCAAATTTAGAAAATTCTCAGCCATTATTATTTTTAAAATTTAGAAATATTTATTTATTTTGGCTGCGCTGGGTCTTTGTTGCAGCATGCAGACTTCTTAGTTGTGGCATGCATGCAGGATCTAGTTCCCCAACCAGGGATCAAACCCGGGCCCACTGCATTGGCAGTGTGGAGTCTTATCCCCTGGACCACAACGGAAGTCCCTCTCAGCCATTATTTAGTCAAATCTTTTTCTTGTTCTTCTCCCTTTTTTTCCTGTGGTGTCCAATTACAGGAATATTAGGCTACTTGAAGTTATCTTACAGCTCAATGATATTATGTTCATTTTTTTCAGTCTTTTTTTTTCTCTCTGTTTCATTTTGGGTAGTATTCGTATGTCTTTAAGCTTACTAATATTTTTTTTACTACAGTGTTTGATCTGTTTGTAATCCCACCAAAAGTATTTTTCATCTCAGACATTGTAATTTTCAAGTCTAGAAGTTCACTTTAGGTCTTTTCAGTATTTCTGTGTCTCTACTTAACATGCTTAGCGTTTCCTCTACCTTCTTGAATATGGTTATAATAACTATTTTTTTTTTTGGTTAAATGATTAACTATTTTAATCACTTGAAAAAAAGCTATTTTACATTTGGTAGTGTATAGGTTATAATAACTTTTAATGTCCTTGTCTAATTCTTATCATCTATACTCTTTTTTGGTCTGTTTCTATTGATTAATTTTCTCATCATTATGGGTCATGTTTCCCTGCTTCTTTGCATGTCTGGTAATTTTTTATTGAATGCTTGACAGTATAGCTTTTATCTTATTGTATGGCAGATATTTTTCTATACCTGTAAATATTCTTGAGCTTTGTTCTGCAGTGTAGTTAGGTTACTTGGAAGTAGTTTGATAGTTTGTCATTTGCTTTAAACTTTGTTAGTTCAGACTAGAGTAGATTTTAGCTGGGGCTATTTTTTTCTTTACTACTGTAGCAGTACCTTCTGAGTATTCTATCTGATGCCCTGTAAATTACAAACCTTTGTATTCTGGCTGTTTGGGACAATTCCTGGTCCTGAGTGAAGCATAGGGGTTATTCCCTCCAGTCCTTTTGAGTGATTCTTTCTCCACTCTGTTAGTTTCTTTATTTGCATGTGTTGATCAGTACTCAGCTGAAGACTCAAGGGGGACCCTCTGCAAATCTCTGGGACTCTCTGTATGATTTCCTTTTCTCTGGGTACTCTGCCTTCTCAACTCTGGCTGCCTTGGCCTCTTGCGACTCTCAGCTCCATTTCCTCAATTCAGGGAGCCCACGGGCCTCCATTGGGGTTTCCACTCCCTATGCTGTAGTCTGGAAACTCTGTCCATACAGTAAGTTGGGGACATTATATGGCTCACCTCATTTTTTCCCCTTTCTGGAGGATTAGTCTTGTGCTGCCTGATGCCCAGTGTCTGCGTATCATTGTTGTTTTTTTTTTTTTTCTGGTGTTTCAGTGTTTTGAGCAGGAGAGCACCTCTTATCCTTGTTATTCCTGGAAGCAGTAGTCTTAGAAGGCATATTTTAAAATTGTGGTAAAATGTACATAACATAAACTTTACCATTTTAACTGTTTTTTTTTTTTTTTTGGCTGCATTGGGTCTTTGTTGCTGCAGGCGGCTTTCTCTACTTGCGGCAAGCGGGGGCTACTCTGTTGCGGTGCACTGGCTTCTCATTGCAGTGGCTTCGCTTGTTGCAGAGCACGGGCTCTAGGTGCACGGGCTTCAGTAGTTGCGGCACATGGGCTCAGTAGTTGTGGCACGTGGGCTGTAGAGTGTGTGGGCTTCAGTAGTTGTGGCTCGCAGGCTCTAGAGCACAGGCTCCGTAGTTGTGGTGCACGGGCTTAGTTGATCCGCGGCATGTGGGATCTTCCCTGACCAGGGATCAAACCCATGTCCCCTGTGTTGGCAGGTGGATTCTTAACCACTGCGCCACCAGGGAAGTCCCTTTACTATTTTTAAGTGTACAGTTCAGTGGCATTGAGTACGGTTGACCCGTGAATAACTGATATCATCATCCCCCTCAGCTGAAAATCCATGTGTGATTTTACAGTTGCCCTCTGTATGTGAGGGTCCACATCCATGGATTCAGCCAATCGTGGATTGTGTAGTGCTATAGTATTTATTGAAAAAAATCCACATCTAACTGGACCCATGCAGTTCAAACCCATTTTGTTCAAGGGTCAACTGTACATTCATATTTTTGTACAACCATCACCACCATCCATTTCTAGAACTTTTGGTCTTCTCAAACTGAAACTGTGTCCCCATTAAACACTAACTCCCTTGGATTATGTACTTGATACTGTGGATACTCCACTGTTGAGAGTCTGTAGTTCATTGTCTTCCCTTAAATGTGTAGTTTTATGCTGAAAGGCAGTTAATTTGCTGATAGAGCTTAACCTTCCCAGTCTTGTTAGTAGGCTTTGTGAGGGACAGATGGCCCTTGCCCTGGGGCTGGAGGAGTCTCAACTAAATGGCCGGGTTGTTAGGCTAGGTGTCTCCGCTCTGGCTGGTCGGAACTCCAGCACTGTGTGATTTCCCAAAGCTCCCCTCATCGCGCGGCCCCCCAGGAGCTGTTCTCTGCCAGGCCTGTGGGGTCTTGTCCCGCACACACACAGCTTAGCATTTGGCTGAGGTACAAGGGAACTTCGATGGCAGTTTCTGAAGCCCCTTCTCTGTGCAGGTTTTCTCCTCTCTTGTACCCTGCCCTGCGGGTTCCAGCCACCTCAGCGGCCTGAACTCCAGTCTCTCTTACTTGTCCCCAGTGGAGAGCCCAGCTGCTGTCGGGCCCCTTCCCTGTGCCCCGGGTTGGAAAGTGTCCCCAGGCAGAAAGCCATGGTGAGTCTGCACTCACCTCAGGTTTCACTTTCCTCCAGGGTCATCATGGTCCTACGATGGTTTTTATCCAAAGTCCAAAAGCAATTGCTTCCTATTTGTCCAGCTTTATATTCTTTTATTGTGAGGGAATAGGTCCTATACCTGTTTTTCAGTTCTGACGGGACCTGAAAGTCCTGGAGGGCATTTAAAAAACAAGATGTCTAACTCACCATTTGAAGTCGTTTGCATTTCTGTAATACAGACTCCTACTTCCCAACCCTCCCACTTCTTCATGACATATATCGCAATTACATATCTGTGTAGGGCAAGGTTTTGTGGAAGGAACAGATTGAAGAAGAGTTTCATGACTCAGTTGAGGTGTCAGAGCAGCAGAAACCCGGAGCAAGAGCCGCTCTGAGGACAGAAATCCCCGTGGAACTTGCCAGTATATTGAGGGGAAATTTGGATTTTGACGAGGCCGGGCAAAAAAAGGAATGGATTCAACTTAACCTTGCCTGACTCAGAAATCCAAGAAATCCTGCTGACACCTTAGTTACCTTTATATTCCCCATAGCACCTAACAGGGGTTTCCGCTTAGAAAACGGAAAGAAGTTATAGAAACACAATAAATAAATGAATGAGTTTATGATCTCACTTCAAAGGCAAAAGAGAATTGTTTCCTATATATTTCTGTAATTTTTTTTCTCGAGTGGTCAAAGGATTTTAGACTTAAGTTCCGATAGCAAACTCTCTTATATCCTAACGCTTTTCCCCTGTGCCACACTTTAAAAGAGGTTGGCTTTTTCTGTCTCAAGAAGCTTCTGCGTGGGCTTCCCTGGTGGCACAGTGGTTAAGAATCCGCCTGCCAATGCAGGGAACACGAGTTCGATCCCTGGTCCGGGAAGATCCCGCATGCCACGGAGCAACTAAGCCCGTGCACCGCAACTACTGAGCCTGCGCTCTACAGCCCACGAGCCACAACTGCTGAGCCCTCACACCACAACTACTGAAGCCCATGCGCCAGAGCCCATGCTCTGCAACAAGAGAAGCCACCGCAATGACAAGCCCACACACCGCAACCAAGAGTAGCCCCTGCTCGCCACAGCTAGAGAAAGCCCGCGTGCAGCAACGAAGACCCAACGCAGCCAAAAATAAATAAATAAATTTATTTAAAAAAAAAAAAAAAAGCTTCTGCATGTCAGGGCAGCCTGACCGCCGCAGAGGCAGGTCATTAGGCGTCTGGAGCGGCGCCCCTGACAGGGCCTGTGCTCCCTTGACACGGCAGCTGGCGGACAAGGGCCTCGGGGGACAGGGAGGAGAAGAAAGGAAAATGATCGTGCAGAATGGACTCTACAGCTTGTCTCCACATGCCTGCTGCTCTGACCAAAGCCCTGAGGCTCTGCCAGCCTGGGGACCAAGCCTGTGAATGTGGAGCCCAAAGAGCCCTAATATGGCCTTCCCGTCTCGGGGAGGCGGGGGCCTGGGGCGCTGGCTTTGGGGCTCTGTGGCGGCCCTGGTTTCCTGTCTTCTTGCTGACCCTCCCACTGCTGTCTCAGCCTCCCGTGCTGGCCCGGCAGGCCGGGAGCTGTTCTGTGGGCAGCGGTAGGGCCTGCGGAGCCGCCCTAAGTTGTCAGTCTGAGGAGGCAGAGCCGCTTTCTGCTGGGAAGGGAGTGGGGGGAGGGGCGGGAGGAACCTGCAGACCCCTGTCGCCACCGAGAGAAAATATAAAGAGTGGCCTGGATGTGTGTGCGCTACCAAATGTAAAATAGAGAGCTAGCGGGAAGCAGCTGCACAGCACAGGGAGAGCAGCTCAGTGCTCTGTGACCACCTAGAGGGGTGGGATAGGGACGGTGGGAGGGAGACACAAGAGGGAGGAGATATGGGGATATATGTATATGTATAGCTGATTCACTTTCTTATACAGCAGAAACTAACACACCATTGTAAAGCAATTATACTCCAATAAAGATGTTAAAAAAAAAGGGGGGGGGGACAGTACAAGGGGTGAGATGAGCCCGGAGCTCAGACAAAGGAGATGCGAATACTGGAAACTCCTTCCACAAGTCTTGCCAGTTGTCACCACATCAATCCTAAAAATAGTCTCTTTAATCCTGAGGAAGCAACTAGAGGAGAAATTGGCTGGTTGGTTTTTAACCCTTCCGTGTCTGTTACGTGGGCTGGCTGTCAAAGCCCCTGACCAGGGGGTGTCCTTGTGGAGGAGGAAGCAAGAGGTGGCCAGGCCGACACTGAACGGCTTTCGGCCGGTGCCCCCCAAAATGAATAAGCCCCACTAACATCCAAACACTGGGGCTAAGTAATACAGGCGGCTCCCTCCTCCTCTTTTACTGCTGTGCTTCCTCACAGCCTGAAGATCACTAGGGTTTAGTGGAAAGAGTCAGAATCTTGGAGTGGAGCAGATGGGCATTTAATGCCTGGCTAGTGGCTTCTATTTAGTGGGCCTCGCTCTGGGCTGTGAGTACATTACACAGCTGAGCCCAGGACCATGCAAGGTGGAGGAAGTGTCTGAAATAGAACCCTTTCCTGTCACAGACTTGTTCACAGAGTATCCTTCAGGGTGGGTCCAGCTGCTCTCGTCACTCAGCTGGAGTTTGCAGGGCCCAGGGGAGCCTGCGGGCTCAGCTCATCCACAGGTTGAGACCTTAGTCTTCACCCAGTGCTTCTCCACTGTGTTCTACTCATTAGAATCCCTGGAAGCCTTGAAGCATCTCAGGACCAGGGTTCCCAGACCAACTAAATCTGACTCTTTAGGGGTCATAGCCACGTGATAGACTGATTTGTGTCCCCCTAAGTTCTGAAGCCATAACCCCCCATGTGACTGTATTTGGGAGCAGAGCCTTTAAGGAGGTAAATAAGGTTAAAAGAGACCATCAGGTCAGAACCCTAATCCAGTAGGATGGTGTCCTTTTACCAAAAGGAAGAGACACCAGAGATGCACGTGCCCAAAGAAAGGATCCTGTGAGGGCACAGTGAGAAGGCTGTTTGCAAGCCAAAGAGAGAGGCCTCAGGAGTAACCAACCCACAGCGGCCTTGATCCAGGATCTGGGACTTCCAGCTCCCAGCACTGTGAGTGAGACAATAAACTTCTTGTTTAACTCAGCCCATTGGTGATATTTCGCTATGGCAGCCCTTGCAGATGAACACAATCCAGCATCAGCATTTTTCCTTTTTCATAATAAATTTGGCTCTTCTAGGTTTTTTGCATTGCCGAATACAGTTTAGAAGCAGACTGTCTAAAGCCTGCTGGGGGTTTTGGGATTGCATTGAATCTATGGATCAATTTTGAAAGACTAAACACTTGAACAATATGGATTCTTCCAATTTCTAAACACGATATATCTCTCCATTAATTTATATCGTTTTTAATTTTTCTCATCAATTTTTCTCTCTATATCATTTAAAATTTTTCTCATTGATGAGACACCAGTTTTCAGTCTGGTGTTTCATATCTTTCATTAAATGTATCCCTAAGTATTCTATGTACTTTGATACTACTGGAAATGCTATTTTTAAACTTTATTTTCTAAAAAAGTTTTTGCTGGCACACATATAATTTTTGTATATTGACTTTGTATCCTGCAACTTTGATAAATGTTATTAATTCTAGTAGTATTTTTTATTCCTTAGAATCTTCTATGTAGACAACCATGTCTGCAAATAGAGACAATTTTACTTTTTCCCTTCTAATCTTATGCCTTTTACTTTTTTCTTAATACACTGGCTAGGACCTCTGGTACAAGACGTTCTCACCTCGTTCCCAGTTTTAGGGGAAGAGAATTTAGTCTTTCACCATTAGTATGATGTTAGCTCTAGGTTTTCCATTAGATGCCCTTTATCCAGTTAAGGAAGTTTCCTTCATATTCCTAGTTTGTTGAGAGGGTTTTGTTGGGTTTTTTTAATCATTAATAGATGTTGAATTTTGTCAGTTTTTTTTTAGTGATCATATGATTTTTCTTTTTTATTCTGTTAATGTGGTAAATCACATTGATTTTCAAGTGTTGAATCTCCAAGAAACCCTATTTGTTCAAGATGTATAGCTGGATTATATTTGATAAAATTCTGTTGAAGACTTTTGCATCTGTGTTCATGAGGGAGTTCAGTCTGTAAATTTCTTTGTTGGAATGTCTTTGTCAGGATGTGGTATTAGGGTTTTGTTGACCTCGTAAAATGAATTGTAGTGTTCCCTTTTCTGAAAGAGTTTGCATAATGTTAGTATTATTCTTTGTTAAATGTTTGATAATTTGGATTTTTCTCTGTGGAAAAGTTTTATATAGTGATTATATTTTAAAAATGCAGGGCCATTCCCATTTTCCATTTCTTTTTGAATCAGTTATGGTAATTTGTGTCTTTCAAGGAATTTTTTGTTAATCTGAATTGTCAAACTTGTTGGGATAAAGTTGTTTAAATATTTCCTTACTATCGTTTTAATATGTAAAGGACCAGTAGATATTTCTTCATTCTTACTATTGGTTATTTGTATTTTCTTTTTTTTTTTTTCATTAGTTTTGCCAGTTTATCAATTTTACTCATCTTTTCAGAGAACCAACTTTTGGCTTTGTTAAATTTTTCTCTTGTTTATAGCTCTTCTTTTTCTAGCTTCTTAGATCATTTGTTTTAAACTTATTGTCTTATTATATGCATTTAAATGGTAAATTTCCCTCTAAATCATGCTCTAGCTGCATCTTACAAATTTTGATGTGTTGTGTTTTCCTTTTTATTCAGTTCAAAATATGTTCTAAATTCCCTTATGATATCTTCTTTGATCCATGGGTTATTTAGAAGTATATTTAGTGTCCAATATTTAAAGGTTTTCTAAATATCTTATTGTGATATTCAATTATATTGAACTACTGTGATCTAATATAATTCAATTGTGATCTGAGAGCATACTTTGAATCCTTTTAAATGTATTGAGATTTGTTTTATGGCCCAGCTTTTGAACCATGTTGGTAAATATACTAAGTGACCTGAGTCTGTGCTGCCAGAGGGAGATTTGAAACATCATCAAAGATGAATCCAGGGGCAAAATTGGGGTGTGAGTGGTGTCCAAGGAGTTCAGGGACGTGGAAGCATGGACCGTGCAGCTGAGAGTGGGAGGCGGCTGGGCAGGGGGCGGGCCCTGGGAGCTTCATCCTGTGGGGCAGGGTAGGTGTTTTGGAGATACGTGAGGATGTTTATGGTTGTTAACAGCGATTGGGAGTCAGGTGGGGAAGACCAGGGATGTGGGATATTGTGCAATGAGTTGGGTAATCCCATAGAGTGAGGCTTGGCCCATTGCCCAGCAACTTTCCAAAGTCCCACCAAGCTCAGTCTACACATCAGTGCTGCTGTCTGATAATGCAAGTCACATATCACATTTTAAATTTTCTAGTAGCTACATTAAAAAAGTAAAAAGAAACAATTAAAATTAATTTTGGCAAGTATATCCAAAATAATATATATATCAGTATATCCCAGTATATCCAAAATAATATTTCAACCAATATAAACATTATATATGTTACTATTGAGATATATTATGTCATTTTTTTAAAAATTCTAAATCTAGCTTACAACATTCAGAGTAGCCACACTTCAACTGCTCAACAGTCACATGTGGCTAGTGGCTTATGAACTGGACAGTACAGGTTGAGACACTAAAACTTCATTTTATGTATATAAATATCGAGTACCTTTTGAATTTTAATGTCCTTGAATTTTCCAGGAACATGTTACCATGCAAATAGAGGTTTGAGGGTTTTTGGTTTTTTGGGGTTTTTTTGGCCGTACCTTGCAACTTGCATGATCTCAGTTCCCTGACCAGGGATTGGACTGGGTCCACAGCAGTGAAAGCCTGGAATCCTAACCACTAGGCCACCAGGGAGCTCCCAAGGTTTGAGGTTTGACTCTACTTTTTTCTCTGAACGTTACCAAGAGTTGTTCACCATTTTGGAAAGTGGTATCATCCATCAGCACAACACACCTGAATCAGCTACATTTGTAGCTGTCGCATTCATGGTGATCCTGTGCATATAGGCACTGAGTATTTCAATATTCTGTCTTGATGTCTTCTAGTTTATCTATGTCTAAGCATCTACTTGTTGAAATATATAATTTTATAACATTACTTTTTTTCTATTAAATTAATTAATTAATTTGGCTGCATTGGGTCTTCGTTGCTGTGCACAGACTTTCTCTAGTTGTGGCGAGCGGGGGCTACTCTTCGTTGCAGTGAGTGGGCTTCTCATTGTGGTGGCTTCTCTTGTTGCGGAGCACGGGCTCTAGGTGCGCGGGCTTCAGTAGTTGTGGCACGCGGGCTCATTAGTTGTGGCTCGCGGGCTCCAGAGCACAGGCTCAGTAGTTGTGGCGCACGGGCTTAGTTGCTCCACGGCATGTGGGATCTTCCTGGGCCAGGGATCGAACCTGTGTCCCCCACATTGGCAGGTGGATTCTTAACCACTGCGCCACCAGGGAAGTCCCTATACCACATTACTTTTATTTCTTCTCTGTATTATAGTTGAACATTATATTGATTTTTAAAAATTATGTGCGTAGGTGGCTTATACTATGTGTTCATTTCTTATCAGGTTACTATAGGAGATATTTAAATATATTCAACTAATATTAAACTATTGCAAATCATGTAGATATTGGTTATAAGTAAAAATATAAAAAGTACTAGTTATTAAAAGGAATATGCTTTCCCCTGTGCTGGAGGCGGGGAGAGGCCCTGGAGGCCGTGCAGCAGAGGAAGGGCCCTGGTTTAGGTTTCAAGGCCCTCTCTGTCTGGAAGCAGCATAGAAACCAGAGCTGCTCTCGAATGTTGGGACAGATAATTTGCTTTATTCACTTTTTTATGTGAAAGCCACACCAAAAGTTCCATGATTGTAGAAAACTCGGTGATGCCTTCAGATTGTTTTCCAAGGTAAAGGCCTTCCCAGAAAATATCTCCTACCATGTAAAATAACTTTTTAAATGCCATTTTTTCTTACTAAGCCAAATATTTACTTTAAAATATCAGGACCACCTTTCATCCTCTCATCTTGGAATCAATTTCCTGGTCTTAATCTGATTACATCCACCAGCATCTTATGAGTTTCCTTCTCTGAGAATTTCCCTCTTAAAGTTGGGTGGAGCAGTTAATGGTTCATCTGAAGATCCAGAGTAGCATACTATGAAATCACTCAGTCTCGTTATGCCGCAGAAGAAAATAAATTTTATGCTTTTACATTTTTCTCAATGGCAATAAAAAGAAAAGAACATGACTCCTTAGTATAGACGTAGTAACTAATAGGAGAAAACGAAAATTTATTTTTAGGATATTACAAATCTAAATTCAGAATTTCTCAGACCCTGTAACTCTATTTTCTAGTCTGTCTTACCCTAAAGTGAGAGGCCAGTGAAAACAGGGATCATCTGCTTGACCACAGGGCCCGTCCCCAGCATAATGCCTGCCCCGCGGTGAGTGGCCAAGAGATATTTGCTGGTTAGGTTGCTCCGTTTGTCCCTGCCTCTTCGTTGCACACTTTGAGGGGATGACAATGGCCACGTTTACCCAGCACGTGTTAGGGGCCGGCTCTTGTGCCAGCTGTTTGAATCCTTCAAGGCGGAAGGTATTTCATAGATGAGGGAAGATCTGATTTATCTGTCTACGTGCTCCAGAGGCAGGCCTGGGGACTATATGCAGTCACTAACTAAATATGGTTGAGCTAATTTAGGTTTTAAGCTCATCTGTTCTTCAAAACAATGGCCAATTCAGCAGTACTAACCACAGGTTGGTGATCTCATCAGCTCTTCTCCAGGCCCTTATTCAACAAACTTTTGTTGAGCACCTGCCCCATGCAGGGCCCGGGAGACTTATTGAAGTCTCTCATGCTGTGTGATGTGAGCTGGGCCCAGGGGTGGGGTTGCAAAACCTTGTCCCCCCAAATTACTGCTCCATATCCGAGGGCGAAGTTTTAGAACTGCCAGAAATCAAAGTCTTCAATGAGCGAATCCCCAGCACAGGCTGTGGTCCTCTGGCTTTGAATGAGAATCAACAGCTGCCAGCCTGGGCTCTCTCCTCAGTGCTTAATCAGTCCAACTGTGGCCTGTAGGCTTTTAAAAGCCCTGCCCTGGATACTTCCAACATGCAACCAAGGTTGAGGACCAGGGTACCTGCAGATGTTGGCCACTTGGACAACTGAATCAATCACATGCATATCAGGCCTGGAAGGGCTTTCTTGAGAAGTGGCCTGGTCACCTCCCTCCCCATAGTCAGGGGCGTATTTGGGACTAGCAGCGACTGGGAGTGCCAGCTCCAGCACTCACCGCTAGGTGACCTTGGGCAAGTTACACTGGCCTCTCAATGCCTCAGTTTCCTCATCTGTAAGATGGGGACATAAGAATACTCTCTTTACGGGCTTGTTGTGAGAATTAGCAGTTGATACACATAAGGCATCTAGAACACTGCCTGGTGCATGGTAAGCACTAGATAAGTGTTAGCTGTTGTTACTAGCTACATGTCAGACATGAGAGACTCTGCTTCTCCTACCTTTAGAGACTCAAGCAAAACAAAGAAGGAAACAGCAGCCTTCCTTACTCCTCTCTTCTCGCCTGAGAGGCTTTATCTGGACACAGATATTACTGCCCAGGGTGGGTGGGACCCATGGTCATGGACTTAGGTGTGCTGGCCAACGCCTAGGTGAGGACCATCCTTGAGTCCTGAGGATGCTCTGAGTTACACAATCTCTTCTTCCCAGGTCTCACGCCTTTTTCTAGCTCTCTGTTTTTTAAGCACTCTCTAAGCCTTTACTCCGTTTTGTTGGCTTGTTTGTTTCAGGTTTATATAAATCCCAGGATGAACTGTATACGTTGACAAAGGTTTAACGTCACATGTAATATGAAAATTATCATAGCATACTTTACCTTTAAAAAATATTTTTGTAGATATTTTTTATTTTTCCCTTAATCTGAACCATAAATGTATTTGTATATGTGTGTGTACATACATCCAGATATATGCCAACTTACAGTCCCATCAGCAATGCATTAGAACCCATACATTTTTTTTTTTTTTTGCCACACCACGTGGCTTGCAGGATCTCAGTTCCCCAACCAGAGATTCAACCCAGGCCACGGCAGTGAAAGCCCCAAATCCTAACCACTAGGCTACCAGGGAACTTCCAAAATTTTTTTAAATTGTTTTTTTTAATTCTTTCTTTTTTGAAGTATAGTTGATTTACAATATTGTGTTAGTTTCAAGTATACAGCATAGTGAGTGGTACAGTTTTTTTTTTCTTTTCTGGTTACACCACGGAGCTTGTGGGATCTTAGTTCCCCAACCAGGGATCAAGCCCAGGCCCTGGTAGTGAAAGCACTAAGTCCTAACTGCTGGACTGCCAGGGAATTCCCATGATTCAGTATTTTTGCAGATTATTTTCCATTATAGGTTATTACAATATAATGGGTATAATTCCCTGTGCCCTATGGTATATCCTTGTAGCTTATCTATTTTACATATAGTAGTTTGTATCTGTTAATACCGTACCCCTAATTTGTCCCTCCCTCTTCTCTCTCCCATTTGGTAAACACAAGGCTATTTTCTGTATCTGTGAGTCTGTTTCTGTTTTGTACATACATTCATTTGTATTATTTTTTAGATTCCACATATAAGTGATATGTAGTATTTGTCTTTCTCTGTCTTATTTGACTAAGCATAATATTCTCTAGGCCCATCTATGTTGCTGCAAATGGCAGTATTTCATTCTTTTTTTATGGCTGAGTAATATTCCATTGTGTGTGTGTGTGTGTGTGTGTGTGTGTGTGTGTGTGTGTGTGTGTGTATTACACATCTTCTTAATCCAGTCATCTGTTGATGGGCATTTGGCTATTGTAAATAGTGCTCCTATGAACACTGGGGTGCATGTATCTTTTTGAATTAATGGTTTCATTTTTTCCAGATACATATCCAGGAGTGGGATTGCTGGGTCATATGGTCAAATAGAGCTGGGTCATTGCTCTATTTTTAGTTTTTTAAGGAACCTCCATAGTGGCTGTACCCATTTACATTCCCAGCAACAGTGCACAAGGAGCCTCTTTGCACCACACCCTCTCCAGCATTTGTTATTTGTATACCTTATGATGATGGCCATTCTGATAGGTATGAGGTGATACCTCATTGTGCTTTTCATTTGCATTTCTCTAATAATTAGCAATGTTAAGCACCAGTTATGTGCCTGTTAACCACCTGTATGTCTTCTTTGGGAAAATGTCAATCCAGGTCTTCTGCCCATTCTTTAAATATTAATTAATTAATTAATTTTTGGCTGCATTGGGTCTTCGTTGCTGCGCGCGGGCTTTCTCTAGTTGCTGCCGGGGGGGCTACTCTTCGTTGTGGTATGCAGGCTTCTCACTGCGGTGGCTTCTCTTGTTGCGGAGCACAGGCTCTAGGCGTGCGGGCTTCCGTAGTTGTGGCACACGGGCTCAGTAGTTGTGGCTCGCAGGCTCTAGAACGCAGGCTCAGTAGTTGTGGCGCACGGGCTTAGTTGCTCCGTGGCACGTGGGATCTTCCCGGACCAGGGCTCGAACCTGTGTCCCCTGCATTGGCAGGCGGATTCTTAACCACTGTGCCACCAGGGAAGTCCCTGCCCTTTTTTTTTTTTTATTTTTTTACATATACATGTATCTATTCATTTTTCAAATTCTTTTCCCATTTAGGTTATTACAGAGTACTGAGCGGTGCTCCCTGTGCTATACAGTAGATCCTTGTTGGTGCTGCCCATTTTTTGATTGGAGTGTTTAGTTTTGATATTGGATTGTATGAGCTGTTTGTATATTTTGGATATTAATTCCTCGTCAGTAGCACCGTTTGCAAATATTTTCTCCCATTCCGTAGGCTGTCTTTTTGTTTTCTTGATCGTTTCCTTTGCTGTGCAAAAGCTTTTAAGTTTAATTAGGTCCCATTTGTTTATTTTTGCTTTTATTTCTTTTGCCTTGGGAGACTGATCCAAGAAAATGTTACTACAATTTATGTCAAAGAGTGTTTCACCTATGTTCTCTTCTAGGGATTTTATGGTTTCATGTCTTACATTTAGATCTTTAAACCATTTTGAATTTATTTTTGTATATGGTGTGAGGGAATGTTCTAATCTCACTGTTTTACATGTAACTCTGCAGTTTTCCAAGCACCCTTGTTTAAGAGACTGTCTTTTCTCCATCATATATTCTTGCCTCCTTTATCATAGATTAATTGACCATAGGTGAATGGGTTTATTTCTGGGCTCTCTATTCTGTTCCATTGATCCATGTGTCTGTTTTTGTGTCAATACCATGCTGTTTTGATTACTATATAGTCTGAAGTCTGGGAGGATTATACCTCCAGCTTTGTTCTTTTTCCTCAGGATTGCTTTTGTAATTTGGGGTCTTTTGTGGTTCCATATAAATTTTAGGATTATTTGTTCTAGTTCTGTGAAAAATGTCCTGGGTATTTTGATAGGGATTGCATGAAATCTATAGATTGCTTTGGGCAGTATGGCCATTTTAATATTAATTCTTCCAATCCAAGAGCCTGGGATATCTTTCCATTTCTTTGAATCATCTTCAGTTTTCTTCATTAGTATTTTATAGTTTTCAGAGTATAGGTGTTTCACCTCCTTGGTTAAGTTTATTCCTAGGTATTTTTTAAATGTGATTTTAAATGGGATTTTTGTTTTGTTTTTACTTTTTCTTTCTGATATTTCAATATTAGTGTATAGAAATGAAACAGATTTCTGTATATTAATCTTGTATCCTGCAAACTTGCTGAATTAATTTATTAGTACTAATAGTTTTGGGCTGGAAACTATAAGGTTCTCTATATAAAGTGTCATGTCATCTGCAAGTAGTGATAGTTTTACCTCTTCCCTTCCAATTTGGATACCTTTTCTTTTTCTTGTCTGATTGCTGTGGCTAGGACTTCCAATACTATCTTAAATAGAAGTGGTGAGAGTGGGCATCCTTGTCTTATTCCTGAATTTAGCAGGAAGTCTTTCAGCTTTTCACCATTGTGTATTATATTGGCTCAGTGGGTTTGTCATAAATGTTCTTTATTATGTTGAGACATGTTCCCTCTATACTCACTTTGGTGAGAGTTTTTATAATGAATGGGTATTGAATTTTGTCAAATGCTTTTTCCACATCTATTGAGAAGATCATGTGGCTTTTGTCTTTTGTTAATGTGGTGTGTCACACTGACTGACTTGTGTATTTTGAACCATCCTTGTGATCCTGGAATACATCCAACTTGATCATGGTGTATGATCCTTTTTATGTATTGTTGGATTCAGCTTGCTAATATTTTGTTGATTTTGCATCTATATTCATTAAACATATTGACCTGTAATTTTTTTTTTTTGGTAGTGTCTTTGTCTGGTTTTGGTATCAAGGTAATGGTGGCCTTGTAGAATGAATATGGGAGTATTCCCTCCTCTTCAATTTTTAAAAATAGTTTGAGAAGTATACAGTCTTATTTATATGTTTGGTAGAATTCCCCCGTGAAGCCATCCAGTCCTGGATTTTTGTTTGCCGGGAGTTTTTAAATTACAGATTCTATTTCACTTCTAGTTATCGATCTGTTCAAATTGTCTGTTTCTTCTTGACTCAGTCTTGCCAGGCTGTATGTTTCTAGAAATGTGTCCATTTCTTCTAGGTTGTCAAATTAGTTGGCATATAACTGTTCATAGTATTCTCTGAGGATATTTTTGTATCTCTGTGGTATCGGCTGTTATTTTCTCCCCTTTCATTTCTTTTTTTTAATTTTTTTATCGAAGTATAATTGATTTAAAATGTTATGCCAATTGCTGTACAGCAAAGTGACTCAGTTATACACATATATTCTTTTTTAAAATATTCTTTTCCATTATGGTTTATCACAGGATATTGAATATAGTTCCCTGTGCTATACAGTAGGACCTTGTTGTTTATCCATCCTATATATAATAGTTTACATCTGCTGATCCCAAACTCCCAGTCCTTCCTTCCCTGACCCCCTCCCCCTTGGCAACCACAAGTCTGTTCTCTATGTCTGTGAGTCTGTTTCTGTTTTGTAGATAGGTTCATTTGTGCCATATAAGTGATACGATATGGTATTTGTCTTTCTCTTTCTGACTTGCTTCACTTAGTATGATAATCTCTAGTTGCATCCATGTTCCTGCAAATGGCATTATTTTGTTCTTTTTTTACGGTTGAGTAGTATTCCATTGTATATATGTACCACATCTTCTTTATCCATTCATCTGTCAATGGACATTTAGGTTGTTTCCATGTTTTGGCTATTGTGAATATTGTTGCTATGAACATAGGGGTGCATGTATCTTTTTGAATTATAGTTTTGTCTGGGTATATATCCAGGAGTGGGATTGCTGGATCATATGGTAGCTCTATTTTTAGTTTTCTGAGGAACCTCCACACTGTTTTCCATAGTGGCTGCACCAACTTACATCCTCACCAACAGGGTAGGAGGGTTCCCTTTTCTCCACACCCTCTCCAGCATTTGTTTGTAGACTTTTTAATAATGGCCATTCTGACTGGTGTGAGTTGGTATCTCATTGTAGTTTGATTTTCATTTCTCTAATAATTAGTGATGTTGAGCATCTTTTCATGTACCTACTGGCCATCTGTATGTCTTCTTTGGAGAAATGTCTATTAAGGTCTTCTGTCCATTTTTCGATTAGGTTGTTTGGTTTTTTGTTGTTGAGTTGTATAAGCTGTTTGTATATTTGGGAGATTAAGCCCTTGTCTGCAGCATCATTTGCAAATATTGTCTCCCATTCTGTAGGTTGTCTTTTCATTTTTCTTATGGTTTCCTTTGCTGTGCAAAAGCTTGTAAATTTGTTTATTTTTATTTCTATTGCCTTGGGAGATTGACCTAAGAAAACATTGGCATGATTTATGTCAGAGAATGTTGTGCCTATGCTCTCTTCTAGGAGTTTTATGGTGTCACGTCTTATGTTTAAGTCTTTAAGCCATTTTGAGTTTATTTTTGTGCATGGTATGAGGGTGTGTTCTAATTTCATTGATTTACATGCAGGTGTCCAACTTTCCCCGCACCACTTGCTGAAGAGACTTCTTCCCATTTTATATTCTTGCCTCCTTTGTCTAAGATTAATTGACCATATGCATATGGGTTAATTTCTGGGCTCTCTGTTGTGTTCCATTGATCCATATGTCTGTTTTTTTTTTTTTTAACCAGTACCACACTGTTTTGACTACTGTAGCTTTGCAGTATTGTCTGAAGTCTGGGAGAGTTATGCCTCCTGCTTTTTTTCCCTCAGGATTGCTTTGGCAATTCTGGGTCTTTGATGGTTCTATATAAATTTTTGGATTATTTGTTCTAGTTCTGTGAAAAATATCCTGAGTATTTTCATAGGGATAGTATTTAATCTGTAGATTGCTTTGGGTAGTATTGCCATTTTAACAAGAAAGCAAGCAAGAGAAAAGATGTGGTTTTATTTATAATTTAGGTAAAAATAAAAAGCACATAGTTAATAAACACTATTTTATTTAATTTTTTTAATTTAAAATTTGAAAAAGACAGCATATCTCATTTTATCAAGCAATTTGTTTAAACCTAGAAGTTAAAGAATATGTTGGAAGGTCTTTAAAGATTGTTCAGGTTAAGTTTGGCAGGAAGACAGTACTTATCTTTTGTCTAATTAATTAATCTATAAATTAATTGACTGATGTGTAATAGTTATTAGCAAAGAGTAACACCACAGAAAATTTGATTATCATGGAGCAGAACCATGTTTTAAGTTTTACTTAGTGTTCCTTGCTTGTTTCAATGTGATTCATTGGGAATAGGTTCTTTATTTCCCTGAGTTATAAATACTTTGTATTCTTAGTTTCTATTGTGAGGAAAGCACAGAAATGTGTAACATAGAGCTTGAATGGGAAAAGAATTATAGGTCATGTGACTGGAATTACAGTTTTTTTTAAAAAAAGAGTCCCACATTTCTGATTTCATACATTTCTGAATCAAAGAAAGAACTTACATAATTTTATTCCCACAGAAATCATGCTTTTTACCCCTATCATTAGGTGTTCCAGAACAGTGGCTGATATAGTATTGCTTAATAAATGTTTGCATACATGAAGAAATTAATGAGGCTGACCTTTTTTTCATGAGTTCATTGGCCACGTGATTTTTTCTTTCTTTCTTTTAATAAATTTATTTTGGCTGCATTGGATCTTCGTTGCTGCACGTGATCTTTCTCTAGTTGCAGCAAGTGGCGGCTACTCTCTGTTGCGGTGCGTGGGCTTCTCATTGCGTTGGCTTCTCTTGTTGTGGAGCACGGGCTCTAGCTGTGCGGGCTTCAGTAGTTGTGGCACACGGGCTCAGTAGTTGTGGCTTGTGGGCTCTAGAGCGCAGGCTCAGTAGTTGTGGTGCACAGGCTTAGTTGCTCTGCGGCATGTGGGATTTTCCCAGACCAGGGATTGAACCCATGTCCTCTGCATTGGCAGGCGGATTCTTAACCACTGTGTCACCAGGGAAGTCCCTGATTTTTTCTTTCTTTTCTGAATTGTCTATTCATATTTTGACCTATTTTTCTTCTGACGTGTTCTTCTTACTGACCTGTGTGAGTGCTCTTATATGTACACTTCATGTCATTATGTGATATTTTTCCTAATTGGTCTCTTTTCTCTTTTAACTTATAGAAAAATGTAATGTATTGAAGGTTTTTACTTTTTCCATCAATATTTTTCTTCATGGTTTTTGTCAGTGTCATGTTTTAAAAGTTTCACCATCCAAGTTACATATTATCTATATCTTCTTGTATTATGATGTCATTATTTATTTTCATATCTTTATACCTTTGGTATTTACTTCCTTTGGAGGTGCTTATTGGTAATATAATTTTTTTTAATTAATTAATTAATCTTTGGCTGTGTTGGGTCTTTGTTGCTACGTGCAGGATTCCTCTAGTTGCAGCGAGCAGGGGCTACTCTTTGTTGCAGTGTGAGGGCTTCTCATTGCCGTGGCTTCTCTTGTTGCAGAGCACGGGCTCTACAGCGCAGGCTCAGTCGTTTTGGCGCATGGGCTTAGTTGCTCCGCAGCATGTGGGATCTTCCTGGACCAGGGCTCGAACCCGTGTCCCCTGCATTGGCAGGTGGATTCTTAACCACTGCACCACCAGGGAAGTCCCTGGTAATATAATTTTTTAACACAATTTATAATATTATCAATTCTCCTGCCATGGGTTTGAAATGCCAATTTTACTTAGAAAATTGCTTGTTTCATATACTGAATTCTTACATATACACATGGGTCCAATTATGGATTTTATATTTATTTAATTGACCTGTCTCTTTTGGCACTACTACCACACTTTTAATTTTCATATAATACTATCTCACATCTGGTTTGTATTACTTTTTTTTTTTCAAAATGTTATTGAATATCGTAACATATTTATTCTTCCATATGAACCTTAGATCTAAAGAAAATATTACATTAAGCTGTGCGTGGAACAAAGTTAAATGTTAAAATTTAAAAATTTATCTGAGAACTGATATCTTTACACTTGAGTCTATATATAATAACATGGCATTTTCCTCAACTTTAAAAAGTATTTCTAAATGTTTTATAGATTTAAGTCTTGCACATGTTTTATTAACAAGTTTAATTAAAATTATTCATTGTATTTTATAGTTTTATTTCTATTGTGAATGGAAACATTGATAAAATTAAATCTTCTATTGTTTAGAAAGCTGTTTTTACAGATCTATATATGTAACGGGCTATTTTATTGAAGTGCCTTTATAGTTATAATAGTTTTTTTATTCAGTTGATTTTCTTGGGTTTCAAGGTTTTCAATCATATTATCTGCTAATAATGATAATTTTATGTCTCCTTTTGCAGTGTTTATACCTAATATAGGGAACAGAAACGCACTCAGCTTAGTTTCAGTGGAAAACTTGTTAGGATGCATCTAGACAAGAAGACAAAAGCTGTTTGGGATCCAAGGGAAGTCTAGGGATTTTTATTTTCCTAACCTACTCTCACAGTCCCCATGATCTCTGCAAGCTGTGCAAACAGATCTGTATCCTTTTCCCTTAGCATGAACCCATGGAAGGGGTCCTGGATTGGATTATCACTATGTCAGATGGAACTACCCTCCTGGGTTATCATAGTTGAAGTACCTGATCTAATCAGTTAAATCCAGATTAGAAGGGTTTGTTTCTTTTTTTTTTTAATTTTTAAATTTAATTTTTTTATACAGCAGGTTCTTATTAGTTATCCACTTTATACATATTAGTGTGTATATGTCAATCCCAATCTCCCAATTCATCACACCACCACCACCAGCCCCCCTGCCGCTTTCCCCCCTTGGTGTCCATACGCTTTCCCCCCTTGGTGTCCATACGTTTATTCTCTACATCTGTGTCTCAATATCTGTCCTGCAAACTGGTTCATCTGTACCATTTTTCTAGGTTCCACATATATGTGTTAATATACGATATTTGTTTTTCTCTTTCTGACTGACTTCACTCTGTATGACAGTCTCTAGATTCATCCACGTCTCTACAAATGACCCAATTTCGTTCCTTTTTATGGCTGAGTAATATTCCATTGTATATATGTACCACATCTTCTTTATCCATTCGTCTATTGATGGTCATTTAGGTTGCTTCCATGACCTGGCTATTGTAAATAGTGCTGCAGTGAACATTGTTTCGTTATAAGCACAAATAACCATCACTATGAGGCTTCATAATGCATCTAGTAAATCCCTCTCTTTTCTGATCTTACTGCACTGGCCAAACAGCAAATTTGAATACTTACTAGGAGAGCAGATACCCTCTTGCTCTCAAAATTAACAAGATATCTCTAACACTTTATTATATAGCTTATTTCCTACTAATTTTTATAAATCCATTTTCTTATATATTTTAAATTCTGTATTTCTCTAGTTTAATAAGAGTTTTTGAAAATCAAGAATAGATGCCATGACCAATTGCTTCTTTGAATATGTAAATATAGATGCAAAAAATCCTGAACAAAATTCTAGCGAAGCAAAACCAGCAACATATAAAAAGAAAGAATTATACAGTTGTTTCTCAGTATCTGTAGGACATTGGTTCCAGGACAATGCCCACACCCCACCAGCCCCGTGGATACCCAAATCCACAGATGCTCAAATCCCTTATATAAAATGGCAAATTGACCTGCAGTTGGTTGAATGCATGGGATGTAGAACACGTGGATACAGAGGGCCAAGTGTACACATTGCCAGTTTATCCCAGGAATGCAGTGTTAATATCTGAAAATCAATTAATGTAATATACCATATTAACAGGATAAACGTCAAAACAACCACATGATTACCTCAATAGATACAGAAAAAGCAATTGACAAAATATAACACTCTTTCCTGGTAAAGACACTCAGCAAACTGGGGATAGCAGGAGACTTCCTCAGCCTGATAAGAGCATTTATGAAAAACCCACGTCTAACATCATACTTAACGGTTAAGGACTGAAAGGTTTCCTCCACGATCAGGAACAAGACAAGGATGTCTGCCCTTGGCACTTCTACTCAAAACCAGAGGATCTAACCTGGGCACTTGGGTAAAAAAAGAAACGAGACATCCAGATTGGAAAGGGAAACGTAAAACTATCTATATTTGTAGATAACATGATCTTGTATGTAGAAAATCCTGAGAAATCTACCAAAACAAAAAACCCTCAAAACCACCAAAACCTTTTAGAGGTAATAAATGTCAGCAAGACTGCTAGATACAAAACAATACGTAAAAATCAACTGTATTTCTATACACTAGCAATGAAGAACCTGAAATTAGGTTAAGAAAACAATTCCATTTACAACAGCATCAAAAAGAATAAGATACTTATATATTTAACAAAACAAGTATTAGAATTGTACACTGAAAACAATAAAACATTGCTGAAAGAAGCTAAACAGGGTCTAAATAAATCAAAAGACTTCTCATGTTCATGAACTGGAAGACATAATATTGTAAAGACGATAATACTACCAAAATTGATCCACAGATTCTTTGTAATCCCTATCAAAATACAAGCTACCTTTTTTGGCAGAAATTGACAAGCTGGTCCTAAAATTCATATGGAAATGCAAAGGACCTAGAGTAGCCAAAAGAATTTTGAAAGTAAAGATAAAATTATAGGACTCAAACTTGACAATTTCAAAACTTACTATAAAGCTACAGTAGAACAGTCAGCTCTACCCACCACCAGAGCCTCCCATCAAGCCTCTTAGATAGCCTCAACCACCAGAGGGCAGACAGCAGAAGAAAAACTACAATCCTGCAGCCTGTGGAACAAAAACCGCATTCACAGAAAGATAGACAAGATGAAAAGGCAGAGGGCTATATACCAGATGAAGGAACAAGAAAAAACCCCAGAAAAACACCTAAATGAAGTGGAGATAGGCACCTTCCAGAAAAAGAATTCAGAATAATGATAGTGAAGATGATCCAGGACCTCGGAATAAGAATGGAGGCAAGGATCGAGAAGATGCAAGAAATGATTAACAAAGACCTAGAAGAATTAAAGAACAAACAAACAGAGTTGACCAATACAATAACTGAAATGAAAACTACACTAGAAGGAATCAATAGCAGAATAACTGAGGCAGAAGAACGGATAAGTGACCTGGAAGACAATGGTGGAATTCACTGCTGTGGAACAGACTAAAGAAAAAAGAATGAAAAGAAATGAAGACAGCCTAAGAGACATCTGGGACAACATTAAATGCAACAACATTTACATTATAGGGGTCCCAGAAGGAGAAGAGAGAGAAAGGACCAGAGAAAATATTTGAAGAGATTATAGTCGAAAACTTCCCTAACATGGGAAAGGAAATAGCCACCCAAGTCCAGGAATCACAGCGAGTCCCATACAGGATAAACCCAAGGAGAAACACGCCGAGACACATAGTACTCAAATTGGCAAAAATTAAAGACAAAGACAAATTATTGAAAGCAGCAAGGGAAAAATGACAACATACAAGGGAACTCCCAGAAGGTTAACAGCTGATTTCTCAGCAGAAACTCTACAAGCCAGAAGGGAATGGCATGATATACTTAAAGTGATGAAAGGGAAGAACCTACAACCAAGATTACTGTACCTGGCAAGGATGTCATTTAGATTTGATGGAGAAATCAAAAGCTTTACAGACAAGCAAAAGCTAAGAGAATTCAGCACCACCAAACCAGCTCTACTACAAATGCTAAAGGAACTTCTCTAAGTGGGAAACACAAGAGAAGAAAAGGACCTACAAAAACAAACCCAAAACAATTAAGAAAATGGTCATAGGAACATACACACTGATAATTACCTTAAACGTGAATGGATTAAATGCTCCAGCCAAAAGACACAGGCTTGCTGAATGGATACAAAAACAAGACCCACATATATGCTGTCTACAAGAGACTCACTTTAGACCTAGGGACACATACAGACAAAGTGAGGGGATGGAAAAAGATATTCCATGCAAATGGAAATCAAAAGAAAGCTGGAGTAGCTATACTCA
The DNA here is from genome assembly GCF_965194805.1 of Balaenoptera borealis. Classification (NCBI taxonomy): domain Eukaryota; kingdom Metazoa; phylum Chordata; class Mammalia; order Artiodactyla; family Balaenopteridae; genus Balaenoptera; species Balaenoptera borealis. Next base: position 8,497,330 of record NC_138862.1, on the reverse strand, counting down.
TATCAGATAAAATAGACTTTAAAATAAAGAATGTTACAAGAGACAAGGAAGGACACTACATAATGATCAAGGGATCAATCCAAGAAGAAGATATAACAATTATAAATATATACGCACCCAACACAGGAGCACTTCAATACATAAGGCAACTGCTAACAGCTATAAAAGAGGAAATTGACAGTAACACAATAATAGTGGGGGACTTTAACACCTCACTTACACCAATGGACAGATCATCCAAACAGAAAATTAATAAGGAAACACAAGCTTTAAATGACACAATCGACCAGATAGATTTAACTGATATTTATAGGACATTCCATCCAAAAACAGCAGATTACACTTTCTTCTCAAGTGTGCATGGAACATTCTCCAGGATAGATCACGTCTTGGGTCACAAATCAAGCCTCATTAAATTTAAGGAAATTGAAATCATATCAAGCATCTTTTCTGACCACAATGCTATGAGATTAGAAATCAATTACAGGGAAAAAAACGTAAAAAACACAAACACATGGAGGCTAAACAATACGTTACTAAATAACCAAGAGATCACTGAAGAAATCAAAGAGGAAATCAAAAAATACCTAGAGACAAATGACAATGAAAACACGATGATCCAAAACCTATGGGATGCAGCAAAAGCAGTTCTAAGAGGGAAGTTTATAGCTATACAAGCCTACCTAAAGAAACAAGAAAAATCTCAAGTAAACAATCTAACTTTACACCTAAAGCAACTAGAGAAAGAAGAACAAACAAAACCCAAAGTTAGCAGAAGGAAAGAAATCATAAAGATCAGAGCAGAAACAAATGAAACAGAAACAAAGAAAACAATAGCAAAGATCAATAAAACTAAAAGCTGGTTCTTTGAGAAGATAAAATTGATAAGCCATTAGCCAGACTCATCAAGAAAAAGAGGGAGAGGACTCAAATCAATAAAATTAGAAATGAAAAAGGAGAAGTTACAACAGACACCGCAGAAATACAAAGCATCCTAAGAGACTACTACTAGCAACTCTATGCCAATAAAATGGAAAACCTGGAAGAAATGGACCAATTCTTAGAAAGGTATAATCTTCCAAGAATGAACCAGGAAGAAGCAGAAAATATGAACAGACCAATCACAAGTAATGAAATTGAAGCTGTGATTAAAAATCTTCCAACAAACAAAAGTCCAGGAGCAGATGGCTTCACAGGTGAATTATATCAAACATTTAGAGAAGAGCTAACACCCATCCTTCTCAAACTCTTCCAAAAAATTGCAGAGGAAGGAACACTCCCAAACTCATTCTACGAGGCCACCATCACCCTGATAACAAAACCAGACAAAGATACTACAAAAAAAGAAAATTACAGACCAATATCACTGATGAATATAGATGCAAATATCCTCAACAAAATACTAGCAAACAGAATCCAACAGCACATTAAAAGGATCATACACCATGATCAAGTGGGATTTATCCCAGGGATGCAAGGATTCTTCAATATACGCAAATCAATCAATGTGATACACCATATTAACAAATTGAAGAATAAAAACCATATGATCATCTCAATAGATGCAGAAAAAGCTTTTGACAAAATTCAACACCATTTATGATAAAAACTCTCCAGAAAGTGGGCATAGAGGGAACCTACCTCAACATAATAAAGGCCATATATGACAAACCCACAGCAAACATCATTCTCAACGGTGAAAAATTGAAAGCATTTCCTCTAAGATCAGAAACGAGACAAGGATGTCCACTCTCACCACTATTATTCAACATAGTTTTGGAAGTCCTAGCCACGGCAATCAGAGAAGAAAAAGAAATAAAAGGAATACAAATTGGAAAAGAAGAAGTAAAGCTGTCACTGTTTGCAGATGACATGATACTATACACAGAGAATCCTAAAGATGCCACCAGAAAACTACTAGAGCTAATTATAATGAATTTGGTCAAGTTGCAGGATACAAAATTAATGCACAGAAATCTCTTGCATTCCTATACACTAATGATGAAAAATCTGAAAGAGAAATTAAGGAAACACTCCCATTTACCACTGCAACAAAAAGAATAAAATACCTAGGAATAAACCTACCTAGGGAGACAAAAGACCTGTATGCAGAAAACTATAAGACACTGATGAAAGAAATTAAAGATGATACCAACAGATGGAGAGATACACCATGTTCTTGGATTGGAAGAATCAATATTGTGAAAATGACTATACTACCCAAAGCAATCTACAGATTCAATGCAATCCCTATCAAATTACCAATGGCATTTTTTACGGAACTAGAACAAATCATCTTAAAATTTGTATGGAGACACAAAAGACCCCGAATAGTCAAAGCAGTCTTGAGGGAAAAAAACGGAGCTGGAGGAATCAGACTCCCTGACTTCAGACTATACTACAAAGCTACAGTAATCAAGACAATATGGTACTGGCACAAAAACAGAAACATAGATCAATGGAACAAGATAGAAAGCCCAGGGATAAACCCATACACCTACGGTCAACTAATCTATGACAAAGGAGGCAAAGATATACAATGCAGAAAAGACAGTCTCTTCAATAAGTGGTGCTGGGAAAACTGGACAGCTACATGTAAAAGAATGAAATTAGAATACTCCCTAACACCATACACAAAAATAAACTCATAATGGATTAGAGACCTAAATGTAAGACCAGACACTATAAAACTCTTTAGGGAAAAACACTCTTTGACATAAATCACAGCACAATCTTTTTTGACCCACCTCCTAGAGTAATGGAAATAAAAACAAAAATAAACACATGGGACCTAATGAAACTTCAAAGCTTTTGCACAGCAAAGGAAACCATAAACAAGATGAAAAGACAACCCTCAGAATGGGAGAAAATATTTGCAAATGAATCAACGGACAAAGGATTAATCTTCAAAATATATAAACAGCTCATTCAGATCAATATTAAAGAAACAAACAACCCAATCCAAAAATGGGCAGAAGACCTAAACAGACATTTCTCCAAAGAAGACATATAGACGGCCACAAAGCACATGAAAAGATGCTCAACATCACTAATTATTAGAGAAATGCAAATCAAAACTACAATGAGGTATCACCTCACACCAGTTAGAATGGGCATCATCAGAAAATCTACAAACAACAAATGCTGGAGAGGGTGTGGAGAAAAGGGAACCCTCTTGCACTGTTGGTGGGAATGTAATTGATACAGCCACTATGGAGAACAATATGGAGGTTCCTTAAAAAACTAAAAATAGAATTACCATATGACCCAGCAATCCCACTACTGGGCAAATACCCAGAGAAAACCATAATTCAAAAAGACACATGCACCCCAATGTTCATCGCAGCACTATTTACAATAGCCAGGTCATGGAAGCAACCTAAATGCCCATCGACAGACGAATGGATAAAGAAGATGTGGTACATATATACAATGGAATATTACTCAGCCATAAAAAGGAACGAAATTGGGTCATTTGTTGAGACGTGGTTGGACCTAGAGACTGTCATACAGAGTGAAGTCAGTCAGAAAGAGAAAAACAAATACCGTATATTAACGCATGTACGTGGAACCTAGAAAAATGGTACAGATGAACCGGGTTGCAGGGCAGAAGTTGAGACACAGACGTAGAGAACAAACGTATGGACACCAAGGGGGGAAAGCTGCGGTGGGGTGGGGATGGTGGTGTGCTGAATTGGGCGATTGGGATTGACATGTATACAGTGATGTGTATAAAACTGATGACTGATTAAAAAAAAAACAACTCATTACCTTTTCTTAACAAAACTAGCAAAAAAAAAAAAAAGTACAGTAATCTAAAGTGAGGTACTGACATAAGAATAGACTTGAGAGTCCAGAAACCCACACATCTATGGTCAATTTTTTTTTTTTTTTTAAAGGAAAGAGGTGGCTGTGTTGGGTCTTCACTGCTGTGCGCGGGGCTTTCTCTAGTTGCGGCGAGCGGGGGCTACTCTTCGTTGCAGTGCGTGGGCTTCTCATTGCAGTGGCTTCTCTTGTAGCGGAGTACAGGCTGTAGGTGCGTGGGCTTCAGCAGTTGTGGCACATGGGCTCAGTAGTTGTGGTGCATGGGCTTAGCTGCTTTGCAGCATGTAGGATCTTCCTGGACCAGGGATCGAACCTGGGTCCCCTGCACTGACAGGTGGATTCATAACCACTGCGCCACCAGGGAAGTCCCTATGGTCAATTAATTTTTGACAAGGGCGCCAAGACAATTCAGTGGGGAAAAAAATAGATTTTTTGACAAATGGTGCTGGGACAACTGGATATCTACACATAACAGAATGAAGTTAGATTCCCTATTTCACACCATATAAAAAACTAACTCAAAATTGATTATAGACATAAATCTAATAGCTATAACTCTTTAAAAAAAAACCATAGGAGCAAATATTCATGACCTTTGGATTAGGCAGTGGTTCCTTAGATAGGACACCAAATGCTCAAGCAACAGGGATTTCCCTAGCTGTCCAGTGGTTAAGACTCCATGCTCCCAATGCAGGGGGCACAGGTTCGATCCCTGGTCTGGGAACTAAGATCCCGCATGCTGCATGGTGTGGCCAAAAACAAACTAACAAACAAAGCTCAAGCGACAGAAGAAAAAAATAGATAAACTGGTCTACATCAAAACTTAAAACTTTTTATACTGCAAATTATACCATCAAGATGGTGAAAAGACAACTCACACAGAATGGGGGAAAATACTTGCAAATCATATACCTGAAAAGAGACTTATATGCCAAATATACAAAGAACTCTCACAGCTCAATAGTAAAAAGACAAATAATCAAATTAATAATTGGCAAAAGATCAGCATAGATATTTCTCCAAAGATGATATATCAATACAAATGGCCAATAAACACATGAAAAGATGCTCAATACCATTAGTAATTAGGAAAATTAGAATCAAAATCACAAGATACCACTTCACACCCACTAGGATGACTATAATAAAAAAGGTGGACAATTACAGGCGGTGACCACGATGTGGAGAAGTTGGAACCTTGTGCATTACTGGTGGGAATGTAAAATGGTGCAGATGCTTTAGAAAACATTTTGCAGTTCCCCTAAAGGTTAACCACAGAGCCATCATATCCTGTAATTCTATTCCTAGATGTATATCTAAGAGAAATAAAAACATATGTCCATACAAAACCTTGTACATGAATGTTCACAGCAGAATTTTTTCTTAATAGCGAAAAAGTGAAAACAGTTCAAATGTCTGTTAACTAATGAATGAATAAACCCAATGTGGTATGTCTATACAATGGAATATTATTTTGCAATAAACAGTAATAAGGTACTAGGGAGATCAACCAAGATGGTACAGTAGAAAGACCCTGAGCTCACCTCCTCTCATGGGCACACCAAAATTACAACTATTTACAGAACAGTCATTGACGAAAAAGACCTGAACCTACCAGAGAAGATCTTCTATAGCTAAAGATATTAAGAAGGAACCACAACAAGATGGGTGGGAGGGGCAGAGTTGCAATACAGTCAGGTCCCATACCCTGGGGGTGGGTGACCCACAAACGTGAGAATAATTACAATTGCAGAGGTCCTCCTAAGGGAGTGAGGGGTCTGAGCCCCACAGTGGGCTCCGCAGCTCCTATGCTGGGAAAATGAGCCCCCAGAACGTTTGACTTTGAAGGCCAGCAGGGCTTAGTTTCAGGAGTCCCAGAGGGCTGGGGGAAATGGAGACTCCTCTCTTAAAGGGCACACACAAAAGCTCACACTCCAGACCAGGGCAGAAGCAGTATTCTGAAAGGAGCCTGGGTCAGACCCACCTGCTGATCTCAGAGAACCTCCCAAAGAGGCGGGAGGCAACTGGAGCTCACCCTGTGGACACCGACACACGCAGCAGCAGTTTGCGGAGCTCTTTCTGCCACACGGATACTGCTGCTGCCAAGCATCATTTCGGAATCCTCCCTCTAGTTTCAGGACCCAGCCCTGCCCCCACCCAATAGCCTTAAGGCACCAGTACTGGGATGCCTCAGGCCAAGCAACTGGGTGGGGACATAGCCCCACCCACCAGCAGACAGGCTGCCTTAAGTTCCCCTGACCCCACAGCCACCCCTGGACATATAGCCCTGCTCACCAGGGGGTGCAGAACCTGGCCCCATAAACCAGTGTGCAGGCACTAGACTTGGGACCCCCCAGGACACAGCTCCACCTACCAAGGCACCAGCCCCAGAATCTCTGGCCTCTCTGCCAGCGATCCTGCTCTAGCCTTGGGATGAGCCTTACCCACCAGCAGGTGGACAACAGCCCAGGACAAACACAGCCCCACAGACTGCAGACCCAGCCTGCCCACCAGCAGGCTGGCACCAGCCCTGGGGCTGGCTGGGCCCTGGACCCACCACTGGCAGGCTAACACGAGCTTCAGGACACACCAGATCCTGCAGCCAGCTGATTTATTACACTGCCCTGCCAACCAGTGGCCAGCAGCCTCTGCACAAGACAGGGCCTGCAGCCAACCAGACCGGGGGCCAAGCAAGCCTACCAGATGACCCACAGTCATCAATCTGCCACAACAGGCCCCACACAGCCCACAGAGGGGGCACCCCTAGAGCATACAGCTCAGGTGACCAGAGGGGAGTGCCCTGCTGGGACGCACAGGACATAGCCTACAAAAGGCCACTTCTACAAGGCTGGGAAACATAACCAACTCACCAGATACATAAAAATAAAAACAGCAAGTTAGGCAAAATTAGGAGACAGAGGAACATATTCCAAGCAAAGAAGCAAGATAAAATCCCAGAAGCACTAAGTGAAGCGGAGACAGGTAATCTACCCAAGAAAGAGGTCAGGGTAATGATCAGAAAGATGAGTAAAGAACTTTGGAGAAGAATGGATACACAAGGTGAGAAGTTAGAAGTTTTTAACAGAGTTGGAAAATACAAAGAACAAACAAACAGAGATGAACAATAATGGAAATCAATAATATAGTAGAAGGCATCAACAGTAGGTTAAATTATAGAGGAACAGATCAGTGAACTGGAACACAAAGTAGTGCAAATCAATGCTGCTGAACAGAAAAACAATAAAAGAATGAAAAGAAATGAGGACAGTTTAAGAGACCGTTGGGACAACATCAACATACTACTACTTGCATTATAGGGTTCCCAGAAGAAGAGACAGAGAAAGGGACTGAGTACATATTTAAAGACATAATAGCTGAAAACTTCCCTAATCTGGAAAAGGAAATAGTCATCCAATCAAGGAAGTGCAGAGCATCCCCAAAAAGATTAATCCAAAGAGGAACACACTGTAACATATTGTAATTAAAATGGCAAAAATGAAAGACAGAGAATATTAAAAGCAGCAAGGGAAAAGCAACAAGTTACATAGAAGGGAGCTCCCATAAGGCTATCAATCAGCAGACTTTTCAAAGGAAACAACCTACAACCAAGAATACTCTACCCAGCAAGACTTTCATTCAGATTTGATGGAGATATCAAAAGTTTTACAGACAAGCAAAAGCTAAAAGAGTTCACCACCACCAAACCAGCTTTACAAAAATGTTAGAGCGACTTCTCTAAGCAAAAAAGAAAAGGTCACAACTAGAAATGTGAACATTACAAAAGGAAAAATCTCATTGGTAAAGGCAAATATGCAGTAAAGGTAGTAAATCATCCATGCACAAAGCTAGTAGGGAAGGTTAAAAGACAAATGTAATAAAATCATCTAAATCCACAATAGGTAGTTAAGGGATACACAAAATAATTATATGTAAAATATGATGTCAAAAACAGTAATTGTGAGGGGAGGAGAGTACAAATGCAGGGTTGTTAAAATGCATTGCAATTCAGAGATCAGCAAATTAAAACACATACATACATAGATTGCTATATATAAACATCATGGTAACCACAAACCAAAAATAATAGATATGCACACAAAAAAGAGAAAAGAATCCAAACATAACACTAGAGATAGTCATCAAATCACGAGAAGAAAACAAAAGAAGAAGGAACAGAAAAGGCTTACAAAACAACTCCAAGACAATTTAAAAAAACTGCAATAAGAACATACATATCAATAATTACTTTAAATGTAAATGGACTAAATTCTCCAATCAAAAGACATATAGTGGCTGAATGGATACAAAAATAAGACCCATATATATGCTGCCTACAAGAGACTCATTTCAGATCTAAAGACACACACAGACTGAAAGTAAGGGGATGGAAAAAGGTATTCCATGCAAATGGAAATCAAAAGAAAGTTGGGGTAGCAATACTTTTTTTTTAGTACATTCATTCATTCATTCATTCATTTATTTATTTATTTATTTATGGCTTCTCTTGTCATGGAGCACAGGCTCTAGGCACACGGGCTCAGTAGTTGTGGCTCGTGGGCTCTAGAACACAGGCTCAGTAATTGTGGCGCATGGACTTAGTTGCTTTGTGGCATGTGGGATCTTCCTGGACCGGGGATCAAACCCATGTCCCCTGCATTGGCAGGCGGATTCTTAACCACTGTGCCACCAGGGAAGTCCCAATACTTATATCAGTCAAAACAGACTGATAGAGACAAAGAAGGACATTACATAAGGATCAAGGGATCAATCCAAGAAGAAGATATAACTATTGTTAACAATTGTTTATTAACAATTGTTAATAAATACACACAAACACACACCCACCCACCCAACATAGGCCACAGCAGTGGTCAGAAAAGAAAAAGCAATAAAAGGAATCCAAATTGGAAAGGAAGAAATAAAACTGTCACTGTTTGCTGGTAACATGATATTATACCCAGAAAATCCTAAAGATGCCTCCGAAAAACTACTAGAGCTCATCAATGAATTCAGTAAAGTTGCAGGATATAAAATTAACATAAAGAAATCTGTTGCATTTCTATACACTAACAACAAACTATCTGAAAGAGAAATTAAAGAAACAATCCCATTTACAATCACATTAAAAAGAATAAAATACCTAGGAAAGAGCCTACCTAAGGAAGTAAAAGACCTGTACTCAGAAAACTATAAGACATTGATGAAAGAAACTGAAGATGAAACAGATAAAAAGATATACGATGCTCATTGATTCGAAGAATTAATATTGTTAAAATGATCATTCTACCCCAGGCAATCTACAGATTCAGTGTAATCTCTATCAAAATACCAATGGCATGTTTCGCAGAACTAGAACAAATAAATTTAAAAATTTTATGGAAACACAAAAGATCCTGAACAACCAAAACAATCTTGAGAAAGAACAGAAGAATCATGCTTCCTGACTTAAGACTATACTACAAAGCTACAGTATTCAAAAACAGTATGGTACTGACACAAAAACAGACACATAGCTCAATGGAATGGAATAGAAAGCCCAGAAATAAACCTACCCACTTATGGTCAATTAATCTACAACAAAAGAGGCAAGAATATACAATGGAGAAAAGACAATCTCTTCAATAAGTGGTGCTGGGAAAACTGGACAGCTACATGTGAAAGAATAAAATGAGGACATTTTCTAATACTACATACAAAAATAAACTCAAAATGGATTAAAGACCTAAATGTAAGATCTGAAACCATAAAACTCCTAGAAGACATAGGCAAACACTCTTTGACATAAGTCATAGCAATATTTTTTTGGATCTGTCCCCTAAGGCAAAGAAAAAAAAGCAAAAATAAACAAATGGGGCCTAATTAAACTTAAAAGCTTTTGCACAGCCAAGGAAACCAATAAAATGAAAATACAATGTACTGAATGGGAGAATATATTTGCAAATGATATGACTAATAAGGGGATAATATCCAACACACATAAATGGCTCACACAACTCAACATGAAAAAAACAAACAACCTGATTTAAAAAATGGACATAAGACCCGAATAGACATTTTTTCCAAATAAGACATACAGACAACCAACAGGCACATGAAAAGATGCTCAATGTCATTAATCATAAGAGAAATGCAAATCAAAACTACAATGAGATATTACCTCACACCTGTCAGAATGGTTGTTATCAAAAAGACAATAAATAACAAGTATTGGTGAGGGTGTGGAGAAAACAACAAGGTATCACCTCACATCTATCAGAATGGCTATCATCAAGAAGTCTACAAATAACAAAAGTTGTAGAGGATGTGAAGAAAAGGGAACCCTCGTACACTGTTGATGGGAATGTAAATTGGTGCAGCCACTATGGAAAACAGAATGGAGGTTCCTCAAAAAATTAAAAATAGAACTGCCATACAATCCAGCAATTTCCCTCCTGGGTGTTTATCCGAAGTAAACAAAAACACTAATTCAAAAAGATATATATGCCCCTATATTCATTGCCGCATTTACAAAAGCCAAGATATGGACGCAAATAAGTACCCATCTATACATGAATGGATAAAGAAGATGTGGTGTGTGTATATACATACACACACACACACACACACACACACACACATATATACGAACAATGGAATATTATTCAGCCATAAAAAAGAATGAATTGTTACCATCTGCAACAACATGGATGGACTTAGAGGGTATTATGCTTAGTGAAATAAGTCAGAGAAACACAAATACTGTATGTTAATCACTTATATATACAATCTAAAAAGTAAAACTAGTGAATATAACACAAAAGAAAAAAGACTCACAGATATAGAGAACAAACTAGTAGTTACCAGTGGGGACAGGGAAATGGGGAGCGGCAAAAGAGGGGCAGGGGATTAAGAGGTACAAACTACTATGCATAAAATAAATAAGCTAGAATATAAAGCTTGACATATTATATGGCACAGGGAACATAGCCAATATTTTATAATACCTATAAATGGAGTATAACCTTTAAAAATTGTGAATCAATGTGTTGTCTGTATACCTTAAACCTACATAATATTGTAAATCAACTATACCTCAATAAAATCAGCCAACTTATAAAATTAAAATGACTAATGAAAAAATAATATCTACTTTACAAGCTTCTGATAATGACAACATGAAATAAGCTATGTAAAGTTTATAGCATAAGACACCTGGCACATAATAAGTACTCAATAAAGTTATTATACTTATTGTGGTAGAACATTTTTCTAACTTCCATGTAGTCTATTCAAATATAAATAAAAGCTGCCATGGAATATATTTATATCCATATTCTAGAATGGATTTAGGTCTGCACGCCCAGGAATGCAGGCAGTTCATTTCCATTTGATAGTCCAAACAAAAACATCTGGCTCTTGTATCTGAAAAAAACTGCATGAATTTTTTTTTAAGTTAAGAGTGTTCTATTTGTAGATCACAAACGCTTATCTCCAGCTTTTTACTCTATAAAGAAAATGCATGTCTGAACTAACCATTTGGAATCCTCTCATAAAAGATGGTCATTACCCACTAATTAAAAATACATCTAAACTATTAGGTATAAAATAAGCTACAAGGATATATTGTACAACACAGGGAATATAGCAAATATTTTATAATAATTATAAATGGAGTATAACCTTTTAAAATTGTGAATCACTATATTATACACCTGTAACTTATATAATATGGTACATCAACTATACTTCAATAAAAATTTTTTTAAAATTAACAACCTACTGAGTGACAACTTAAGACTCTACAGTTTTTTTAATTCAAGTACTTTATGTATTCCTATGTATATATTCAAACACTATATAAATAAAATGCAGTAATATACATATATACATATAGTACTGCATTTAATTCTCATGATGTTCTTATGAATAAGTATTATCATTGGTCCCATTTTACAAATGAGAAAACTGTGGCTTATGGAATTCAGTTATCTTGCTTAGAGTTACACAAGAAATAAGTATCTCAGTGCCCTAGTTCTTAGTACAATGCCCCACATATAAAACTATTTAATAAATAATTGTGGAATTAATGACTGTTAGAATAAATTAATTTAAAAAATACGTCTAAAAATGTAAAAAAAAAAAAAAAACTTACGAGGGAGGGGGAGGGAAAGAAAGGCCAAGACAGAAGGAGCACGAGGCGGCTGAGGGGCTGGTCCAGGCATGGCCGTTGGGAGGAGACTAAGAGGCGGTGGCTGCACTTGACAGCCAGCATGCCAAGATGTCAGCAGAGGCAGAAGTAGATGTGACAGAGAGAGAGACAGAGAGCCAAAGAGGGCAAGAGACTGGACTCTAAGAGACCCCTGTACTGACAGCTCCATGCAGTTCAGAACCAGAACGACTATGGCTGAACCCGGGCTCATGGTGACATGGCAAAGCACTGATGCTAACCTCTTATTCACAATGTCCCAACAGGTATCAATGTTAGAATACCAGAAAGAACCAAAACCAAAGCCCTGCTCTAGACTTTGTGGAAAGACTGTCTTGCTGTGGAAAAAACTGTAAAACCCCACGTTGTCATGTGGTAGTGCATTTGTATGTGGTGCACAGACAGGCAGAAAGTGTGCACCTGTCCTTTGGCTGGTTGTGGGAACTAAGTAATTCATTTCTAGGTTTGTTGAGGATTTGTCAGTAGCTGCCTCAAATGCAATGAGTGTATGGATGGCTCACCTTAAAAAGGAATTCCCCATTTCAGGAATGTCAGTTTAATGATTCCTTACTTTGTAGCCTTTTTGCTCCTTAAGGGTAGTTTTTTGGTGAAGCTCAGTGTCATTCACTGGGAAACAGCTTGATTGATTCTTACTTTGTGAATTGCCATTTTAAACCAGGGAAAAACTACAGTTATCTTCAAATGAGTTAGAACTAAGCTGGGATGGATATACTGAGATCGGACTGACTCAAACTTCAAACGTCTCATCATTTCCCTTCCCAACTGCTTCTCTTTAGTTTTCTTGGACAACTTTGGAAAGTAACTATGGGACTGAATAAATCTTAAAATATGCTACCCCCGCCCCAAATAAAGCAGTTATGAGGTAGTGACAAACGTTGCAATGCAAATGAACCTTAAATACATTATGCTAAGTGAAAGAAGCCAGTCACAAAAGACCACACAATGTATGATTCCATTCACATGAAATACCCAGAATACACAAACCTGTGGAGACAGAAAGTAAATTAGTGGTTGCTTGGGGCTGAAGAGGAAGGGACTGACTGCTAATGGCTTCAGGCTTTCTTTTTAGAGTGAAGGAAATAATCTAAACTTAGATTTTGGTGATGGTTCCACATCTCTGTGAGTATACTAAAACTACTGAATTGCATACTTTACATGGGTAAATTTTATGGTCCATGAATTATATTTCAATAAAGATGTTAACAAATAGACATCTTTTGGGTATGATATAATCTATATGACTCTGTGCTTTTCTATACATTTGAAATTTCCAAAATAAAAGGTTAAAATAATATATACCTTATGGCATCCATCAAGATGATCCTCAATAAAGCTGGTACTTGACCTTTGACCTTTTTTCACCTTCATCCTTTCTCCCATTCTGATGCCTGGAATGCAGATGTGATGGCTGGAGCTAGCTGCTACTATCTTAGAGCGTGAAGACAAGGGTCACACCCTAGAAAAGGCATCACAGTGAGCTGGAAGTAGCCTGGATCTCTAAGAACATCTTGGCTCTGAGCTGCTATGCCAGCTCTGGACTACCTACCTGTGGACATTTATACGAGTCCTGTTTAAGCCACTCTTCACTTTGGGTCTCCCTTACTCACAGCTAAACCTAATCCTAACTGATAACGTCATTATTTTTATATTAGGGCTATGCTGGTTTCATAAAATAAATTAGAAGGCTTTTCATCCTTCTCTATATCCTGCAAAAGGTTAAATAACAGAGGAACTATCTAATCTTTAAAGCTTTGATAGAAACCTGCCGTAAAGCCATCTGGGGCCTGGCACCTTTTCAGTGATACTTCTTTGGCAGTTTTTTCAATTTCTTCCATAGGCTACCATTTTATTCTGGTACCCCATCTTTTCTGGAGTCACTCTGCATTTTATCGACATTTGCAAATTAGCAGGAAATGCACATACTGTAATATTATAATTCTTATCAGGTTCCTTTTAATATGAAATTGTTCCTAGTGTTACATATTTTTCTCCCTTCACTTCATTTTGTTCTATTAAAGATCAGCCAGTTGAATTAGGCTTTTCAAAGTATAAACTTGTGGACTTATTTATAAATTTCCAGTGTTTTAAATTTCATATCAATATCAATTGGTTCCTGCTTTTATCATGATTATTTCCTATTTATTTTGCTTATCTAGAGTTTTAATGTGAATGCCTAACTCATTAGTTTTCATTCTCTCTGGTATAATAAAAACATTTAAGGCTATGAATTTTCCTCTGACTGCAGCACTGGCCATAGTACAAAGCTCTTGCTAAATAGTATAGTCATTTTCATTAAATCTAAAAGGGTCCATAAATGAAGTTTTAGTTTCCTCTTTGAAGAATGTTATAAAATTTACATGTGGTTATACTGAATTTGATTTTCCTTTTAGTATCAATTTCTAATTTTATTGCATTATGGTAGAGTATGTGGCTTGGGCAATTTCTACGTGTTAACATTTTACTGAGTTTTTTTCTTTGTGGCAAGAACGTATCATTGATTTTTGCAAATTTTCCATGGATTGAAAAGTATGTAATTTTCTGTAAAATATAAAGGAACATGGTGGTGAACATTTTAGGAAGTAAATACTCAATTCTTAAACTTGTCTGCTCTTTCACTGTACTGGGTTTTGAATTTGAGTTTTCTTAATATATACTGATGTTGAAGCTATTTTAAAACAAAAATGAGTATTTAAGAATTTTATTTTTCTGCTCTTTTCTACCACTTTTCCACAGCTAAGTCTGAGCACACCCCTTTCTTGGTGTATCCAGCAGCAGTAGGTCTGGGTTGCTGGCCCAGCCTCCCCCAGGTGGCTGCTCATCTGAAGACAGAAAAGCTCCTCCCACTTCTGTCACATAAGACCCAGAGGCTGTGGTCTTAAAACTCTAATCCTTGATCGAGATGGGAGACAGTGATCACATCCCCTGTCGTGGGGCCCTTGCTGAACAAACCTCATCTCTCAGAAATCCTTTTCTCTGGAGCTGCTTCTTCGTGGACCTTCACGGAGCCTCCTGCCACTACTGGACTTTGTCAAGGGAACCAAACAGAGGCCTCTTTTGGAGAAAGGACAGTTGATCCAGATGACAAGCAACCAAACATTCTAGTGTTCTCTCAGCCCTTGGTCTTCAATAAGCAGATGCTCCCCCAAATCTGATGAGTCTTGAAGAAGCAGGCACAAATTATGTCTTTGTGTCTTTCCATCAACCGCAATCCCCTCATCTTTAAATGGGGATAAGAGTTCCCTCCTCATAGTGTTGCTACACAATTAATTAATACATGCATGGCAGTCAGCACAGGGTCTGATCCAGAATAACAGTGAATGCTCACAGAGCTCCTGCTCTCGTTAGATGCACAGACATGGCTGGTATCTATCAACACTCCAGCAACTGCAAACCATCTGCGTGGAGCCCCCTGAGTGGGAGCGGCCCAGCCCTCAGGGAGGGCGGCCTCACTTGAGAAAGCAGTTCCTGCAGGTTTCAAGGATGTGTGGGAACCAGCACCAGACAACAGTAGCACCCTACTCGCCAGCCTGTGGCATCTCTCCTCCAGAACACAGGATGAAAGGGCTGCGTCACAGCTGTCATCACAGAATTTATCTTGGCATTGACACTTCTCCCAGGAAAACCTAACCAAATCTTTTAGATCTCTAGAACAGTTAGTGACAGTGAAAACCAGCCTGTTTCCCTTCCACTCTGGTCAGGGAGGTTTTACTGGGTAGGGCTGGGTCAGCTGGGTCCTGGGGTGGCTGGATGAGACCAGCAACAGCTCCGGGGAGTGCCGGTCTACACCCGCCCTGGTGTTTGACCAGCTGGGCCCGGGCAAGGTCCTGGACCCCTAAGAATCTTGATGCAGAGGGTGGGCATGAAGATGAAGGAGTATTTCTTCATCCTACATGCGTGTGGACCTCGGGCTGTACGAGAGGCACGGGTGGGACCGGACCCTACGTCACAAGCTCCAGGGCAGTAAAGGGCAGGGCTGCTGCAGCCCAGACACCCGGCAATCCCGTGCTCTGAAGAGGACCCATTCCTTTCCCTCTCCGGTGACCGCGACACAGGCGGGAGGCCAGCTGTTCTGCTCACACGTTCCTTGTGCTCGGCATGGTCTGGGTGGGGAGCAGGCCTGTTCCCGGCCAGCCGCGGGAAGGGGCCCAGGTCCTCCCTGTCACATGACCACACCCCGCTGCAAAGGAGTTGGAAGTCAGTCCCCAGTGAAGTGGGCATGGTTCCACGGAAATGCAACTCTATTTCCGAACCCGGAAGGGAATCGGGGGGGGGGGGGCTGTGGGAGCACTGGGGATCTGCCACAGCCCAAAGCGCCGCCAGCAGGCGGGGGTAGTCTTACCCCGAAGGTTGTAAAGGTAATTCAGACTCAGGCTCGGGAATTATGGGCCTCAACGAAGAAGGCAGAAATGACACCAGGGACCCTCCTCCCCCCAGCTACCGGAGCAGGTGGGCTTGGGACATGAGCTCTGGGTGAAGTCAGGCACGATATTTTGGCTTCTTTTTTGAACGCTTTATTTCTGACCGACCTCTCCACCTTTCCTGTGGAACTCACGATGTGGCTGAGAACCAGAGCGAGGCCCCATTTCCGCTGGAGCTCCAAGAGCCAGAGGTGCTCCTGCCTAACCCGGCATTTCCCAAAAAAACGTACTGTTTTAGGTTCACGGCCTCTTTCCTTCACCTCCCCTTGCCCCTGCTGTAACGGGAGAACCTGACAACGGACACCCCCAGCTCCAGCCAGGGCAGTAGTGGGACTGCTGCTGCCCAAGACACCCAAACGTCCGAGTTTTCCTTAATAACTGATGGTGGAGGTGCCCGTCCAAGAAGGGCAAGGAAATGGCCCTCGCCCGGGCCCCTCGAGGTTGAACAAAATGGTAAAGGCGGCCGGGCTGCTGGCAGCTCTTCAGGTGATAGTTATTCCCTCAGGAGAGGAAGGCCAGGCAGCGTGCACAGTGCGCGGCTTACTTCTGAGGTTAATTGTGGGCCCAGAGAAACAACAGCAGGATGTGAAGGAAGAGATGTGTTGCAACAGACCCACCCTACACTGCAAGTCCCCACAGGAGGCGAAGGAGAAAATGGCTTCAGGCCAAACTACCTCCCCCCACCCCACCAACGCAGGTCCCTCAGGTGGGATGGAGGTGGGCCAAGTTCATCAGGTCCAGGTCCCGCCCAGCACAGAGGGGTCTTCACTGCTGGCCTGGGCCCAGGTCCCCTGCCACTCAGAACCCAGGCAACGACGACGGGCGTGGACACGTGTTTTTATCCCCGACAGAACCTCACACTTAAACGGACTCTGGAAAGACGGCAGCAGGCAACTTCCCACCAGGTCCTGAGACTCAGAAATACTCCAGCACCAGCCGTGGTCACCAGATCCCCTCACTCCCGGGAGGGCAAAGCACACTTTCCCCAGGTCCCCAGAAGTTCTGAAGTTATCACGACAAATGTTATAAAAGAGAACAGAGTGGGAAACACTCTGCGCATCTGCAGTGGGCACCACGGTGCCCTCCTTGGCGGGCGTCCGCCAACGTCATGAGCAACCAGCACGCCTGTCGCCACCCTGCGGGGTCGGGGAGCTGTCGGGAGCCCTGGCCACAACCGTCAGCCAGACAGGCGGTTTCCTTTGTCCCTGACCTCACTTTCCAGCAAAGTTCAGACTCTGTTACAACTGTGCTCTGAACCTAAAAAGGAGCAGGTTAGTCAGGAGTCACAGGAAATTTACTGTCTGGGATACAATCTTGCCAACGCCATGAAGAAATCCTGACGAATTTCAAAGGGAAGCTCTGACTAGAGGGGCCTCGAGGGAATGAGGAAGAAGGATCAGACTCATTTCTGATACAGAACCATCAAGAAAGCAAGTTCGGTGCCGCCAGCTTCGGCTCCCGTAGGTCGGCACGGCTGCATTTCCACCTGTTCCTGGCTACACCCTGCAGAGCTTCAGCGGGAAGTTCTCTGTGATGAGGTGCTCAGGGTGAAGCAGCACAACGATGTTAACCTCGAACTCTGGGAAGAGAAAGGACAGGCTTTATGCCCACCGGCCCTGAGCAGCGGGAACCAAACACCAACCCCGCCATGGGCACAGCGAGCTCTCGACAGAGAGGGAGCACCGGGGGCTGTGTGGGTTTGCACGTACATCACCCCAAGCGTCCGGGAGAGTCAGTGTAGACGGCTACACTGGCGGGACTGCCTAAGTAAGCTGGTCTTCTCACCTTGGAACATGCTGTAAGGCCTCAGCTTCCCCAAACACTCTCCTTGTCCTTCGTCTTTACTACAGAGAATCTTCTAGAATCCTGTCAATTCATGTGTACTCTTTGGCTTTATTTTTACATTTCCTACAGTTCTTAATGGAAGAGTGGACTCCAAACTGGCCCGCCGCTGTCTGGGGACACGTCTCCCAGCCCAGGCAAGAAACAATGTTCAGAAACAGCAAGCAGTCTAACTGTAGTTCCTTTGGATACTGGTTGATTTCCCTACAACACCTGTTCAAACATTCCTCTTTTACCTTTCAGCAAACAGGAGTCTTCTCCCCAGCTCTCCAGCCACTAAGGGTTAGCTTACTGACAGAAAGAGGGGCGCGTGAGGAGGGAGCCCCCGAAGAGAGTCCAGCCCGGGTCCTTCCCCAGCATGAAGAGCGAGGCGGGCAGCACCGCAGCGCGGGGCTCAGCTGGGGAAGGGGCTGGGGTCAGCTCGTCCAGGACCCCGCCTGCGGCCCAAGGACAACGTCCCCGTGTGTGGCTGTCACCATCGCCCAGAATCAGCCGGGGCAGGAGCTGTGCACCAGCAGCATGCACCCTGTCCCTTCCCTCTTTCCTCGACGACGGTCCCGCACCGGAACAGCCCCTGGCCCTGCCCTGCACCGTCCCTCCCCAGGTCCTCTAACCACCTCGCTGTCCTCCCTGGGGGGGGGCACCGTGAGCTGGGCCGGAGGATGCCGCGGGCCTGGCCGTGCACACGAAGCCCCCTGCGGTCAAGGTGAAGGGGCACACCCAGATGGGCGCCTAACGCGGGACGCGGGGCTCACCCCGCCCGCACCCGAGACCCGGAGCCCGACCTCGCCAGCCACGCGACGGCAACCCCAGGGCTACGAGAGGCTGCGGCGCTCAATGACCGTGGGCCACCTCCTCCCTGTGGGACCCCCCCAGCTGACGGGGCGGCCACTGTGCAAGCCCCCGAACAAACGAAACAGGAGCCACGAGGACAAAAGCATCAGTGATGTCCTGGCTGATGGACTGAGGGTGTTATTTCTATGGAAGAATCACAGGCACCTCATTATTAAATCTTACGTGGACACTTAGTAAGTCTGACAAATATAACACACAGAAAGTAGAGGTGCCTAATGCATAGCATAGCAGAAAAAAATAATTTTTGGACCTTCTTTGAAGTTTAGGTAGGAAAACCAAGTTGAGAAATCAACAGACAAGCTCCTCCTCAACCTCAAATCAAAGTACAGCCGACCTTTGAACGCCGACCCTGCACACAGTTGACAATCCGCATAGAGTTTATAGGCTGCCCCTTAGTCAGCAGTTCCCCCACAGCTGTGGTTCTGCATCTGCGGATTCAGCCAGCCACGGCTCATGTAGCACTGCCGTGTATGCCCCCGAAAGAACACCCGTTTCAGAACACGGTGGGCAGCGTGGCAGGGAGCACCTGGTGCCAGGGAGCACTCCCGGTGGGACGCGCGGGGCTGGCACGAGGCTGCGGCCGGGAGGATCCGGGTGGCTGCAGGCACTGACTCTGCACTCGAGGCCCTGGTGCCTCTGGATTGTGTACAGTGGGCATATACTACCTATTCAATAACCATACACGGTTTCTGAGGGAAAACGTGGTACCTTGTTAGCTCGGGTCAAGTTTGACCCTATGTCATCTTTCAGCCGACCGTGCTGTGCTTTTCCGTATTCAGTGAACAGCTGGGTCTGTCGCCCTCTTTTCTATTGACAAGGGCGTCCTGACCCCATTATGTTCTCGCTACAACACAACGTTTCAGATAAAGCACTCGAGGGCTCCACTGGTATTAGACTGTGCTTCTAGCCGACCGGGCCGGCGCTGCTCCGGGGCTCACGCTCACACGAGGGCACAGAAAGGTCCGAGCAGCACCCCGCGATGCCACGTGTGACCACCTTTCCCTCTCATAAAACAAACAGCATACACTCAACTTCGGTGATGAAACTCTACTTACTTCAATTTTTTTTTGGCTGTACCATGCAGCTCATGGAATCTTAGTTCCCAGACCAGGGACTGAACCTGGGCCATGGCAGTGAAAGTGCCAAGTCCTAACCACTGGACCGGCAGGGAATTCCCTCTACTTTCTTCAATTTTAAATTACATTATTTGTAATTATTTAAAGTAAAATCACAGTCTAATTTAAAAAAAAAAAAAAAAAAGATTGTCTCTGGACTAGTAATGATGTATGTTAGAAGATTTAGGGGGAATATGACATTAAGAAAACACATTGGCCTTTGGGACTATGTTCCCATTTCTCAATGAAACGGGTATAAAAACAATCATTTACCAAAAGCTCCTTATTCTATCTATTCACCAGTGAGCCTGCGCATGACACAGAGCCCGGGGACACTTCTGAGGTCTTTCGGTCAGTCTGCAGAAGGTCGTGTCAGCCAGGGCAGAGGCCCGAGGGTCCATCCTGCTGTGTCTCTGTGGTGGGGAGTAAGCTCTCCACTGAACTTCGTAAGCATGAGCATTTTATTAGGATGAATGCACCATCAAAATACTTTATCAGAATACTTAAAACCATGGAAAGGTGCATAATATAAAGTGAAGGGAGGAAAAGCAGGATAGAAAACTGCATCTGTCACGTGATTCAGATCTTGTGGTCAAAATATCTACCCACGCATTCATGGAAAACGACCGACACACCCTCAGCTGCTGGAGCTAAAGCCCGCGGGAAGACTACCGTTCACACTGGTCTGTCTCAGGTCTTGCGTCTCCGTCAGATGCCAGCCCAGCAGGGAGCCGACCTGACCTCCTCATGCGCCTGGCCGGCTGGTCCCTGGCTTAGTGTCCTTCACAGAGCTCGTGGTCACCTACCCGGCCCACGCTGTCTCCCTGGGGGTGGCAACACAAGTTCCTCGGAGCCGGGACTGCTCACCAGGGACCCTCAGCGCCACACAGCTGCTCTGCCTGCGTTTTTGTTGAGTGACTGAAGGACTGGGTGCTCTGGGCTGCATCTGACCCCAGCGGGCCAGCAGGCCCGTCCCCTCTGGTGGCTGCACCCCTCCCGGGGGCACCCCAAGGGCAGCACACGTACCCACTTTGAAGTTGGTGGTCTCCAGTGTCGGGCAGGTGAAGAGCCGGGGGAAGACCATGTATATGGGGACAGAGAGGCCCCGACAAACGTCCCCGTCGGCGATCTGAATGTTCTGAATCTCTGTGGCATCGCGGGCGTACCCTTCTGCACAGCCTGGAACAGGGAGAAACCGTCACGCGGTCAGAACACAGCAAACGTCCAGACAGGCTGAGCCACAGGCCCTGCGTGAGTCTAGGAGAACCTGCATCAGCCCACTCACCTGCTCTCCCCCCGTCTCTGCAGGATCCTGGAGTCCTCCCTCCCTCCACATCCCACGCTCCTCAAACGTACATTTCTTGGAGTCGAGAGGCGAGCTCGTGGCTAAGGGCTGGCGGCAGCGGGGGTGGGGAGGATGGAGGGGGAAGAACGGGAGACGGGGACGGGGTGGGGGCCTTACCGCAGGTCTCCACGCGCACCAGCTGCAGCTCGATGCTTTTGATGGCGGCCTCCGAGCTCTCCACCACCAGCTCTCCCGTTAGCGGCTGTGTGATAACACAGTTGGTCGAGTTGAGATGTCCTCTGATGAGAAATTTGGGGAGCAAGGCTCTCTAAAACAAGACATAAGCAGACACATCAGGAGTGGGAGGCGCCAGGAGAAGTCACTCAAGTCACTTTGGTATAAATAAAAACTGAAAACAGGGTCAGGTAACTTTTATAAAATCCACTGGGACCCTGGTTTACAAAATGGGAAAAAAGGTACAACAGTACTTACATTTTCTGTCAACTTGAGTAACAGACTGAATTATTCAACAGCTATCTACAGACGTAAGGCACCTGACGTTGCTGGCACAGAATGACCAGCTCTCTCACGGAAGCATCCTGATTGCCTAGGTCAGGTCTGGGACGCTCCTGCTCACCAAGGACACGACATAAAAATGTCTAAAGAAGTTGCTGACAGTGTTTAAGGATAACCAGTCACCAAAAGGAAAAAAAGAGGTTTTAAAAAGATAATCAATTTTCAAATGTTCCCAATTATGCAATTTTGAAAAACCAAGACATTAACTTTATTTCAAGGAAATTTAAAGAGAACAATTTTCTTCAATGCTTGACTAAAAAACCTATGGACCTTTTCTCTTCGGACAGAGGAAAATGGTCATGGGTGAGTGACGATGCCACGGGAAAAACAGAACTGAAGAGTTAGAGACATCTGTCCTAGCAGTCTTTCCTATGGCTGTGTCCCAGTTACTGCAGATAATTCAGAGTTTAGAACACCACTGTCCAACAGAAACATAATGGAAGCCACAAATGTGAAGCAACTGTGTAATTTAAAATTTTCGAGTAGCCACATTAAAAAAGTAAAAGGAGGGCTTCCCTGGTGGCACAGTGGTTGAGAGTCTGCCTGCCAATGCAGGGGACACGGGTTCGAGCCCTGGTCTGGGAAGATCCCACGTGCCGCGGAGCAACTAGGCCCGTGAGCCACAATTTCTGAGCCTGCGTGTCTGGAGCCTGTGCTCCACAACAAGAGAGGCCACGATGGTGAGAGGCCCGCGCACCGCGATGAAGAGTGGCCCCCGCTTGCCGCCAACGAGAGAAAGCCCTCGCACAGAAACAAAGACCCAATGCAGCCATAAATAAAAAAAAATAAAAAAAAAAAAAAGTAAAAGGAAACAGGTAAAATTAATCAATATGTCCAAAATATTATCAATTGCACACATAATCAGTAGTTTACAGTTATGAGTGATGTTTTACATTCTCTTTTTCATACCGATTTTTTGAAACCCAGTCAGTACCTCCCCCTGAAGCTCATCTCGATCCGACCAGCCCCACCTCAAGGGTCAGTGGTCATGCGTGGCTGGTGCCCTGTACTGGAGGTCAAGAGCAAGGGTGCTCTGTACCTGGTGGCTCCCAAAGGCAAAGAACTCTAAAAAAGTCTTGATTCAAGACAGAATTCTAAAAAACACTAAAAGAGGCTATTTGTTTAGAAAAAGGAAAAGCAGTAGCAGTTCCCAGTAAAATTCTCTTAGGCAACTGCAAGTTTCCAATCAAGGTTCAAATTCCTGAGAAGAAAATGTGACTGGCCTACTGGGGTCACTGCTCCAGAAACCAGAGAAGGGAGAGATGTTCAATGGACTTTCTGAAAGGCTCCCCATGACACAGCCCCGCCTCAGCTGTGCCTCCCGCGAGATGAAGCCAATAACCCTCCCAAATTGGCCTTTGACCCGACCCCAGTCAGGAGGGTCCAGGGAGCAGAATGGAGGGTTAGGGTAGGGAGGAAAAGCCACGTCCACAAAAGACAAGTGACCAGGGGCCCAGCTGAGAAACCAGGGGCTGCGGCCCCCGTGACAGGCAGTGGCGGCCCTGGGGCTCAGGGGAGGGGTCTCTGACCACAGTGCAGTAAAACTGGGAGAAGACAGTAAAAAATTATAAACATATACCCTCTCTTTTAAAAACCATCCTTCTGCTAAGTAGTTACTGAATTTAAAAAGAAATTAAAGTTGAAAATACAGACTATTTCAGGTAGAGACAAAAATTTCCTCTTGCTGATGACTTGATAGCCAAGTAAAGAACAGGTGGGCGACTGTCTGTCAGTGGGATCCAGTTACTAAGAAAGCCTCCCTGGCACTGGCGTGTAAGGAACACGTTACCTCTTTGACATTCTGTAAGGTTTCAGGTGTGACAGTGAAGTCCACGGGACTCGGAGTCAGTTTCCCCTTCTGAGGCTACAAGAGGAGGAGAAACCAAAATCAGTAGAGAGTCCACAGGTCAGACTTGCCTCTCCCCATTTAAGGAAACACAAGGTAGCATCGTGAACCAGGAAGACCTTGGCGCTAAGAGGCAGGATGCTTGGATTCTAAACACAGTTCTGCCAAGAAACAAGGAAGGCTGTGTGCTGTCCAAGGTCCTCATCCCTGTGACTCAGTTTCCTCACCTGTAAGATGAGGGGACAGGTCTTAGTCTCTAAGGTCCCTTTCAGGTCCAGAATTTAAAAACAGAGCAGTGTTGTTGGGAGACATTTATTTTGAACCTCTTTCTGAGAATAAAAGCCACTGAATCGGCACCATGACCCTGTGCAGTGCTGTTACTGGCCCTGGTCCCACTTCACAGATGACAGTGAGGCACAGAGGGCTCAAATGGTGGCTCAAGTACGGGGCAGAGCTGAGAGCCAAACCCAGGCAGCCCGGCTCCAAGGCCGGTGCTGTTAGCCACTCAGCTGTACAACTGTCTACCAGGAAGAATCACACCTATAACATAAGTAATTATATGTTAACATAATTAATTGCACGTTGCCGTAATTAGTTAACAAGGATCATCTCCGCATTACAGAAGTGCAGAATCCATCAATACAGCCAAGCTTCACGGGGCCTGCCCAGTGTCTTTTACTCATGGGCTGGGGCCAAAAGGCCACTGACGCCCAGATG
The DNA here is from genome assembly GCF_965194805.1 of Balaenoptera borealis. Taxonomy (NCBI): domain Eukaryota; kingdom Metazoa; phylum Chordata; class Mammalia; order Artiodactyla; family Balaenopteridae; genus Balaenoptera; species Balaenoptera borealis. Next base: position 8,472,645 of record NC_138862.1, on the reverse strand, counting down.
GCAGCGGAGCTGTGGAGGAGAAAGGGCACCGACCAATTTGCCAAGTTCACTCACTCACCAGAAGCTTCTTCTAGGAAATATTCTTCTTGAATATATCCTTTTTACTAATAGGTTCATGAACATATTCTTTAGGGAATAATATATTCTTCCTCACAGTATATAAAGGAATATTTAACTTCATGTACTACAGGTCACAGCATGGTTTGGCTTCTAGTGAAATCAGTCACGAAGACTCTTGAAGGCCGAGTGCGGGTGAACGCCCAGGAGCAGGGAGGAAGCCCGAGCTGGCCTATAAGCGGGCTCTGCGGTCACCAATGGGCGGGGGCCAGGCTCTGCGGTCACCAATGGGCGGGGGCCAGGCTCTGCGGTCACCAATGGGTGGGGGCCAGGCTCTGCGGTCACCAATGGGCGGGGGCCAGGCTCTGCGGTCACCAATGGGCGGGGGCCAGGCTCTGCGGTCACCAATGGGCGGGGGCCAGGCTCTGCGGTCACCAATGGGCGGGGGCCAGGGTCTGCGGTCATCAATGGGCCGGGGGCCAGGGTCTGCGGTCATCAATGGGCGGGGGCCAGGGTCTGCGGTCATCAATGGGCGGGGGCCAGGCTCTGCGGTCATCAATGGGCGGGGGCCAGGGTCTGCGGTCATCAATGGGCGGGGGCCAGGGTCTGCGGTCATCATTGGGCGGGGGCCAGGCTCTGCGGTCATCAATGGGCGGGGGCCAGGCTCTGCGGTCATCAATGGGCCGGGGGCCAGGCTCTGCGGTCATCAATGGGCGGGGGCCAGGGTCTGCGGTCATCAATGGGCGGGGGCCAGGGTCTGCGGTCATCAATGGGCGGGGGCCAGGCTCTGCGGTCATCAATGGGCGGGGGCCAGGGTCTGCGGTCATCAATGGGCGGGGGCCAGGGTCTGCGGTCATCAATGGGCGGGGGCCAGGGTCTGCGGTCATCAATGGGCGGGGGCCAGGGTCTGCGGTCATCAATGGGCCGGGGGCCAGGGTCTGCGGTCATCAATGGGCCGGGGGCCAGGGTCTGCGGGCCCAGCTCTGGGCGGGGGCCAGGGTCTGCGGGCCCAGCTCTGGGCGGGGGGCTGGATTTGGGCTCATTCTTCTTCACAAAGTTGGAGGCGCTTTTTATTTAGCACATAAAATGGTATGTGACTTTTTTAGGGGATTATCTACATGAGAAAAAGTTTTTTTGCTTCACTTTGAAAACCCTTGATGGAAAAAAGGAAAATATCCATCTAAATCAAGTTAACTTCCAAAAAGGATAAATATTTTCATCATATTTTACATAAAATACTGAATCGCTGAAAGAAATACTTAACACTATGATTATTAAAAATTTATAAACAGGGAAACTACAAATATTGGAAATCCTAAAAAGTCACAAAAACGATGCAAGTGCATCAGTGATTTTGCCGATCTTATGCACAAGAAACCTGTCTTACATTTTCACTTAATCATCACTAAAAGATACCCATGGACATTTCATAATAGTGTAAAAGGCCCTGCCCCAAAGGACCTGGAGAGGCTGAGACACAGAGGAATCCAGGGCCGTGGGCATGACTACTCACCACCACGTGTCACCTGCAGCACTGGCACGTGAGAGGGATCTTTAAGGACACTTCGTCACTGCAAAGTACTAGCAGAAGGTGTCGGGAGAGGCTCCCCAGCCCGGCCCGAGCATCCCTGCACGTTCTTGCTGCACAGGCCGAGAATGCAAGGCCCTGGCCTTCTTTCCCTGGGCTGGGCCATTTCTCCCAGCTGTTCGCTGAAGCTGCCTTGAGGGACGAGGTGATGTCTCCCTCCAGGACAGAGAGCAGGCTTGCTCACTGCCTGCTGTAACAAAGGCGGACTCCCCAGCTCGGGACTCCGCAGCTGCGGTGCAAAACCCCTCAGGTGCAGCACCCCTTTGGGCCCGTGGCATCACCCCACAGGGCTCTGGCCCAGGGGATGACACACATGCTGACACCGGCCACGCCAGGAGAAATACAGTCCCCCGTCTCTAGCCCAGGAGCCCCGAGCCTCTCCCCAGCGCGCACGAAACACTACCAGGCTAACGGCTGCTTGTAAGTGGGGTCCAGTCCCAGACCCCACAGAAGATTCCTGCTACTGAACCCAGAGCCCCCGAGCGCAGCTTACAGCAGCGTGAACGATGAATTCACAGGTCTTGGTCAAGTCCTTGGCCAGCAGGGACCGCCTCATGTCACAGCGCAGGGTATACTGGAGGGAAAGGCAGAGGAGGATACATCCTTTTAGATGGTTTGCTTTCATCTTGGAATTACTTACGAAGAGGCAAGTCAGTCAACATATTTTAGGGAAACTTTGTCCAATTAATGTGTTATATGAAATTAATGTACATAATAGGGGGAGTTAATGCTCAGAACAAAAACACTGCTATTAAAAAAACACTTTAAGGTTATTCCTCAGCCCATTCCCACGGCCATCCTGTAGCTGGACCCCCTGCAACACAGGTGCAGAGTCTCAACTGGAACACAGGAAAGACCAGAGAGGCAGAGCAGGAAGAGCAGGCCTGCAGGAGCAGAAGCTCGCTCACTTGCGGTCGCCGGCCTTACTGGGTGAGCCCAGACAAGTAACACAACCTCTCTGAGCTTCCGCTTCCTGCTCGCTAACACTACCTTAGTGAGGCCCCAACGAGGTAGCGTGTGATACGCCAAGGCCCGGCACACAGCAGCTCTGGGTAAAACGGCGCTGTTTTGTAGTAAGAATGAGAAAACACAGGCAGCAGGACTGCAAAGCCCTGGACGGCATCTAGACTTCACAGGCCCACCTGGGAGACGTGGGTCAGCCCCCAGGTCGCTCTCACTCGCTGGGTTCTCTGCGTGGGCAGCACCGCGCTGGGCGCCGGGGCAAGGGCAGAGCTGCGTGCCACGTGGGGAAGAGAAGCGGTGCTAGTGACAGGGCTCAGAGTCCTGAGCTCGGGCCTCCAGGGCATCTCAAAATGAGCTCTTCCTCACAGGAGGAAAAAAGAGGGGAAAGTCTTTGCAAAATTGTCATTTTAGAAAACTCAAATGAATGCAAACATAAAGAGAAGCGTATAAGGAAGCCCCAGAGTCCGCTAGCCAGCTTCCCCAATGGCCAGTCCTGTTCCTCCCCTCGGCCCTCCCCCATCTGCCAGCACAGACGTATCCTGCGAGCAAGAGAACGTGGACAGCAAAGGGACGGAGCATCACGCTTGCTTTGAACTTGGCCGTATTCAGCTCCTCTGCTGTCCCCGTGCCGCCCTTCTAACTAGCCACTGCCGGTGCACCTGCTGCGATGGGCCCCGAGCCGAAAGCTCGGCTGCACCCGAGACTGTTCCTTCACAGCCCTGTCCGCGAGAGACTGTGCGGTAACAAACTTCTACAGCACGATCACCATCTTAATGTTAATCTTAAACAAAAAGTCACAGAACGTATGTCTGATAAAGTGAGCTGTTGTTTTAATCATCCGAGAAAAACATTAAAATAATTTGTAGAACTGGAACTATATGCACAGTTGAGTCAAGAAGCTACAACTATTATGACCAATCTGTCCACGTTAAACAAGAAGCTGCTATGTATTCAAGGTACTCCTGGGAGATTAAAACATTAAAGAAAAAAAGAATCATCCTTTGTCTGCAAGGGCCTTCATATATATATACAGAGATATAGATATAGATCTTCTCTATCGAGATTTCAATCTGGTCTCCCCAACCAGGCAAGCTCAGTGAGGGCTGTACCGTATATGTATATGCTATGTTTGTGTGTATAATGTACAATATATACATGCACGTATGCACGTCCATTGTCCTTCTCCTGTACAGCCCACACGCTGCCTAGAACGGGCAGCACTTTATTCGGGCTTTGTCTGGTCTCCCCGATCGTTTTCCCAATGGGAACGTCCCTTCCTCATTTTCAGTCTCAGGGCTTTGGGCGGGGCTGATTTCCCCCCATCCCACGGGGGTGCGGAAGAGGCCAGAAAGGCAGGGCTGCTGCTGGGCCACGGGCAACAGTCCCTTCTGCTGGGGCTGCCAGGCCAGGAGAGTGTAAGCCTGCGGCCGCCGGCCAACAGCCAGCTTCGCCCCCGAGAACACCGAGCTGGGGGCCGACCGGTGTCCGCCCTGGCCTAGACGGTCCCCTGGAATTGAGAGTTCCATGATCCAATACCCCTTTTATGGCTAAGCCAGTTTGAGCTGGATTTCTATAACTTGCAGGTGAGAGAGTGTGAGTAACGGGCACCAACTTTTGGTCACTGAAGGTTTTTAAGTGTGAAAGCAATAATTAGTAATATAAGGCAGCTGGTGGTAAGTGGGGGGAAGGGGAGAAAGACGGAGAAAAGAGGAAAAACACTGAGGTTATGTTTTAGGACTTGTGTTAAGTTCTTAAATTTCTTTTCTTTTTTTTTGGCCACACAGCACAGCTTGTGGGATCTTAGTTCCCGGACCAGGGATGGAACCCGTGGGCCCTGCAGTGGAGGCGTGGAGTCCTGACCACTGGACCGCCAGGGAAGTCCCACGTTAAGTTCTTTCACATGTACTTTCTCAATTAATTCTGACAATACAAATCAAATGTAAGAACTGCTGACAAAATATAAGGACAGTCACCATTAATTCATTTATTTAATCATTCAGAAAATAGTTACTTGGCATGTTCTATGCGCCAGGCACTACGCTAAGTACTTCACACCGAGGCCTCATCAACCCCCCAGGAAGAGGGGTCATGAAGGCTGCCTGGGGTCACAGAGGTGGGACCTGAATTTATACCTGCCTGCCTGCTGCTGAAACCCATGCTCTGAATCTTTACGCAATACTGTAACTCCAGCCCAGATCTGTCTGCTGCAAAGCCCTGGATCTTTTCGCTCTATCATGATCCTTCCCAGTTATTAAGGAGTGATCTACATGGTGTGAGCTACAGGCGGTCAGAGGGGGTCAGGAGGGTCAGACTTGAGCAGGGCTCCAAGAGGAGGTGCAAGATTCGATCTTTTTTTTTTTTTTTTTTATGGACGCACAGCATGCAGGATCTTAGTCCCCCCCGACCAGGGATCGAACCCGTGCCCCCTGCAGTGGAAGCGCGGAGTCCTAACCACTGGGCTGCAAGGGAACTCTCAAGATTTGATTTTTTCGACTGTCAGTAAACACAGGACAGGAACGAGGAAAGAAAACGCGTGTCAACAGATTTAAAGCAGACTCCTGGAAAGGATATTTCCACTGTGAATAAGGAGGACGAGCATCTCCGTCATTTAATTCTGAATACACAATTTCAGCAGACATGTTGGTACTGCTGTGTTTTGTGTTTTAGAGTATAAAACCTTGCTAGTATGGCCACAAGAGCAAAACCACCACAATAAAACTTCCCCGTGATTTAAACAACCTTTAAAGGAAAAAGTGGCTGCACAGAGGACGACCAGAAAGGCTGACAGCCTCCTGCGCGCTCTATCTACTCATAAGGGTGAGAGATGGAGGCAACGTGGCTGCGAAGAAGGATCAGAGCAAACAGGATCAAGCCCTGTAAGAAGTTACAAGGAAACCAGCCCCTGCAAGTTGGCAATTTAATACTGGCTACATTTTAAATCCTTTATTCTGTCTTATGACTTTTCCTGTTTTTACATTATGTTACTACAACACAATTCAGAGGATAAATGTAAAATGTCTTTGCACCCGTATAATTTGAGAAAGATGTTATTAGGGCTCAACAACAACACGTTCTATCCCAAGTCACGCACCCGGGACTCTTCACGGGAAGCTCGATAAGCGATGGCACTGAGAAGGCGACGCCCCGTGTGGCACCTCTCTGCAGGGCACCTGCTCCACTGTCCAACAAGGAGGCTAGAAAAAGCCCCATCTAGAGACTGAGTGAATGAGTGAACTGATGAATGAAAAAGAGATCAAGATGCTATAATCCTAGTTTCTCTCAAGAAGTATATTTCTCGAAAGAAGCAATGACAATTTGAATAAGAGCTGAGAATTTGATGATATTGGGGAATTTTTATTCATTCTGATAGGTGTGAAAATAGTTAACTGGGATCATGTAGAAGAATGTCCCTATTTTTTGGTGATAGATATTGAAGTATTTTGAAATGAAGTGTCAAGATTCTGTAACTAACTTTGAAATGATTCAGAAAAAAAATACAGATGAAACAAGGTGGCAAAATTCTAATAAATGTTGAATCTAGTGGTAAGTGTAAGGTGACAAGCTCTTATAAATCTGAGGTTGAGAAGACATCTCTACGTTTTCAGAAATTTATGAGATATTTGAGGAGGTGCAGAATTCCAAGTTGTAGCATTCTGAGGTTAACCCTCAAAGTGGTAAAATCTGATGACCAAAATAAAGGGGGTCGGGGTGATTATTTACCTTACTAAAGAATTAACCACATGTTAACTCTTCTTCTGCATTTTAACTAGTTTCCAACTTACACACAGCTCCACAGGAACCCAAGTTTTGTATGTATATCTGTCTGGTTTCTCGGCAATATTTGGAAAAGCGTGAGATTTCCAATTTTATTTTAAACAAATTAATCTTTTAACAAGAATGATAAACACAGGAAAAGAAAGTGACAAGTAAGAAGTATGACCACAGAAAATCTGATGTTATTCTATTCAGTTTCTAATGAATATATGCTTCTTTTACTAAATAAGCAGCATCAAAGAACTACTGTATGGGTAAAGCAGATTGATGCTGATTCTGGCAAGAGAATAAAAATAATTTGGAAAATGCAACGTTTGAGATATTTTCAGTCTTGCTAAAAAGTAAAAAGGCAAGACTTTCTTCCATGGTGAAAGTATTCCCAACCTAGAAAGCTGGTCAGAGGATGTGGGTCTCCACAGCAGCGATCTGTATGTCTACGCGAGGGGTCTCCTCTGAACCTAGACACTTTACTGTTACTTCTTATGAGCTGCCCAAAGCCTTCAGTATATTTATTGCCTGAAACAGGTGCACCGATAACAAAGGACTAGAAAAGTTTTTCTTTACAGAAAGGTATTTATTGCGATAGAGTACATCATACTACATGAGTTTCTTCTTGACCGATCTCTTAGGCCATACATAAAACTCACATACAAACCTTTGGTTAAACTCTCACAAGTGTTTGGAGGATTTTTATTTTAAAAGTGCTATATTTTAAGCAGGGGAATGGTCTCTACCAAGACCAAATTATCAGCTAAAAATTAATAAATCAAAAAATTTCCTAACTGCCAGCCCTCTTGCACATACGTAAGACAAAATACTTTTGTCTCATCCAGCAGGGGAACCGCTGCAAGGCTGATATCACAAAAGTACCTTTCTTTCTGCTGAATAAAGGAAAGGCTCTCTTTCTCTCGCTCTGAGTCATGACTCCAAACTGCGCCTGAGACAACAATAGGGACTGTGAAAGAGCCCTGAACCAGCGGAGGTAGACGGGAAGTCATAAATCCACTTCCCCCTCATTTACAAGGTTTGTTCAATAAAGAATACAAGCCTATGTCAGAGCGGGAGCCTTTGGGTATGAAACAAAGAGATATTTATACGTATAAAATAGACAAGTTAGTGCGGGTGCCAGAGAGAAGTGAGAGCATGTCTACTACCAACAATAAAAGCACCCCTTACAGTGTCAGTGTGGCCTGAACAGAGCCCCAAAGAAACAATGGAATTTTGGAAAGAAGCTACAGCTTGGGTCCTCCTAGATCCCCATCAAAGATAATGGTCATACATAAAATATGTTCTTCAGGGCAAAGTGAGAAATCAATACAGAATATACATGGGAGGGCTCAGCAATAAATACAGTATTAAATTCTTGGGTCCAACTATGAACTTTCAGTGAAAGAAAGACCAAGCTGTTTTGCAGAAGAAAAGTTGTGAAGTCAGCTACACAGGATGAGGAAACTCTCACCTGAATGTTGACAAACACGCCGTGGTAAGTCTCATACAGAACTCTGTTACCCTTCACGTGCAGAGGAAATTCAAAAGGAATTTCTGTTTTGCCACTGGGAAATTTTCCTGGTTTCACCATTTCGATGGTACTGTTGATAATCTGGATGGGCTGTAAAGAAAACCCAAGTCAGTCCATCAACAAGCACTTCTGGATGCACCTTCTTTCACGTTACTGTGTCTATTAAATAATCTCCTGAGACACCACACCCCAGCCCTCGGCCGCTACCATCCTGGTGCCCTGTCAGCGGTGAGTCGGCCCAAGATCTCTGGTTCATTTGCAGGATTGGATGCTTAGGTGTTTGGTGCACAGTAGGAAGTGAACTGATATACTTCCCTCCCTTATCGCGAAATACATCAGTTGACTGTCCTAACGACCCTTCCGGCGGGCACCTCCACCTTCAGAGTGAAGCAGACGTGCACGGCACTTGGCAAGGTGCAGGGCCCTCGTGCAGCCCTGGGCACCCGTGCAGGCCTCCTCGGCTGGGCCCTGGGAGGGAAACAGTACTCACACTCGGAACCTGCCTAAAAGGCAGGTGTTGCACCTTACTTAGTTAAGGTACTCTAAGCCATTGATTTACAATCACTTTGAGAAAATCCACAGCTTCTGAAGTGAGTCTCTAAGTGTTGATGGAAGAAAATTAGAAAACTGTGGAAAAACCTGGGAAGGCCCTGAATCTGAATACTCTTAATGAACCTTTCTTTCCTCTCAACTCTTTCCCCCTCAAAACTTAAAGAGTTAATAACATGTCCTTCAGGAAAAGGAAACTATAAGTACAGAAAAAAGTGTTCACTTTCTAGAACACAGAACTTTAGGTGACAGAAAAGAATGGCTCTACCTGCATCTTACCTGAATGCCATACCCAACAGCAGCTGGATTAAAATAACAGTTTTGTTTTAGGAAGGTAAGTGCCAGAAGGCCCAGGCACAACTTCTCAGAGAGCTCTGGTCTCTTTAATGGCTGAAATTAGTCCCCCCTAAAGTTCCCCTAATCCTATCTAATGGGAATAAAAACAAGCATACTTTCAGTAACAGAATATATTCAAAATCAAAACATCTGAATGTTTTTTTCAGTTTGATTAGTAAATAGTAAAAGTATGACTACCACCATTCCTTGCAAAATAGCGACAAATAACGAGCCAGACAGCAAGTGAAAAGCACCACAGACATTTGAAAAACGAACTAAAAACGTGCAACGCAAGCATTCTTACCTTAACAGAATTATAGAATGCTTCGAACACACCCACACTCTTGGCGCTGAGTTGGAGGTTCACGGTTCCTTCCACTGTCAAGGAGACTCCCTGGTGCTGGACCGAATCCTTCCCAGATACGACCACCACCCCGGAGAGCATTTCCTGGGGGAGGGGAGACAGCCACCCAACACGTTAGCACGGCTCTTTCATCCACCTGGTTTACTAGCAAAGTCAGCCTCCGTAACCATCAATTTGTTCAAAGATGCAGACACTCATTGAGTGCTTATCACAGACCAGATGCCTAGATGGCTGGATGCCAGGATGGGGAAGGGCCAGCCCTGGGGGGTCCTGGGGGTGCGGGGGCGAGGAATCTCATCCCATCACCACCTTCCAGACACACCTTCGTTCCCGCTGGAGAATCCAAACAAATGTCTGATTTCAAAAGGGCAAAGAGAAGGGCCTGGGGGAATGGCAGATTCACAGACCATTACACAGGAGCGTGTATGATGATCTCCTCAGAAGGAATATGACACAATAAGACCCTTTTCTTTAGGTTCTTTCTCAATTTTGCTGACTAAGATGATAACACACTGTCAAACGCATGAGTAACTGAGCACGGCTGCTGGCCGGGTGTCCTCTGCCCAGAGAGCCTCGTGGGGGGCCTGGAGGTTGTGGACATACCACCCGATGGCCACACGGCCCTTCACTAAGCCCCCCAGCCCCTCTGTGTCCTGCTTCCCGCTGGGGGACAGTCGAGCCCAGATTTCCCTGGTTCATGAATCATTTAAGAAAGACTTCACAACAGAGCATCCATTCACTTCTCTGGAGATGATCACTGAGTCATAGAATATGGACATTAACTACACTCCTTCCTGTCACCGTGGACTTGATGGTCTCAAGTTGCGACTGGGGTTTGCGTGGAGCAGGAAGTTGAGGAGATTAACTAGCACCCACCAAAGGAAATCCACAATAAATACAAAACAACGTGTTTCTGAAATGACCTCGAGAAATGGTTTGTGACTGTTCTCAAATGGTAATGTGATGTTAGAACTGTTGACAAAAAGACGAAAAAAAGAAAAACAACAAAAATTAAAAATGGCCCCAGAGATCAAAGCATTAAAAAAAATCTGTCCACCTGGCATTTAAATCTGTTTACCTTTTATTTTCTCTAGTCATCTGGTGAAAAAACTTTCACCAAGTACTCATATTATGTGAAATTTTGGGAGCGGGGACTATTCTATGTCCCTTAAATATGCTAAGTATTTGGCTTTGTTTCCCATTCCCCATCCCCAAACCCTGAAGTCTAAATTAAACAAACACTCTCAGCTCCCTTTTAAGCAGAATTCAAGGGGTAGAACTCATTTTGTTCTTAACATAAGAAGCTCGTAAGAGAATTTAAATGAAAACCTTTCTGAAATACTAATTTTACTTTTAAATTTAATTAAAATTAATTCTATTAATTTTTGTACAACCTAAATGAAATTTGAAAATTTAAATTTTAAGAATTTAAATCCACTAGTATACCTTAAGAAATATGCTTTACTAGTATGTCCCAGAATTAAAAATCAGAGAAAACAATTTCATGAACTTTATCAATTAAACAACACAATAGTACTTGGTTCTGCTTCTATTTAATCGTAACGTATTCAGTTAATCTCATGGGAACAGGATCTGAGCTGACCACTGAATACCATATTATAACCACGACATCAATAGAACTGTTTCCTTCCTTAATCCCTATGGCATAAGAAGGAAAAAGCATTGAAGTACCCTGGAAATTAGCAGAGTAAATATTTTATGATTCTTTTGTCATTCCTTGATTTCAATTAAATATAGTAGAGAGAATAAAAAATTAATATAATATTTGCAGATAAATTAGGCATTCTAACAATACACAGGTCCATTCAATTCCTATCAACATAAGAAAGGTAAAGAATTAGTCCAAGTACAGCCCATGGAGCCAAGAATTTTAAAACAGATATTTCAACAAAGAGTTTAGACCCATGGTTAAGAAGACGACTGACACTTCTTTTTGTTTTTTTAAATTGAGGTATAATGGACATACAACACTGTATTTGTTTTAGGTGTACCAGACAATTCTTGGTTAATCCTGGTGAGAGAGGAGAGGATAACTTGTATAACTGAAATTAAGGAGAACCCAAGACCTCACCAAGAACTTCCCGCTCAGACTTCCACCTAGAAGGCTCAACAGGGAGAAAAGAAGATCAGGGCCGTGGAGAGCGAGGGTACCTCGCTGGTACCGTGACGGGGTAAGTGGGGGTCCCTCACTGAGGGCCATGATTTCAAAGAGGAGCCCCTCCTGGACGTAAGGATGACAATGACCCCCGGAAACAATGTACAGTGTGTGCTGATTTTCGGGGGGAGAAGAGCCATGGCTTTTGTCACATCAGCAAGGAGGCCCTTGCCCTGAGAAAGGTTAAGGAACACAGAGAGACGCAGGCCCCGCACTCGTGTGCGTGCAGCCGACACGAGGAGACAGATGCCCGCCCGTGTGGCCCTCAGAGGGGACCCGCAGACGCCACGCTCCCACCAGCATCGGCAGAAGCCGGGCCCTGGGGGGGGGGGGGGGGTGCGTCCCGCGCGGCGCCCGCGGCCAGCCCGCAGCAGGGGGGCTCCAGGCTCTGCTGGAGGAGCCGAGGCCAGAGGAAGGCCTGGAACCCGGCACCAGAGCCAAACCAGAAGCGGCGGCGCCCAAAGGCTCCGGCTCTGCCCGGTTGACGGGCCGCCGGCTTTCTCCGCAGAAGCCACCGCCGAGGCTTCCCGAGGGGGCTGAGAGGCTGCGGCTTGTAACTTTGTATTCTCTAAACGGAAGAGGCCGCTAGCGAACTCCACAGCTCTTTTCTTCTTTGTTCTCGGGAATCCAATGCCAAACCCACAATTAGGGCTCTGGGCTGCAGGACGGCGGCGTCGAGCCAGCAACGCCCCCGCCCGGCCTCCTGGAAATCACCCAGAAGAACAAGACACAAAACCACAAACGCCATTCTCGGTGAAGCAAGGAGACGGCTAAGTGCCGTGAAATAGGTGAAGACGAGCAGGGGCCGCGCAGTCAAAAGCCGCTTCTGGAAGGTGACGGGCACCTGGGAGGGAGCCTCCCGACACCCCACGCGGCAAGCAGGAGCCGTGACCCGCCCCCCAGCTGCTTCTCACCTACGGGGGGCGGGGGTAAAGGTTAGAGAGACTCACACGTCAAACCTCAGCCCGCCCAGTCCAGGAATAAATCATCTCCTGCAAGAAGGAGGCATTGAGAGAACCAGCAGAGGTGCTTGGACACACAAAGCGCAGACCACGTGGCTCTTCTACGTACAGGAACTCCACAGGGTAAATGCCAGTCACTTCCACGGCCCCACCTGTGCGACCTCATCTCTTAAGCCCTCCCCTCACATTAAAAGGATCATACACCATGATCAAGTGGGGTTTATTCCAGGAATGCAAGGATTCTAAACCCTCCCCCTCAGCCTCTCCTCTCTACCCTCCTGGCCCCTCATCCAGCCTCGGGACACATGCACACACTCCCCCCCCTCAACCTGGATGCTCTTCTTCCAGAACCCACGTGGCTCGTGACAAAGACCCTCTCCTTGACCAAACTCTACTCAGCCTCTCTTGAGCTCTTTTTCAACTAGGCCTCGGCTTCTGATTTCCGTGTTCCTCTCTGCATTGTCCGATTGTAGCAAGAATTCTGCTAGGTCAGTTTAACCATCCTCCATATCCATCACCCTCAACACCTGACCAGGTTCCTCATTCTCCACCTCTTCTGGCCCCGGGGGGCGGCTGATGGACCTGGCCTGCCTTCAGCAAGAACCCTGTGAGCTGGTTTATTCCTTTACCCTCCTGATGTTTCTTCTCAGTGATTTTCCATCCAGCGACCCCCCCACCACTCTGCTCCCTGGCGATAATTCCCACTTGCCTACACTACACTTAGAGTCGAGCCTCTTTTCCCCTCTGCAAGACCCCACTGCAGTGGTCCCTACATCTATCGCAACAGTTCCCCCCTGAATAAAGTCTGCTTTACCATCTTCAACAAGGGCCATGGATAATTTTTCTCTCACACTCGCTCCCTCCTCTCCATCAAGTTGGTGCTCAAATGACAGCATCTTCATGAGGACTCCCCTGACCACTCCTATTAAAACTGCACTACCCCCTTTCCAACACTCACTTATCCTCCCTCCCTAACTTTGCTCTGCAGCACTTGTCGCCTTCTAAAATACTCCGTAAGTGCTTATCTATTTTACTTATCATCTGTACTCCTGGAATGTAAACTCCACAAGGGTAGAGTGACAGCAAGAGCAGGCACTCGATGTTTACTGAACGAATAAATGACCACCCACCAGAAAAAAACAGCACCGTCAAGCAGATGGAAACTGTGAACATGCATTTCACCGTGAATTTTTTAATGTAATGATGCAATTGCTTCTATGAGGGATGAACACAAGACAGAGCTACGAAGAGTTCAGGGATAAGATGGTGAGAAAAAGATAAAAAAATATAAGAAAAGCTCAGAAAAGAAGTGGAAGGAAAAAATAAAACAAAACCATCACAGAAAAGGAGGTGAAACTGAAAGGGGCTCAAAATTTTCTCAGAAATGAGAAAATTCAAACAAATCTTGTGAAAATTTAAGAAAGAATTAAAAAGAATCACCAGAGAAAAAGAGAAATACAAGAGACCATGAGGAACATCCAACATATGCACAATGAAGTTCCCAAATAAGAAAACTGAAATAATGGAACACAACATATTTACTGATGTAATTTTTAAATACTGAAAAAGCAAATGGATTAGGAACGGTTAAGAAAAAGACAGACTCTAGTAAAACTATTCTATTTAAAAAAAGAAAGAATCCTTTAGGAGTCAGGCAAAAGAAAAGTCACTTACAAGAGGGGGAAAAGCAGACTTCTTCACAGCAAAATACAATTCAAAATGAAAGTACAGCAATACTCATTACAATGCTCAAGGAAACAAAGTGTGATGATACTAGGGTTTTATACTTACCTAAACAGTTGCTCACATATAAAAGAAGTAGTAAATGTGCAAAAACAAACAAACAAAACCCCAAGGAGCACTGCATAAAAAGCCTTCTTGAGGAACTGATTAGATAGCGAACTATAACTCTTCAAGAGAAACCCTGCATCAAAAGAACCAACTGTGAGGACTGGATCCATTCAACTGAAAGAATAAGACGAAGAGGTACGTGATGATCATGGTGAGAGAGCAGAATGCAAAATACACGTCCTGACACTGCAGAAACTACTTAAATAACACCAGGTGGGCAACTAAGGGGCTAGAAAGTGGGAGGCAGTACAATGTACACGGTTTCCTTGTCCTTGACAGCTGGGGTTTAAAAACGTTACCATTGAAACCATGCTCTCCAATACGGTAGCCACTAGCCATATGTGGCTATTTAAACTTAAATTTATATTAATTAATATTAAGGAAAATTTAAAGTTCAGGTCCTCAGTTGCCCTAGCTACATTTCAACTGCTTGCAAGCCACATTATGGCTAGTGGCTATCACAACGGACAGGGCAGATAAACAGCACATTCACATCTTCACAGAGAGTTCTACTGCACGGTGCTGATTTAAAGTTAATAAATCAAATAATGTTGTACAAATAAAGTTAACAAGTTGAACACCAATAAAGGTAATATTTGTAAATAACTAAGATCAGTTGGTAGAAGAGAAGGGAGAAGAAGAGGAACTATACTAATTTCATCATTGTTCATAGTAGAGAATTAATAAATAACATCTAAAACAGAGAAGATTTTGGGTACAATAAAAAGCTGTAAGGATAAGAATTATAATAAAACTTCAAATTATTAGAAGATCATACAAACAACATAAAGCAAATAAGACTGTAGAGAGGCAGATGTTCTAAAAGCTACTTAAAAAACAATACCCCAAGGACTTCCCTGGTGGCACAGTGGTTAAGACTCTGTGCTCCCAATGCAGAGGGCCCGGGTTCGATCCCTGGTCAGGGAACTAGATCCCACACGCATGCCGCAACTAAGGAGCTGGCGAGCTGCAACTAACGAGCCTGCCTGCCGCAATTAAGACACAGTGCAGCCAAATAAATAAATAAAATAAATATTTTTTTAAAATGTTAAAAAAAAACCCAATCCCTCAAATGATAACATAGCACCAGTGGCAGAATTAATGCCAAACGTGTCATATTAATAAACAGGCTAAATTAATACCTATTAAAAAACAGACGTTCAGATTTTATCTCACAGCAAAACCCAATTTTATGTTGTACGACAAAGAAGCACCTAAAAACGGCAGAGGTGAGGGTGGATTTGGAAAGGTTGAGGAAGAAAGGATAAGCAAAGGTATATGAAGCAAATGGAAGAAATAAATCGCGGGCTGTAATCTTAATATCAGACAAGGCTGAGTTCTGAGAAAGAAGGATTAAACCAGACAAAGAAGGGCACTGTATGATTTTAAAGGGTACAGCCCACAGGAGAGACATGCGGCATCACTATCTGTGGATCAAATAACACAGCATCAACACTCAGAGCAAAAACCACAGGGGATACAAGGAGAAAATTGAGTAAAACACATTCATTGTGGGAAATGTTAATTTACCCCCCTTAGCCAGGATGGAAAAGAGGACAAAAAGAAGAAAAGATATAAGCACCTTAGTTACACATCAATAAAGTATAACTAATTGAACTCAATATACAACATGCTGACCTCCACACCCTGAATGGAGTAAGTCCAACAGGTCTTTCTTTAGGAAAAAAAATAGCAAAGCAAATTATTAATCTAATCGAGAAATAAAAAATATCAAAGATATAGCAGTAATTAAAATAAGAATAAAAGAATACATTATTCAATTGCATATAAGTAAATTTGAAAAGTTGGTAAAGTGAATTACTTTTCTAGGAAAATATAATTTACCCAAACTAACTCCAAAAGAGACAGGAAAGCTAAGCAAATAAATCACCATAGAAAAATCAGAGAAAGTTACACATAAGCCCCCCCAAAGCACCAGGCCCAGAGACTTTCACAGATCATTTCCAAATGTGTAAAGTACAGAAAATTCCAATGTTAAACTACTCCAAAACACAGAAAAGTAAAGAATTTCTTTTAAAAAATAAAGCAAATATATCAGTGACACCACAGTAAGACAATATCTATACACACAACACACCCATACAAAAAGAAAACTAGATTTTTCTCACTTATAAATACCAGTGCAAAAGCCCTATATAAGATATTAGCAATACAATCCAGTAGCAACTTAAAGGAATATTACACCATAAGTATGTGGGATTTAGTCCAGGAATGTATGGCTAGCTCAACTGTTGAGGAAAACTATTAATACAACTCACTATTAATAGCTCTCTAGAGAAAAATCGTATAGTCATCTCCATATATGCTAAAAAGTCACTTGCTAAAATTAATATCCATTCTTGATAAAATTCTTATTAGTAAAATAAGAATAGAAGGATATTTCCTTACCCAGAAGCCAGCACCAAACTTAATGGGAAATGAAATACATTGCATTTAAGTCAGGAATAAAACAAGGATGACCACTATCATCACTATTAACGTACTATATGTACTAGTTAATGCGATGAAACCAGAGAAAGAAATATGAACTGAAATGGAAGCAAAATTATCATTATTTGTAGATGACATGATTGCATGTCGGAAAGAACCCAAGAGAATTTACTGGAAACTATCAACATGAAGAGAATTTCAGGAAGGAAGATAGCTAGGTACAAAATTAATATACAGAAATCAATAAGGCAACATGTACACAACAACAATCAATGAGAAGATACACTGGAAGAAAATACTTTCTTTTTAAAACCAACAAAAAGTTAAAACATTATAAATCAATTTAACAGGAAATGTCTAAAACCCTTAGAAGATAAAAACTTAAAACATAGTTGAAGGGCACAAAAGAAACAAATGGAAAGCCACACCATGTTTTTACACCCTTTATGTGTCTACTTTCAGTCTATAAAGGTAACATAATCCAAAGAAAACAACATCAGAATTGTTTTTTCTTTTTTAGAGGTGGGCTGGGGTGAGACAGACTAGACAAGCTGATTTTAAAACTCATCTGGAATAATAAATAAATTTTGAAATGAGGAGAAATGAGGGGGACTAGCCCTATGAGATATTATAACACCTCAATAACTTACAAAGTGTGGTGCAGGGCATGTACAGGCTGAAAGATCAATGGAACGAGGGAAACTCCAGAAATAAACCCAGATATATGGGAATTTAATAGATGATAAAGGAAGCATTTTAAATCCAGATGGAAAAGTTGGAATATTCACTAAATAATACTGGAAAACCAGCCAGAGATCTGGGGGGAAAAACTGTCCAGAAAACTGGCAAAAAAAAAAATTAAGTTGGATCCATACTGCAAACCTTTGCAGGTAAAAAGTTCTAAATGCATCAAAGACTTAAATGTAAAAATTGAATAACCAAAATTTTAGAACCACAGAGAATGAGTTTTATCATATCAAAGTGGGGAAGGCCTTTCTAAGAATGACTCAAAACTCTGAATAATAAATGACTACAAATACAACCAAAAATAGTTACATAAAAGTGATTATAAGCAACATCACTTATATAAATGATAAACTAGAAAAATAATGCAACTTAATATAACAGGTAAAAGGCTAATTTCTCTAATATTTTAAGAACTCCTAAAAAATAAACAAAACAAAAACCACCTAACAACCTAATAGCAAAATTGAATGATATGAAAACAGGTCACAGAAAAGGAAAAGCAAATTGCTCCTAAGCCCGTGAAAAAATGCTCAATATCAATGATAACATGAGAAATGATAATTAAAACTATCCTAAGTACCATTTTCCACCTATCAGATTAGCAAAGATCAAAATATATGATCATATTATGGTAGGGGAGGGGGCAACAGGCACTCTCATACATTGCTGAGGGGAGCTGAGAATACCACAATCTTGTACGGGCCATTTGGCAAAACCGAAAACATTTTACAAACACCTGGGCCCAGCAATACCACTTTTAGGAATTTTCCTCAAAGACATTTGCACGTTGAAATGATTATGAACAGTAGTTACTCATTGCAACAGTGTTTGTAATAACAAAAGAATGTAAACAACCTAAATTCCAACAATAAGAAAATGGTGTTTTTTCCCTTTAATATCTTGGAGATATTCATATTAGTACATATATGCATATATGTTCTTTTTTTTTTTTTAAAGGCTGCATGTTGCACCATTGTGAAAAATGGGGAGAAAAAGAACATTTATATATATTTACTTGTATATGCATAAAATATCTTTGGCAGAAATGACAAGAAATCGAGAGCTTTTAGTTGCCCCATAGGAGAGGACCTTGATGGACAAAGGAGGGCAGATGCATCCATTCTGGAACTCATGAGTTTTAAACTATCTGCACTGATGTTAACTGGTAACATAATATATCAATTTAAAACTAAGATCAATCCCAGACTGGGTGACCTCTAAGTGTAAAAATGTACAAAGTTCTAGCCCCTTAAATGTTGATGACCCAAGGGCACAGTGGTCTTCCTCAGGAAAAGATCTAAAGATTGTACGCTAGAAAGTCCCATTCTCCGGATTACCTCTTACTTTGGACTTGAACAAAACTGCTAGCGAAGTAAAAGTCCCTGAGTTAATGCCTCAGCCGCTCTCTCTCTAATATTTTCCTTTCTGATGGTCCCAAGCAGCATGAGGAGCCTCGACAGCCATTGTTGTCCCCAGGAGTCCTCTGAGTCTCTGAACAAGTCCTTCCTTCCTAACATTTCAGCGATACTCTTAGAACCGCCTGGGATTCTTATACCACGTTGGTCTAGAGATCCTGTACCCCAAGAGTGAGTTGCCCTTTCATTTACAGACAGTGAATCAAATGTGTTAAGCAGTTCACTAACAAAAAAAATCACAAGGTAAATCACTGAGCTAGGTGGGAAAACACAAGTGGACTTTTGCTTGTTGAAAGACTCTAGTCCTTCTTAGGGGCACTGAGAGACCCATTTTGGTTGGAAAAGGGAAATCAGACCCATTGGGGAGATTTCAACTTCTTAGGTGTCCCCATCTCCATTTTTCTGTAGAACAACTGTTTTCCATCTTGTTTTAAAACAGAATAAACAATCACCAGATATTTCTCCACATATTAAGTAATGGGCCAATATTGTGTGGTGTTTACTAAGGTTCTAGAAAGGAGACTTTTGAAGAGATGCATCATCTCCAATCTATCATTAAAACCAAGACAATGCTGTTGAGCAATCCCATTCCTAGATTTTACTCAAATGAAATCGAAGATTATGTTCACACAAAAATCTATACGCAAATATTTCTTGTAACTTCACTCATCACCCAAGTGTCCTTCAACGGGTGAATGGAGGAACAGTGGTACATCCATGAAAGAAGACAACTCAGCAATAAAAAGGAACAAACTACTGACACACACAGCAACTTGAATGAGTCTCAAAGGCATTATGCTAAGTGGTAAGGCCAGATTCAAAAGGCTGCGTGTCGTATGACCGTATTTATGTCACGTATGTGACCTTCTGCAAAAGGCCAACTATAGGGATTAAAACCAGATCAGTGCTTGCCTGAGGCTGGGGCGGGTGTGGGGGAAGAGGCTGAGTACAGAGGACACGAGGGAATTTGGGGGAGTGCCAGAACTGTTCCATACCTTGACTGTGATGGCGGCTAAGGTCTCAGAGAAACTTGCAATGAAAAGAGCAATCTATCGTATGTGATATACCTCAATTAAGAAACTCACAAAGATAATCAAGTATAGAAAGGAACACAGTTATCCTACCTTGTTGACAACAAGGTCATATTCTTTAAGTAAAAATCAAGCAGTTCATTAGCGATGGAACTGTAACAAAATACTGAGATACTAATTTGTGTGGCTTACATACACTTACTGCCAAAACAGTAGAAATAATATAATCATTCAGTCAACATATATTTTTGGCATGTGTACCATGCATCAGATACTGTTCCAGGCACCAGGGACAAGGCAGTGAACAAAAGAGGTAAAGCCCTTGTTCTCAGTGGGCTTACATTTCAGTACTGCATTCTAATGGCGTACTAATATGATAAAACAAAGCAGGTTTCTTCTATGTCAGTACAGTACAAGTATAGGTCTGAATACTCAGTAAAATAGGCTGACAAAAATCACAGCTATTGTCTGATGGAGCCACCTCTGAAATTTCTAGTCCTGAAATTTTCTTGAGAGTCTGGAAAAGAAACCTGAGCCCTTGAATAAAAGTTTAGATGAAAGGGGCAAAATGAGATTGCCAATACTAGTCAGAAAAGTAAAAATTAATAAGAGTAAGTAAATATGAGGTCTTTAGCGCAGGAATATTAAAATCGAATCTTGGCGTGCTGTGTGGTTTCAGGTGTTAGATACTACATATTAGCAAAATTATGAGTTAACACAGATGACTAGATTTCAGATTTCAATAACATTAAAACTCACAGAAACTTTATAGTGTTGATACTCGTTTGGCACTATTGGCCTAAGTGAATGCAAAGACTCCAGACTATAAACCCAAGAGTTTAGGGGAGCTCTGACCGCAAAGGCGTCTGGGAGATGGCCTGATTACAGGCCAAAGTAATGACCGTGGAATACAGGCAGATGGCCAGAGAAAATGCTCTGAGTAGCCAGCCCAACACTTACATAACGAACCACCACCACCAAACTGAATACCAGTCAGAGGGAACTCAAGCATGAGTGAGACCGACAGTGCATCATCCAAATCCAAGGCACAGGCAAACTCCAGGAACAGAGGGCGAGAGGTGAGCCCTGAAGCAAACTAGGCCACGCCAAGGGCTGCTGAAAGCAGGAGCTCACAGAAGAGCTCAGCGCAGTCACGTGCCGCCCAGCACAGGTGCAGCCTCCCTGCTTCAGGCTGGCCCGGCAGCTCCCAGGGCCACCGCCCAGGGCCACCGTTCCATCCCGCAGCAGAGGCTGGGAGTGTGGAGCGTTAGTCCTGGGAAATGCATACAGAGCAGTGAAGGGGGGACACAGAATATTACTTCTCATCTGATACTCCCTCCTATTACTTGAATGTTCTCAGCAAGTTAAAAGAAAACTTTTTTTAATGTACAAAATATAAACTCTTTTGAAATATCCAAAACAAATTGACACTATTATATCTTTTTTTTAATTTTTAAAAAGTTTTTTTCCTGATTATTATTGAAGAGGGGAATTTCTGCCCATCTACCCCTTACTTTTCTCACTGATGGGACTTGTGCTCCTTTCCCAAAGACTATGATCTGCATTTTAGAGTAATGGTCTTAAACGATCTCTTCTGATGAAACAAAGGAAGGGCCAGTTTTTGGTTGACGTCATGCCTAGTGTGTGACAGTACAACTGTAAGCCTAAGTAAGAATATCATCATGGTGGGACAGGGTAGTGAGGATTAATGGAACCCAGTCGTCATTAGAAAGCATAAGTGCCAATGTCATACAACACAAGAACCTGCCAACAGCTGGGAGGACAGCTGGTGTAACCCTCCCAGTTCCTCAGGGGCAAGCTCTTTCTGGGCATCAGAAATCCAAGGTCAGAATAGATTAATTAGGTACAGGTTCCCATCAAGAGTTAAAGGCCACCTACAATCTCATACTACCCTTCCCAGGATGAGTTTAAACACCAGGGAGAACAGTGAAGGACAGACTCCATCAGCTTCTGCTGGGTCTACTGGCCCAAGAACCCCAGGTGAGCAGGTTTCAAGGAGGAAACTGGCAGAAGCCTAACCAAGGATGGTCAGTCCATGGGTAACCTTGGTACTCATGGATGGTGGGTCTATGATCTGTATGGAGTTAGAAGGCTACCTTTTTTTGACTTAAATCCTCCAATAAATAAAAGCAAAATGTTTTAAGCCTGGTTGCATGCACTGTTATATCAAAAAGTTAACAGAGCCTGTAAGTTTTGGCATAAAATCAAATAAAATGGGATGATATGAAAAACTTCAACCTTGTTGGCTCTGGCTAGTCATTACATCCTACAACTAGTAGTTAGTTTCAGTTAGTTTCAGATGTGTGCAGATGCCTCAGCAGCCACTTTGGGATTTGAGGAAGAGTCAGGGAGGGCAGAGTGGGGGGATTAGTTCAAATGAAAAAGTTCTGCTTTTATCTGCTTATAAAATGAACTATTTTAATGGATATTATATTTATTAAGATTAATATTTCAGAATGCTAATTGATAAGATTTCATTTAATAAAAGAGTCTCATTGCTTAGAATTGCGGCGGGGAGGAGTGGAATCTTTATTCTAAACAATGTTGTTCATTTTCTTGAGCTGTTTATGAGGAAACATTCACTGTAGTTTGTGAAATGAAGGATAAGATATAGTTTCCATCACCTTTAGAAAGGCTCTATTTCTCTGAGCCTGAATTTTCTCCTGCCTACGAGTGAGAGAGTAGACTGTCTCTTCAAAACAGACAATAAAAGACAAAGGAAATCCTTGTAAAAATTTTTTACTGAAATATAGTTAATTTACAGTATCATGTTAGTTTCAGGTGTACAGCAAAGTGATTCAGTTACACATATATATAAATATTCTTTTTTTACATTCTCTTCCATTATAGGTTATTACAAGACACTGAGTATGGTTCCCTGTGCTACACAATAGGTCCTTGTTGGTTATCTATTTTACATATAGTAGTGTGTATATTTTAATCCCAAACTCCTAATTTATCCCTCCACCCCTCCCCTTTGGTAACCGTAAGTTTGTTTTCTATGTCTATGAGTCTATTTCTGTTTTGTAAATAAGTTCATTTGTATCATTTGTTTAGATTCCACATATAAGCAATATCATATGATATTTGTCTTTGTCTGGCTTACTTCACTTAGTATGATAATCTCTAGGTCCATCCATGTTGCTGCAAATGGCATTACTTCATTCTTTTTCATGGCTGAGTCATATTCCATTGTGTGTGTGTATCTCACATCTTCTTTATCCATTCACCTGTTGATGGACACTTAGATTGCTTCCATGTCCTGGCAATTGTAAATAATGCTACAATGAACATGGGGAGCATGTGTCTTTTTGAATTATGTTTTTCTCTGGATATATGCTCAGGATTGGGATTGCAGGATCATATGGTAGCTCTGTTTTCAGTTTTTTAAGGAACCTCTATACTGTTCTCCGTAGTGGCTATACCAGTTTACATTCCCACCAACAGTGTAGGACGGTTCCTTTTTCTCCACACTCCCTCCAGCATGTGTAGACTTTTTGATGATGGCCATTCTGACTGGTGTGAGGTGGTACCTCATCGTAGTTTTGATGTGCATTTCTCTAATAACTAGTGATGTTGAGCACCTTTTCATGTGCCTTTTGGCCACCTGGTCTTATTTGGAGAAATGTCTTTTTAGATCTCCTGCCCATTTTTTGATTGGGTTGTTTGTTTTTCTGATATTGAGCTGTATGAGCTGCTTGTATACTTTGGAGATTAATCTCTTGTCAGTTGCATCATTTGCAAATATTTTCTCCCATTCTGTAGCTTATCTTTTTGTTTATGGTTTCTTTTGCTGTGCAAAAGCTTTTAAGTTTAATTAGGTCCCATTTATTTATTTTTGTTTTTATTTCCTTTACTCTAGAAGATGGATCCAAAAAGATACTGTTGCAATTTATGTCTGAGAGTGTTCTGCCTATGTTTTCCTCTAGGAATTTTATAGTAGCCAGTCTTACATTTAGGTCTTTAATCCATTTTGAGTTTATTTTTGTATATGGTGTTAGAGAATGTTCTAATTTCATTCTCTGTGTAGCTTTCCAGTTTTCCCAACACCTCTTATTGAAAAGACTGTGCTTTCTCTATTGTATGTTCTTGCCTTCTTTGTCATAGATTAATTTTTTAAAAAATATATTTATTTTATTTACTTTTGGTGGTGTTGGGTCTTCGTTGCTGCATGCAGGCTTTCTCTAGTTGCAGCGAGCGGGGGTTACTCTTCATTGCGGTGCGCGGGCTTCTCATTGCAGTGGCTTCTCTTGTTGCGGAGCATGTGCTCTAGGCACGCGGGCTTCAGTAGTTGTGGCACATGGGCTCAGTAGCTGTGGCTCGTGGGCTCCAGAGCACAGGCTCAGTAGTTGTGGCACATGGGCTTAGCTACTCTGTGGCATGTGGGATCTTCCTGGACCAGGGCTCAAACCCGTGTCCCCTGCATTGGCAGGTGGATTCTTAACCATTGCGCAACCAGGGAAGCCCTGTCATAGATTAATTGACCATAGGTGCGTGGGTTTATTTCTGGGCTTCCTATCCTGTTCCATTGATCTATATTTCTGTTTTTGTGCCAGTACCATACTGTTTTGATTACTGTAGCTTTGTAGCATAGTCGAAGGCAGGGAGCCTGATTCCTCCAGCTCTTGTTTTTCTTTCTCAAGATTGCTTTGGCTACTCAGGGTCTTTTGCGTTTCCATACAAACTTTAAAATTTTTTGTTCTATTTCTGTGAAAAATGCCATTGGTAATTTGACAGAAATTGCACTGAATCTGTAGATTGCCTTGGGTAGTATGGTCACTTTGACAATATTGATTCTTCCAATCCAAGAACATGGTATATCTTTCTACCTGTTCCTTTTATCTTCAGTTTCTTTCTTCAGCGTCTTATAGTTTTTGGAGTACAGGTCTTTTGCTTCCTTAGGTAGTTTATTCCTAGGTATTTTATCGTTTTTGATGGAATGGTAAATGGGATTGTTTCCTTAATTTCTCTTTCTGCATTTTCATTGTTAATGTATAAAAATACAACAGATTTCTGTGTGTTAATTTTGCATCCTGCAACTTTACTGAATTCATTGATGAACTCAAGTAGTTTTCTGGTAGTGTCTTTATGATTTTCTGTGTATAGTATCATGTCATCTGCAAACAGTGACAGTTTTACTTCTTCTTTTCCAATTTGGATTCCTTTTGTTTCTTTTCCTTCTGATTGCTGTGGCTAGGACTTCCAAAACTATCTTGAATAAAAGTGGACAGAGTGGACATCCTTGTCCTGTTCCTGATCTTAGAGGAAATGTTTTCAGCTTTTCACCAGTGAGTATGATGTTAGCTGTGCTTTATCATATACGGCCTTTATTATGTTGAGGTAGGCTCCTTCTATGCCCGCTTTCTGGAGAGTTTTTGAATCTTACCAAAAGCTTTTTCTGCATCTATTGAGATGATCATGTGGTTTTCACTCTTCAATTTGTTAATGTGGCGTATCAGTGATTGATTTGTGGATACTGAAAAATCCTTGCATCCCTGGGATAAATCCCAACTGATCATGGTGTCTGATCCTTTTAATGTATTGTTGGATTCAGTTTGCTAGTATTTTGTTGAGGATTTTGCGTCTATGTTCATCAGTGATAGTGGCCTGTAATTTTCTTTTTTGCGTGGTATCTTTATCTGGTTTTGGTATCAAGGTGATAGTGGACTCATAGATTGAAAGTGTTCCTTCCTCTGCAATTTTTGGGAAGAGTTTGAGAAGGATGGGTTTTAGCTCTTCTCTAAATGTTTGCTAGAATTCTCCTGTGAAGCCATCTGGTCCTGGACTTTTGTTTTTTGGGAGTTTTTAAATCACAGGTTCAATTTCAGTACTTGTAATTGGTCTGTTCATATTTTCTATTTCTTCCTGGTTCAGTCTTGGGAAACTGTACCTTTCTAAGAAATGGATAAAGCAATCTTTTAAAGAGCTTCTCACCGTATAAATGTGCCCAGAAAGTCCTGTGTGCAAGTAGAGGACAATACTTGAAAGTGATAGGCATTCTTCACTTCACAAAAGTATTTTACAAAAATTATACCTTTACCTGACTGTGCCTATATGGAAAAGTCTCTGAAAAGAGCCAGGACCCCAAGGCCAGAGAGCAACAGTGTACAGCTCGCTGGGTCTACCACCCCACGCAGGAGTTCAGACAGGCCTAAAGCAAGTCACTGCGTGAACTGACCTCTCCCTAAACCCTCCATCCAAACAGGCCAAAGTTTATTTCTGAGCTTTGGAACGTTGCGCTTTTCTTGTTGGCATAATACCATCAGTTGTTGATTTGCTAATAATGCTCTTCTGCAACAGTCTGGGCTTCATGTGCTCACTGGGAGGGGAAGCAGGTCAGCCCACTTGGCCGATGGCTAACGAGTAAGTCTGTTCTCCCAAAAGAAGTCGAAGTCTAGAACCCTAACTGGGGGAGGGGGTGGTGTCACAGATTTGTCTGGTAAATGAAGTGCATTTACAGATAACAACTGCCGATTAAAATCTTTGCATGAAATGAAGACATATTCAGAGCGAGGGGGTTAAAAATTCCCAAAGTGGAGCTGAGATGAAAAAGGAAAGCAAATAGAAAACTGGCTTCAACTTACAACTTTTCTGGAACCTGCCTGTGCTAAGAGGGCAGATGACAATCCAAGAGGCCTGGAGAGCACACGGGGGCAGAGGTGCAGGGAGAGTGGCGGGAGTGAGAGGGGGCCAAGGATGGATGTCAGGGAGGATATCAGAGAGTCTGGTTGGCTGAGCCCGGAGGATGGTGGGGAGGGAGAGGGCGCCGGTTTTAGAGTCGCAGGGCCAGGGAGGGGGAGGTAAGCAGGAGAGTAGCAATTAAGCTCCTGGCAAGTTGAGAGTGGGGACCCTCTCTAAGGAGGGTCACCTAGACTGGACATCTGTAGAAGAGAGCAGCTGGGCTCTGCCAACTCAGGCTGGGGCAGCAGTGGGGAGGGGGTCAGAGAGGGGGAATGACGGGAGGAGACGGGTGCTGCAGACTCTCCAGCCTGCGAGCAGCACAGCTAGCCGTTCAGCGCTGGGGGACAATCACTGCAGGGGTGGGTGGCGTCAAAGACTGCAGGCTTCGGCCCACGGAGAGGGCACTGCGGGCTGCACAGGCTGAACCCAGGACCACACAAGGCCAGAGGTCTGGACTGTGGTCTCGGCATCAAGAGGAAGGCAGAGGAAAACCCAACCACCCTGCCAGAGTCAGAGCAGCCTGCAGGAGGAGGTGAGTGTCAAGGGTGTCCCTGACATGCTGAGACTTGTCCCGAGTCTAGACATGGACATGCCCACAGGGGCCAGGCAGGCGTCACTAATGCTCAGGCCAGGACAGAATCTGCTGCAACAAACACCAAACGGAGAACTAACGAACACTCTGACTGCATCCCAGGGTTCAAACGGCATTGGACGACTCTGAAAATACTTCTCATGCATTATATAAGGGTTGGGCTATGACTGAGGGGACAAGCCTTTTCAGGAGTATTAGATAATTAGTGAGAAAAAACACCCACTTAAGGTTCAGATGACTGCGTTCCTTAATGGGTTCATACCTCCCACAAAGTTACCTTGAGATTCCTCCTAGCTCAAAGTTCTAACCTAAGAATTTGCACCAGCATTCAACTATAACTGACCGTTCATGTATCAAGAATCCAGCAGAACAAAGTAGAACAGTTAGGCTGCTTTTTTTCATACCATTCTAACTTTGCAATTTTTCTTCATAATAATGAACTGGCATATAAAGGATTTTTCCTCTTTAAACTTTTCTTTTTTTAAACAAGAAATTACATGAAAGCCAAACAAGACAAAACGCAAACCTAGAAGTTCTTGTGGTAACAGTAATCAGCCCACCGTGCATAAATCCTTTATCACTGTAACCTGGCTATGCTGGACAGTAAATCTCCCGTTTATACTTTTCATGACCATAATATATAACAGTGTCACTTTCGTGAGTACATGTGCCAGGATTTCAGAATGTAAAACATTCTGAATTTATAAAAACAAATGAACTATATTTACATTGCAAAAAGATTTACCGTAGGGTTCTTTTAGCCAATAAGCTCTAGTACGTTGAAAATATAATGTAATTTAGAATGCATTTGAGTCAAACTTTTGGTTCAAGAACACATCTACTGCACCAAGCAAAGAAGTACATAACAAAGCCCAAGCCACACCCAGCTTGCAGTGCCCAAAATGCTGTAATCTCTATATGCTCTCCTGGGTCCCTGGCCTCCATTCTCCAAGTTCACCATGGGAAGACATCCAGCAATCTGTACAGCATCTGATAAGCCCTTACTATTTGTAAGGTGCATCATTTGTAAGGTGCATGAACAACATGATTAACATCAAGGCAGACAGAGCAATTCTAAGTGCAAACTGAGATCGTGGAAAAGCGTAAGGATACCACCACCTACCATTTGACCCCTACTTCAGGTCAAACCTATAGTAAATGTCTTGAAACTTTCTCTCGTTTAATTCTCACAACAAAGCCTCTGAGCAGGTATCAGCCCCATCCTCCGGATGAGAATTAAGACCTGGAGAAGGCACACAGAGTTCCAGGCTTGGGAATAAAAAGACGTGATTCCAAACATTCACTCTTACATCAATGCCTTTGACATGTCACTGAATTCTCTGAGCCTCAGTCTTCTCACGCATAAAATGGGAGAGAAATGCCATCTCTTCAGTATTTGTGAGGATTAAAGCAGTCTGTGTGTTGGAAAGGGCTGTACTGGTACCATGTTATCATAAAACAGTATCAGTTAAGTGTTCTCTTCCTCAAAATTTCCAGGAATTTTCCCTGGAAATACTAAAGCAGGGAATTTTTTTTCACATTCCTGATTGCCCTGTATCATATATGGGACTTTGGAAACACAAATTAACTTTCTGGATTCAATGAGTCGTCTCAGGGAGAAGGTGGCATTGCTCAAGCTCTGAGGAAGGTCTCCTGTCTCTGAGCTGTGCAAATTGTGACAAAGACTCTGGGGAATCAAATTTTGGACAATTTTCTATTTCTGAGTTAGAAGATAACCATATATACAGGAATTCTGAAGTCCCTGTTCCCACATTTATTTGAACCATTCTCTTATGAATGACCATCCTAGGGACTTCCCTGGTGGCGCAGTGGTTAAGAATCTGCCCGCCAAAGCACGGGACACGGGTTCGAGCCCTGGTCCAGAAAGATCCCACATGTCATGGAGCAACTAAGCCCGTGTGCCACAACTGCTGAGCCTGTGCTCTAGAGCCCATGAGCCACAACTACTGAGCCTGTGTGCCACAACTACTGAGCCCGTGTGCCACAACTACTGAAGCATGCGCGCCTAAAGCCCATGCCCCGCAACGAGAAGCCACCGCAATGAGACGCCCGTGCACCGCAATGAAGAGTAGCCACCACTCACCGCAACTAGGGAAAGCCCATGTGCAGCAATGAAGACCCAACACAGCCAAAAATAAATAAATAAACTTATTTAAAGAAAAAGAATGACCGCCCTAAAGCAAATACAAGTAACGGGGGGGGCGGTCATGTGTAGCTGTGGGGATACATCAAAATAAGAATCTTACCAGCATCTGTCTAGAATTTATGTCTAGAATATTATTTATAATTACAAAGCAAAATCTGTACTATACCTATAAGACAATAGTTTTCCTTTTCTGATCAATGCATTCATAAAACCATTAGTCATAAATTTTGCTTAAAGTCTATATTTCAAGTCTTCAACTATCATTTAATAAAGTTTCTGAGCACCTACCAAGTGGCAGGTACTGAAAGGTCTAGGAATACAAATATAAACAAATTATTTTAGTTACGCCAACTCAGAGAACAAATTAATTACAACACAAGTTAATTAGTGCGATGATTGCGGTATATATAAAGTATGCTGGTAACCCATTATAGGTCACTACTAAATTACAGAAAACAATCCCGTGTTAGTCTTTCTTTTCTCTGACCACTGGAATTTCCTGGCATTCTTTTTCATCACAACCTCACTTTCTGGTTAAAGTTACTTTTCTCATAAGGACTTTTCTAAAATTTAAATATTAAATTTGGGAATTACTATAAGCCTCTAGTGAGAGTTTTTATAACAGAAATTAGAACACACACTTCTAAGCAACTCGTATGTCAAAGAAAAAGATCATAATGGAAACTAGAAGAAATTTAAGTTGACAATCATAAAAATACTACGAATCAAATCTCGAGGGACAGGGCAGTGGAGCTTTTTTTTTGGGTCTTCCCACATCCCCACAGAATGTGAGGCTGCTAAACCATGAAGCCACGGCACCATCTTTTGGAACAGCACCTTCTGCCAGCATCTAGGCAGTGATTTGACTTCTTCCAATCTCTCCCTCTCTCCTGGTCCCCTGCTCCTTTCCTGTAGGACCTGGGTGGGATTTCAAGGGCGTCTGCTTTATAATAATTCACCAATCTATTAAAAACAAAAACTTATGGGATGCAACTAAAGTTGTACTTAGAGAAAAATGTCTGCATTTTAAAAAGATGGCTACCATTTAGTAAGCTAAACAGCCAATTTATGAAGCTAAAAAATGAAAACAGGGACTTCCCTGGTGGTCCAGTGGTTAGGACTCTGTGTTTCCACTGCAAGGGGCATGCGTTCAATCCCTGGTCAGGGAACTAAGACCCTGCATGCTGTGAGGCTTGGCCAAAACAAAAAAACAAACAAAAAAACTGAAAACAAACAAACAAAAAACACAGGAGAAGAGCACAATAAACCTAAGGCAAAGAAAATAAATATTCTGGGAAGAGAATATAGCAAAGTCACTTAAAAAAAAAAAATCAAAAAAAGAAAATTACAGACCAATATCGCTGATGAATATAGATGCAAAAATTCTCAACAAAATACTAGCAAACAGAATCCAACAACACATTAAAAGGATCATACACCACGATCAAGTGGGATTTATCCCAGGGATGCAAGGATTCTTCAATATATGCAAATCAATGTAATACACCATATTAACAAATTGAAGAATAAAAACCATATGATCATCTCAATAGATGCAGAAAAAGCTTTTGACCAAATTCAACACCCATTTATGATAAAAACTCTCCAGAAAGTGGGCATAGAGGGAACCTACCTCAACATAATAAAGGCCATATACGACAAACCCACAGCAAACATCACTGTCAACAGTGAAAAAGTGAAAGCATTTCCTCTAAGATCAGGAACGAGACAAGGATGTCCACTCTCACCAGTATTATTCAACATAGTTTTGGAAGTTCTAGCCACGGCAATCAGAGAAGAAAAAGAAATAAAACGAATACAAATTGGAAAAGAAGAAGTAAAACTGTCACCGTTTGCAGATGACATGATACTATACATAGAGAATCCTAAAACTGCCACCAGAAAACTACTAGAGCTGATCAATGAATTTGGTCAAGTTGCAGGATACAAAATTAATGCACAGAAATCTCTTGCATTCCTATACACTAATGATGAAAAATCTGAAAGAGAAATTAAGGAAACACTCCCATTTACCACTGCAACAAAAAGAATAAAATACCTAGGAATAAACCTACCTAGGGAAACAAAAGACCTGTATGCAGAAAACTATAAGACACTGATGAAAGAAATTAAAGATGATACCAACAGATGGAGAGATATACCATGTTCTTGGATTGGAACAATCAATATTGTGAAAATGACTATACTACCAAAAGCAATCTACAGATTCAATGCAATCCCTATCAAATTACCAATGGCATTTTTTACAGAACTAGAACGAATCCTCTTAAAATTTGTATGGAGACACAAAAGACCCCAAATAGCCAAAGCAGTCTTGAGGGAAAAAAACGGAGCTGGAGGAATCAGACTCCCTGACTTCAGACTATACTACAAAGCTACAGTACAGTACAGTAATATGGGAAAGGAAATAGTCAATCAAGTCCAGGAAGCACAGAGAGTACCATACAGGATAAACCCAAAGAGAAACACGCCGAGGCACAAATTAATCAAACTAGTAAAAATTAAATACAAAGAAAAATATTAAAAGCAGCCAGGGAAAAGCAACAAATAACATACAAGGGAATCCCCATAAGGTTAACAGCTGATTTTTCAGCAGAAACTCTGCAAGCAAGATAGGAGTGGCAAGACATATTTAAAGTGATGAAAGGGAAAAACCTACAACCAAGATTACTCTACCCAGCAAGGATCTCATTCAGATTCGATGGAGAAATTAAAACCTTTACAGATAACCAAAAGTTAAGAGAATTCAGCACCACCAAACTAGCTTTACAACAAATGCTAAGGGAACTTCTCTAGGCAGGAAACACAAGAGAAGGAAAAGACCTACAAAAACAAACCCAAAACAATTAAGAAAATGGTAATAGAAACATACATATCGATAATTACCTTAAATGTAAATGGAGTAAATGCTCCAACCAAAAGACATAGACTGGCTGAATGGATACAAAAACAAGACCTGTACATATGCTGTCTACAAGAGACCCACTTCAGACCCAGGGTCACATACAGACTGAAAGTGAGGGGATGGAAAAAGATATTCCATGCAAATGGAAATCAAAAGAAAGCTGGAGTAGCAATTCTCACATCAGACAAAATAGACTTTAAAATAAAGACTATTATAAGAGACAAAGAAGGATACTACATTATGATCAAGGGATCAATCCAAGAAGAAGATATAACAATTGTAGATACTTATGCACCCAACATAGGAGCACCTCAATACATAAGGCAAATACTAACAGCCATAAAAGGGGAAATCGACAGTAACACAATCATAGTAGGGGACTTTAACACCCCATTTTCACCAATGTACAGATCATCCAAAATGAAAATAAATAAGGAAACACAAGCTTTAAATGATACATTAAACAAGATGGACTTAATTGATATTTATAGGACATTCCATCCAAAAGCAACAGAATACACTTTCAAGTGTTCATGGAACATTCTCCAAGGTAGATCATATCCTGGGTCACAAATCAAGCCTTGGTAAATTTAAGAAAATTGAAATCGTATCAAGTATCTTTTCCGACCACAACGCTGAGACAAGATATCAATTACAGGAAAAAATCTGTAAAAAATACAAACACATGGGGCTTCCCTGGTGGCGCAGTGGTTGAGAATCCGCCTGCCAATGCAGGGGACACGGGTTTGAGCCCTGGTCTGGGAAGATCCCACGTGCCACGGAGCGGCTAGGCCCGTGAGCCACAACTACTGAGCCTGCGCATCTGGAGCCTGTGCTCCGCAACAAGAGAGGCCACGATAGTGAGAGGCCCGCGCACCGCGATGAAGAGTGGCCCCCGCTCGCCACAACTAGAGAAAGCCCTCGCACAGAAACGAAGACCCAACACAGCTAAAAATAAATAAGTAAATAAATAAATTTATTAAAAAAAAAATACAAACACATGGAAGCTAAACAATATGCTACTAAATAACCAAGAGATCACTGAAGAAATCAAAGAGGAAATCAAAAAATATCTAGGAACAAATGACAATGAAAACACGACGACCCAAAACCTGTGGGACGCAGCAAAAGCAGTTCTAAGAGGGAAGTTTATAGCAATACAATCCTACCTCAAGAAACGAGAAAAATCTCAAATAAACAACCTAACCTTACACCTAAAGCAATGAGAGAAAGAAGAATAAAAAAACCCCAAAGTTAGCAGAAGGAAAAAAATCATACAGATCAGAAATAAATGAAAAAGAAATGAAGGAAACAATAACAAAGATCAATAAAACTAAAAGCTGGTTCTTTGAGAAGATAAACAAAATTGATAAACCATTAGCCAGACTCACCAAGAAAAAAAGGGAGAAGACTCAAATCAACAGACTTAGAAATGAAAAAGGAGAAGTTACAACTGACACTGCAGAAATACAAAGGATCATGAAAGGTTACTACAAGCAACTATATACCAATAAAATGGACAACCTGGAAGAAATGGACAAATTCTTAGAAAAGCAGAACCTTCCGAGACTGAACCAGGAAGAAATAGAAAATATAAACGGACTAATCACAAGCGATGAAATTGAAACTGTGATGAAAAATCTTCCAACAAACAAAAGCCCAGGCCCAGATGGCTTCACAGGCGAATTCTATCAAACATTTAGAGAAGAGCTAACACCTATCCTTCTCAAACTCTTCCAAAATACAGCAGAGGGAGAAACACTCCCAAACTCATTCTATGAGGGACCATCACCCTGATACCAAAACCAGGCAAAGATGTCACAAAAACAGAAAACTACAGGCCAATATCTCTGATGAACATAGATGCAGAAATCCTCAACAAAATACTAGCAAACAGAATCCAATAGCACATTAAAAGGATCATACAAAAAAAAAAAAAAAGCCATGAAGAACCTAGTGGCAAGACGGGAATAAAGACACAGACCTACTAGAGAATGGACTTGAGGATATGGGGAGGGGGAGGGGTCAGATGTGACAGGGTGAGAGAGTGTCATGGACATATATACACTACCAAATGTAAAATAAATAGCTAGTGGGAAGCAGCCGCATAGCACAGGGAGATCAGCTCGGTGCTTTGTGACCACCTAGAGGGGTGGGATGGGGAGGGTGGGAGGGAGGGAGATGCAAGAGGGAAGAGATATGGGAACATATGTATATGTATAACTGATTCACTTTGTTATAAAGCAGAAACTAACACACCATTGTAAAGCAATTATACTTCAATAAAGATGTTAAAAAAAAAAAAGGATCGTACACTACAATCAAGTGGGGTTTATCCTAGGAATGCAAGGATTCTTCAATATATGCAAATCAGTGTGATACACCATAGTAGCAAGTTGAAGCATAAAAACCATAGGATAATCTCAATAGATGCAGAAAGGTTTTTGACAAAATTCAACACCCATTTACGATAAAAACTCTCCAGAAACTAGGCATAGAGGGAGCCCATCTCAACATAATAAAAGCCATATATGACAAACCCACAGCCAACATCATTCTCAACGGTGAAAAACGGAAACCATTCCCTCTAAGATCAGGAACAAGGCAAGGCTGCCCACTCTCCCCACTATTATTCAACACAGTTTTGGAAGTTTTAGCCACAGCAATCAGAGAAGAAAAAGAAATAAAAGGAATCCAAATCAGAAAAGAAGTAAAACTGTCACTGTTTGCAGATGACATGATACTATACATAGAGAATCCTAAAGATGCTACCAGAAAACTACTAGAGCTAATCAATGAATCTGGTAGAGTAGCAGGATACAAAATTAATGCACAGAAATCTCTTGCATTCCTATATATGCAAGAGATTTTTCATTCTTCATTCCTGATGAAAAATCTGAAAGAGAAATTAAGGAAACACTCCCATTTACCACTGCAACAAAAAGAATAAAATACCTAGGAATAAACCTACCTAAGGAGACAAAAGACCTGTATGCAGAGAACTATTGATGAACTATGACAATGATGAAAGAAATTAAAGATGACACAACCAGATGGAGAGATATACCATGTTCTTGGATTGGAAGAATCAATATTGTGAAAATGACTATACTACCAAAAGCAATCTACAGATTCAATGCAATCCCTATCAAATTACCAATGACATTTTTCACAGAACCAGAAGAAAAAATTTCACAATTTGTATGGAAACACAAAAGACCCCGAATAGCCAAAACAATCTTGAGAGAGAAAAACGGAGCTGGAGGAATCAGGCTCCTGTACTTCAGACTATACCACAAAGCTACAGTAATCAAGACAGTATGGTACTGGCACAAAACCATGAATATAGATCAACAGGATAGAAAGCCCAGAGATAAACCCACGCACAGATGGTCACCTTATCTTTGATAAAGGAGGCAAGAGTATACAATGGAGAAAAGACAGCCTCTTCAATAAGTGGTGCTGGGAAAACTGGACAGCTACATGTAAAAGAATGAAATTAGAACACTTCCTAACACCATACACAAAAATAAACTCAAAATGGATTGAAGACCTAAATGTAAGGCCAGACACTATAAAACTCTTAGAGGAAAACATACGCAGAACACTCTATGACATAAATCACAGCAAGATCCTTTTTGACCCACCTCCTAGAGAAATGGAAATAAAAACAAACAAGTGGGACCTAATGAAACTTAAAAGCTTTTGCATAGCAAAGGAAACTATAAAAAAGACGAAAAGACAACCCTCAGAATGGGAGAAAATATTTGCAAATGAAGCAACAGACAAAGGATTAAGCTCCAAAATATACAAGCAGCTCATGCAGCTCAATATCTAAAAAACAAACAACCCAATACAAAAATGGGCAGAAGACCTAAATAGACATTTCTCCAAAGAAGATATACAGATTGCCAACAAACACATGAAAGGATGCTCAACATCACTAATCATTAGAGAAATGCAAATCAAAACTACAATGAGGTTATCACCTCACACCAGTTAGAATGGCCATCATCAAAAAATCTACAAACAATAAATGCTGGAGAGGGTGTGGAGAAAAGGGAACCCTCTCGCACTGTTGGTGGGAATGTAAATTGATACAGCCACTATGGAGAACAGTATGGAGATTTCTTAAAAAACTAAAAATAGAACTACCATACAACCCAGCAATCCCACTACTGGGCATATACCCTGAGAAAACCATAATTCAAAAAGAGTCACGTAGGACTTCCCTGGTGGCACAGTGGTTAAGAATCTGCCTGCTAATGTAGGGGACACGGGTTCGAGCCCTGGTCCGGGAAGATCCCACATGCCGCGGAGCAACTAAGCCCGTGCACCACAACTACTAAGCCTGCTCTCTAGAGCCCGTGTGCCACAACGACTGAGCCCACGTGCCACAACTACTGAAGCCTGCACGCCTAGAGCCCATGCTCCGCAAAAAGAGAAGCCACCATAATGAGAAGCCTGCACGCCACAACGAAGAGTAGCCCCCGCTCGCTGCAACTAGAGGAAGCTCGCGTGCAGCAATGAAGACCCAATGCAGCCAAAAATAAATAAATAAATATATATATATTTTTTTAAAAAAGTCATGTACCATAGTGTTCACTGCAGCTCTATATACAATAGCCAGGACATGGAAGCAACCTAACCGTCCATCGACAGATGAATGGACAAAGAAGATGTGGCACATACATACAATAGAATATTTCTCAGCCATAAATAGAAATGAAATTGAGTTATTTGTAGTGAGGTGGATGGACCTAGAGACTGTCATACAGAGTGAAGTAAGTCAGGAAGAGAAAAATAAATACCGTATGCTAACACATATATATGGAATCTAAAAAAAAATGGTTCTGAAGATCCTAGGGGCAGGACAGGAATAGAGACACAGACATAGAGAATTGACTTGAGGATACGGCGAGGGGCAAGGGTAAGTTGGGACAAAGTGAGAGAGTGGCATGGACATATATACACTACCAAATGTAAAACAGATAGCTAGTGGGAAGCAGCCGCATGGCACAGGGAGATCAGCTCTGTGCTTTGTGACCACCTAGAGGGGTGGGATAAGGAGGGTGGGAGGGAGGGAGATGCAAGAGGGAGGAGATATGGGGACATATGTATATGTATAGCTGATTCACTTTGTTATAAAGCAGAAACTAACACAACACTGTAAAGCAATTATACTCCAATAAAGATGTAAAAAAAAAAAAAAAAACATTAAAAACAAATCACTGTCAAATGAGATGAGCATGAGCCGCAGTGAAAGGCGGGGAAACAGAGTGAAAGAAGCCATTCTCTGGACTCAGACTGCGCCACAAACGTCTACCAGCTCCTGCTCACTTTGCTCGCACTGTCTGTTCCTTCCGATGGAAACAAACAGTGCCAGGTGGGGAGGGAGGCCCCGGCCCCGCACACAGCTTTCAAAAGTAGGCTGGAGCCTCACTTCCTCAATGAAGCTCCAGAAGGGCCCTCCCCCACCCCCAAACGACTACACCTTACTCTGAGCTCCCTCACACACCAGAGATGCACCCACTCGAGCACAAGTACGTTAGCACCTCTTGTTTTCTCTTTACCTACTTCTCTCCAGACCTGTAAGGAGATTCACAGACACTGGTTGAATAAATCTGTTTTGATTACATAACAGTCTGAAAAGAATGAGTTGATGAAGATGTGGTGATATGGAAAGGTATCCAAGGTAAGGATATACCGTTCAGCAAAAAGAACAAGTTTTGTGTATGTCTGCGTGCGTGTCAGCATACACGTGCAACTATTACTCACAGGAAATGTCTGGAATAGTACATAAACTGTCAGCAGATACGTCCAGGGACAGAAAAAGGGGTCAGAAAGAGGAAGAACTTGACTTTTCACTTTCCAGCCTTCTGTAAAATGTTACGTTTATATTTTTAAAAATTATTCAACTGTGATTTTTTTAAAAAAACACCACCACTTTGAATGAGCGTCTTTTTCTAGGAAAAAACCCAAATGACAATTTTAAACCCAAGAATAACTTAGGTTCTCTGGTGTCCACAGAATCAAAACCATTTTCAAATGCTCCCACAACAACTAAGATACTGAAAAGCACAGGAACAGACTTGGCTGCACATGTTCCGAGGAGTCTCGTCACAGCAGCTTTTTAACTGAAATATTACAATGCTATTCACAGCACTCCTAGGAAACTAATAACTACTATTCCTACGTAAAAAGCTCCTCCATTTTGCACAAAAATGGGCGCTCTTAGGAAGGAGGTGTAATAAGAGTGTTGGCTGGACACGCTTTGCAATCTGATGACCTGCATTGGAATCCAGGCTGTCATTAGCTGGGTGATCTGGGGCAAATTCCTTAACTTGTCTAGGCCTCAGTTTCCTCGTTAGTAAAATGGGAGTGATGCTGCCAGGCTCACAAAACCCTACACCAGTGTTTCCCGAGTCCCTCAGGTGGAACATAAGACTGTCGTTACATGGACAAACATGTTTCACTTGAATGACAAGCACTTAAAACCTGAGAACACAGGTGGCAGCCACCTCGAGCAAACCAGGACAATTACAGGTGCTGCGCTCTGGCAGGCCCATGGATGAGTCCGGGCTATAGCAACCGAATCTTTACCAATGCTGTTGAGATGTACTGAGAAAACTGAAAACTTGTATTTATTAGTCCCACCTGCCGCCAGCTAAGAGTGGAAAGGGTGAGAAAGACAGGACCCCCCTTGTACAACCATGGTGCAAGCTGGGCTCGAGACACGCGCTGTCTGCGGGCACTGAGACCTCGGAGGGTTCTTCTCCCTGGGGCTCCGGGAGCAGCTGACAGAGCTGGTTGCCTCCTCTACCCATCCTTAACCACAGATGACGGAGTCCACCCAACACATGAGTCACGGCACGCGTTTCCAGGTGTATATTTTTGTCCGGTGATTAGATTTATTCATTTAATAACTTTTTTTGGCTTTAGAAAATATACAGTTGACCCTTGGACAACATGCGTTTACACTGTGTGGGCCCACAGTGGATTTTTTTCTATAAATATATTGGAAAAAGTTTTTGAGATTTGTGACGATTTGAAAAAACTCACAAGAAAAACCATATAGCCTAGAAACATGGCAAAAATTAAGAAAAAGTTAGGTATGTCACAAATGCATAAAATATATGCAGATACTAGTCTATCTTTACAAAGGCATAGGTGAGTGAGTGATATTTAATATAAAATTAATGTGTAAGTTTTCTTACCGTTTCACAACTTTGCTTTCAAGCAATTACATTTCCATACAGTATGCCTCTGTGTAATTGAAGAAACTGTGTATCAGCCTATCATAACAGGTAAGTTTTTTTTTAATGTAACAATGTTTCCAATACTGTATTGTGAATATGACTGTAATACTGTATGTGATAACAATTTTTTAATGATGCATTCATCGGTGTATAGGCTAGGCTACCACAAAGCAAACATGCTGCCGCTTATTCATTATCAGGGCATGAATTGTTATACCTGTAAATAAATGTGAATTTATTTTTCACATTATCTCTTGATTTTTGATGTCTAGTGTTAGTAATACATATAGCATCTACAGTGTTTTGTATCATATAAGACAATATTGATATAGGTACTGACAGACGAGTCACCTTGTAAAGAGACAAACTATGGTATAAATAAATAAATACAGTAAATACATAAATACAGTACAATACTCTGTAAATGTATTTTTTCTTCCTTACAATTTTCTAAGTAACATTTCCTTTTCCCTAGCTTACTTTATTGTAAGCATACAGTATATAATACATATAACACACAAAATATGTGTTAACAGTGTATGTTATTGGTAAGGCTTCTGGTCAACAGTAGTCTATTGGTAGTCAAGTTTGGGGGGAGTCAAAAGTGGAACATAGATTTTCGACTGCACATGGGGTTGGCACCTCTAATCCTTGCTTTGTTCAAGGGTCAACTGTACACAGCAACCCTCTATTTAGGAGAAGTTACACAGGGTTTTCTTTCACAATAGCCATATGAGGTCTCCTTTTAAAATGCATTTAGTGTAAAATACATTAAGTGTAAAAGTGAAGACTGGGAAATACTGTCATAAGCCAACAGGTGAAGATTCTGTTCCTAATCCTGGCATGAAGGGATGTGCACCGGATGGGCAGAGCTAATACCCCCTTCCACCCTGCCACCCACAAGGAGTGGTCCTGGCTGCGTGAAGACTTCCAGCTGGGTCAAATGGATGATTCCATCTCTTCAACTGTTTCCAATGTACTTTTCATCACTGGTACCATATCTTAAACCACAGAAAACATTCCAGCATCTCAGCTGCTATAACATCTTTGAATGGAATCTGCTAACTTCTGAATGAAAATAATAAGTATTAAAGTTAAGTGTACATATCGCCCGTCACTGCCTCCCTCAATTCTTATTTTGATATTTTCCAAGCTACAAAAAAGTTATGAGAATACAAAGTAGAGGAAAAATTGGAACTGTCACACACCGCTAGTGGAGTGTGAAGTTGTGCAGGTGCTTTGGAAAACAGTTTGGTAGGTCTTCAAAAAACTAAACATAAAGTTACCATATCACCCAGCAAATCCACTCCTAGGTATATATCCTAGAGAAACGCAAACATATGTTGACACAAAAACTTGTACTAGAATGTTCATAGTAGCATTATTCATAATAGTCAAAAAGTGAAAACAACCCAAATGTCCATCAACAGATGAATGGATACATAAAATGTGACATATCCATACAACAGAATACTATTTAGCCATTAAAACAAATGAGGAACTGATACATGCTGCAACATGCATGAACATTGAACACATTATGCTAAGTGAAAGAAGCCAATCACAAAAGGCCACACACTGTATGATCCCATATACATGAAAGGTCCTAATTAGGCAAATCCACTGAGACAGAAAGTAGATCCGTGATTGCCAGGGGCTAAGAGGGAGAGGGAATGAGGAATGACTACTCATGGGTACAGGGTTTCTTTTGGGGGTGATAAAAATGTTCTAAAATTACATGGTGGTGATGGTTGCACAACCCTGAATATATTAAAACCACTGAATTGTACACTTGAAAAGGGTGAATTTTATGGTATTAGATCTCAATAAAGAATACAAAGTAGACCCATATAACTTTCAACTAGAGTCACCAATTATTAATATTTTGGCACATTTGCTTTCTTTCTCCTCACATGTGCACACACACACAATATGGCTGGACCACTTAAAATTTAGTTATTGTGACACTTCACTCCTAAGCACTTCAGCATGTGGAGTATTCTCCCACATAACCAAAATATGAATATCATACTGGGAAAACTAACACCAAAACAAAACTCATATTTAACATACAGCCCATATTCAAATTTATCAAAAATTAGGTACTGTATTTGGTTTTCAAATTCATCTCTTGAATCTAAAAAAATTCTTTTTAATGACACTGACATATTTGAAGAATCCAGGCCAATTACTGTACAGAATGTTTCTCAATATGAATATGCCTGTTTCCTTATGAACTGAGGGAAGCTAAGCATTTTTGGCAGGAAAGCTACATAGGTGAGTTGTATCCTCCTCAGTTTTTCATGCCAGAACCCTCTATTATTATGCCAGAACATGTCAATTTCATTAGTGGTGACAGTGATGGAAAGGTGGTATTCATTGTTGGTCTTGGTTAGGATGGTGACTATCAGATTCCTCCACTACAAAGGTAACTTTTCCCCTCTGTAATTAATAATCTGAAGATGACCAATTGAATCTGTGTAAGTATTAGGTTTCCGCAAATATCTTGCACCCGAAAGGCTTTAGCGTCCCTTTTGAGACCTCCCTGCATTCACGTGACCAACCACTACTCTCAATTTTATTCCACAGAGTGTGAGCTGGCTGTGATTTCAACCCTGGTTGCACATCAGAATCACTGGTGTCTCTGGGTGTGAGACCCCAATTAGCGTATTTTTAAATTCCCGAGTGATGGATTCTGATGTATAGCAAGCGTTGAGATTCCCTGAGTTAGAACCTTGCATCCTCATTTGGCAAATAAGGAAACTGACGCCCTAAGAGGTTAAGTAGCCAGTGGCACAAAACTTGTTAATGGCATAGTTAAGATTATTTTGGACTTGCATTTTAATATGCTGTTCCTTCTGTACGTTATTAAAACAACAAAACCAGAGAAATGAATAACTTTTGTATGGTGTTAAAGCTGAGCACGGCCTAAAGTGCGTATTTCTGCTTCCAAGGTTAATTCTGCCTTTCTGGCCTTAGACCTTTGCACTGAACTTAGAAGTGAGGAACGGGTCGTTTGGTCATCAAGCTCCTCCGCCCTCAGTGCACATGGCGACAACTCAAGCCCGGGGGGCCCAACGCCGAGCTGGATGTTCAAGGGGCCCGACGGTTAGCGCTGCAGCCCTGGGGGAGCCTCTCGGCCCTGCATGCCTCCCCAACCGTGGCGGCGACGCCGGCGGGGGCCGCTCTCAGAGCAGCCAGCCGCTAAAGCGAGACGCACCTGGCAGGGATGCACCTGGTTGGTCCGCACCTGACCGGGACTTACCTGGAGGTGCGCCCTGCCCCGCCCAGGAAAACCCAGAAGTATGCGGGACCTGGGAGACAACAGAACCTGCAGGCACACCCACCCCTACTTACCCCGGCGTGATAAACCTTGTTCGCTCTTTTAACCTTAATGTCCAGGGCAGTCCCCATCTCGAATACTCCGTTTCGGGAACCACTTCCTGCCGCGCGTGACCCAAGGGAAAGGAGGGCACCCCGCCCCTCCGTCCGGGGTCCCGCCCTTTTCTTCTCTCCACCAGCAGTTGCGACACGTGACACCGCGCCTGACGCCTGTTCGACTCCCCCGCCTTCCTCCTTCCGGTGCAGGGGCGGGCCTTAGCGCTTGCCGAAGACTGTCAGTCTTCGCCCGGCCGGCCAGGAAGGGCGGGACAGGATTAACCCCACCCCTTCCGTAAAGATAGTCGTTAACACCGGAAATACCCTTCTGCTCGCCCATTTACTAGAGGGAGGGGGAAACTCGGCTCTCCCAGCGTGCCCCGCGGCAGGGGGCGGTGTCAGGGGCGCGTTGCGGGCGCAGCCTGTACCTAGAGGCTGAGGCTCCCGTCAGGCTGTGCGGTGCAAAGAGGCGTTGCGCTGTTGAGTTGGCTTTAAGGCGGTGATAACTGGGGGCTGCCTTCCCTTCCAATCCCTTCCTCTCGTCGTCTCTCGTCCTCCCTCGCTTTCTTTCGGGGGCTCTGAAGACGGAGGCCTTGTGTCCGTCTTCGGCTAGGCAGTTCTTGCACGTTCCGCGGCCCCGCGCTCCCTGCCTGCAAAGCGTGGATTGGCGGGCGGCTCGGCCGCCCCGCCCCCGCCGCCGGGCCGGGGGCCAAGGTCTCGGGGAGCGCGGGTGACCTCGCCCAGCCTCGCAGGGCCGCGGGGGCTTGTGGGTACTCCCCCGGCGCGCGCCCTGGAATGGGGTGTTGAATATTCATATTCGTGCGCAGAATGTGGGGAGGCGCGGCTCGCAGGCCCTGGGTCCCGGCAGTGCATGGAAATGAAAACCTCAAAGCAGAAACGGTCCTGCCTAGTGTTCCTTTTATTCCCAGCAAGAGCTGACTAGACACAAGGAGTACATTGCTTTGTGGGAGGATTGCCTCCAGACAGGGCAGCAGTACGGTGCTAGGCAACATGCTACGTTGATTGAAATAAAATCCCTTGTCAATGTTTTAAACAAGAACTTTTCTAATAAGCAGAGAGGTAAATTGTCATTGTTTTGGTACCTGACTTAATACAGTGCTTTTTGTTTATTTAAAATTCTTTGATTCTGATATTTGATTTTTTAAGTGCGTTACTTTTAGGATTACATGAGAATTTTTCCGTAAAACGGTATCCTGAATTAGTATCACGAGTGCCTCTCTTGGGAATGTAAGGTACTTTACAGGACAACAGTGATGGGGCTATAGCTACAATTGCTTTTGAAGGTTGATACATTGGTGTTTCCCAATATTCAGTTTTCAGCTCCTCTGTGCCCTCAGGGCTTCGTCTCGGTCTTGGATACCTTCCTGACAACTCAAACTCAGCAATTCTAAAACAATTCATTAGGGACTTAATAATCCCTGTCTAGTCTATTTGCAATTCAAGACGTGGATCCCTCTCCACCAGACTCACCCATCATTTCCAAATGGTAAAATGTCAATCTCAGTAGACAAAGCAGGGAAACAGGAAAAGAAACACCTTACAAGGAACCACATTCCAGACTTGTTTGCTTCAGCAAACCTGCTTTATACTTATTTTGTAACAGAACATTTCTTGTTCGTTGAGGACAAGTGTGCTGTATTTCACTCATCTATGTAGGTTGCACACAAT
The DNA here is from genome assembly GCF_965194805.1 of Balaenoptera borealis. Taxonomy (NCBI): domain Eukaryota; kingdom Metazoa; phylum Chordata; class Mammalia; order Artiodactyla; family Balaenopteridae; genus Balaenoptera; species Balaenoptera borealis. The sequence continues at coordinate 8,428,149 of NC_138862.1, read as the reverse complement.
CTTTCTGGAATGCTGGTGCACTGCAAAGAGCTTTAGTTCCGGCAGTTATAAGTGTAAACAGTTTGTTGGACCCTCTCCGTGTGACGGCTTCCAAACATAAGAACAGTCCATTTTTCTCCAATCGCTGCTCTTTTGAATCTTTTCTATCCCTTCACCACACCTTAGGTGATACTGTTCTGGTCAATTCAGTTACTAAAACTCAGACCCTGTCAGAGTGTTGATCTCATGGCTTGAGTGGGGTCCTAGATTCTTAGGGTGCTAAGGTACAAGTCATGGTTCTGGCTCTCAGACACTTCCTCAACATCCTCTTGAAGGCCTGGCTTCTTCTGTGTTGAGGCAAGTTTCTCTTAACTGGCCACTGCTAGAGTTCTCTCTTAGTTGATCCCTGCTTCTCTGGATAACTGGCTCTTGTTTGAAACTCCTTTCATGGGGTACATATGGGAAGACCTGATGGGCCTTGTCCTCTCCATATGTTTTCATGGAAGATCTACCTTCAGCTTGATCTTTTCCATCACCCCACTGACAGCACCCAGCAGTATACCACGTCTTCTGGGTGAGGGTCCAGCAAGAAAGCTGGAGACGAATTATCTTCCACAGAGTCCACCTGACTCTTGAGAAACACGCACCCTTGCCACACAAAAGGGCCAGACTGGAGGCTGCCCGCGGCCTCTGCTCTCCACTCTGCCATCTCTCTTCCATCTTCTTGCTCCCTCCTGAAACACAGACAGGAGTATATCAGCAAGAATGCTGACTAGACAGGTTTGCAGGTAGGAAATGGAACACCAGCCTCTCCTTCCAGTAGGCCCTAGAATAGCAGAGAGATTATCGTACAGCCTCCCCACTACATCACTTCCCACCAGAAGCACTCCCCAAGGCCAACTACCTCCTTTCATTCCTTCGCCTGCCTTCCGATATAGACTGAGAAGGAGAGGATTGAGAAAGTATTCCGTGGAAGCAGGGCTAGATCTGCAGCTTTTATTAATCCGTGGGGAAAGTGTCTGTCTCCAATTGTGGCATCTTTGTTAGAAGATGGGATACTATATTGTTTTCAGCCTTGAGCTTAGTGCTTGTTCTGGGACAAGAGGAGAGGCCCCACTAAACATCTTTTAGTGGATGCTGTGATGCTCTGTTCAGACCTTCTTTCAGGACTGAAGGACATGTTCCCTGACCTACTCAGAGTATTGCTCTCAGCAGTTCTCAGTTAAGTCACTCTTCAAAACTTGCCCTCAGCTAAGAAAACTGCTTTGCCCAAAGGCATGGTCCCTTGTGGGGGCGGGGGGGGGGGGGAGCCGGGGGGGAGAGGGGGCGGGGACAGACTAGTCAGTTTAGGATATGAAGACCTCTTTCCCTCACCACAGTTTGGGACAGTTCCAGCTCCAAAGCTCCCTATATTAGTATCTACTGTGCATAACAAGTTACCCCAACAGTTAATAAAGTGGGTAAGAACTTAGGAGCAGCTTCACTGAGTCGTTCTGGCTCAAGGTCTCAGGTAGTTGCAGTCAAGATGTTAGGGCCACAGTCATCCAAAGCCTTGACTAAGGCTGGGAGATCCAAGATGGCTCCCTCCCGTGACTGTTGGCTGGAGGCCTCAGTTCCTCATCATGTGGGACTCTCCAAAGGCTGCTTTTTTTTTTAAATCAATTTTTATTGGAGTATAGTTGCTTTATAATGTTGTGTTGGTTTCTACTGTACAGCAAAGTAAATCAGCTATACATATACATATATCTCCTCTTTTTTGGATTTCCTTCCCATTTAGGTCACCACAGAGCACTGAGTAGTTTCCTGTGCTATACAGCAGGCTCTCATTAGTTATCTATTTTATACATATTATCAATGGTGTATATATGTCAATCCCAATCTCCCAATTCATCCCACCTCCCCCCTCTTCCCCCCTTGGTGTCCATATATTTTTTCTCTACGTCTGTATCTCTACTTCTGTTTTGCAAATAAGATCATCTATACCATTTTCTAGATTCCACATATATGCGTTAATATACGATATTTGTTTTTCTCTTTCTGACTGACTTCACTCTGTATGACAGTCCACAGGCTGCTTGAGAGTCCTCACAGCATGGCAGCTAACTTCTCCCAGAACAGGCAATCCCACAGGGAGAGCAAACAGGGAGCTACAGTGCCTTGTATGGCCTGACTTCTCACATTCACTTTTCTTCTGTTCATTAGAAGAGAGTCACTAAACCCAACCCATACTTGAAGGAAGGGGAATCTGGCTCTACCTTTAGAAGGGGGCATCAAAAAATTTGTGGACATATTTTAAACCACTTAGTTCCCATGGGATGGGGAGCCTTTGTTGTAACTGCATGACAGTTCAACTTCTCCCTCTGCCCAACCCAACCCTGTTTCTTCACCCTATCCCTCCACACCTGTTGCTCACCCCCTAATATGCTTCCTGAACATTAATCTCCATCCCGAGCCTGCTTCCTGCAACAATCCTGTCACGCTAGCTTCCTGACTTAACTTCTCTGAGCCTCAGTTTTCTTCATCTGTAAAGTGATCTCACAATACCTTCGTTAGAGGGAAGTTAATAAGATTCATAACAGCTCATATATCTATCAAGTACTTATTGTGGGCCAGGCACTGTTCTAAGCACTTTAAATGTTTTGATTTATTCCATCTTCATAACAGTCTTACGATACAAGTACAATTACTGTTTACTCACTTCGTAAAAGGGAAAAACTGAGGCACTGCAAGACCACGTAGCGACCAAGTGGCAGCCACCCAGTTTGATTCCAGAGCTCACATGTGCAATCACCAATCACTGTGCCACAAATGTGTGCACAACAAAGGCCTGGGGTTATAGCAGAGAGGCTCAGGATCTTAATTAAAAGACTGAGCAATGGACTGCCAATCAAATGTGAAGATCAAGCAGGGGTGCAATGTTACAGTCAAAGGTGATTTTAGGGCTTCCCTGGTGGCGCAGTGGTTGAGAATCCGCCTGCCAATGCAGGGGACACGGGTTCGAGCCCTGGTCTGGGAGGATCCCACATGCCGCGGAGCAACTAGGCCCGTGAGCCACAACTACTGAGCCTGTGCGTCTGGAGCCTGTGCCCCGCAACAAGAGAGGCCGCGACAGTGAGAGGCCCGCGCACCGCGATGAAGAGTGGCCCCCACTTGCTGCAACTAGAGAAAAGCCCTCGCACAGAAACAAAGACCCAACACAGCCATAAATAAAAATAAATTAAAAAAAAAAAAGTGATTTTAAAGAAAGGACTAGGGGGTCGTTTATCAATTGATAGTGAAGACTATTAAAACTATGGCAGAATTTTATAGTGTATTAGTTTACTAGTGCAGCTGTAACAAAATACAGTACTACAAATTGGGTGACTTAAAACAACAGAAATTGTTCTTTCACGTTAGGTTCTGGAGGCTGGAAGTCTTAAAACAAGGTGTTGGCAGGATCAGCTCCTTCCTAGGGCCATGAGGGAAGGATCAGTTCCAGGCCTCTCTCCTTGGCTTGCAGACCGCTGTCTTCTCCCTGTGTCCCTTCACATTGTCTTCTTTTTCTGTCTTTTCACTTTCACAGGGCGTTCTCCCTTGTATGTGTATATGTCTCCAAATTCTTCCTTTTTGTAGAGACAGCAGTCATATTGTATTAGGGCCTACACTAATGACCTCATTGTAACTCCATTAACTCTGTAAAGACCCTATTTCCAAATTATGTCACATTCTGAGGTGCTGGGGGTTAGATCTTCAACATATGAATTTGGTGGGGACACAATTCAACCTGTAACATATAGTAACAAAATATATACAACAAAAATATTCAGGCATATAAAGATAAATAGGTACAGTAAGTAAAAGATTTTAACACAACACAGTGTATCAGAGATCAAGTAGATAAAAAACAAAGACAGAGGATTTCAACAAAATAACTAAGAGGAGCAATTAGCAAATAAGATGGAATTACAGGGAATTCACTTTTTCGAGTGTCCATGATGCATTTATAAGCATTGATTGTACACTAGGCCACAAAGACACTCTCAAATTCAATTAACTAGGTATAGTACAGAAACTTTAACCACCAAAACTTTGATCACGTGGAGATTAAGACATACTTTCCCAAATACATTAGGTCAAGGAGTAAATAAAAATACAATAACCAGCTAAAAAATAACAAGGTAAGAATGCTTCATATCAAAACCTATGGGATACAGCCAAAGGAAGAAAAATTATTAGAAAAAGAGTTTGAAAATTTATTTTAAAAATTGTTTGATGCAGCAACGAAGACCCAATGCAGCCCCCCACCCCCACAAAAAAAAATTGTTTGAAAATTTGGCCAGAGTAAAATGATATGAAATCAGGGATTTGCTATAAAATAACTCCAGGACGAGGGGGAGCAGCAGGAAGAAGGGAGGAGTTGTGACTGGGCAGGATGATTGTTGAAACAGATGTTGGTAATTACTGAAGCTGGGTGATGGGAACATGGAGCTTTATTATACCATCTCTCTGCTCTGTATGTATCTTTGAATTCCATAGTAGAAGACAAGATAAATATATGCAGTGTGATAATATTTTTTAACTATTAGCTGAAGTATTTTTTATGCCCTGTAATTCCTAGTAGGTGCCCCCCAACATTCCTTACAGCAAATTTATACCCTGAATCAAAAAATGTGTGACAAAGAGCACTTTTCCAAAGATATGGAATGTGCCTGGTCTAGAGGAAGGGGTATGAACAGAGAATGGAGCAAAAAAGATCCTGGGGTGAGGTCTGGCTATCTGTCCTCTGAAGTCAACAGCCCACTTGGAGATGGGGATGGACAGGGCTGCAGAAAATGATGGAAAACTCAGAGAGGCTGAGTGAGCGTGAAGGAGCAGAGGATGAGCAGATCCAGCCAGAGTGCGTTGTGGGCTGGGTGGAGAGAACTCAAGCTTACTCTAGAAGCCCTCCAGCGTGGTGTTGCCTTTGCTGAAATGGACTGCAAATTACTGCAGCTGGGTCGCTGGCCAAGACACATGGCGTTTTCTTTTTTGTTTTTTTAATTTTTATTGGAATATAATTGATTTACAGTGTTGTGTTAGTTTCAGGTGTACAGCAAAGTGAATCAGATATACATATACATATACCCACTCTTTTTTAGATTCTTTTCCCGTAGAGGTCATTACAGAGTAATGAGAAGAGTTCCCTGTGCTATATAGTAGGTCCTTATTAGTTATCTATTTTATATACAGTAGTGTGTACATGTCAAGTCCAGTCTCCCAATTTATCCCTCCTCCCCTTCCCCCCTTAACCATGTTTGTTTTCTACATCTGTGACTCCATTTCTGTTTTGTAAATGAGTTCATTTGTACCGTTTTTTAGATTCCACATGTAAGCGATATCGTATGATATTTGCCTTTCTCTGTCTGACTTACTTCACTCAGTATGACAATCTCTAGGTCCATCCATGTTGCTGCAAATGGCATTATTTTATTCTTTTTTATGGCTGAGTAATATTCCATTGTATACGTGTACCACATCTTCTGTATCCATTCCTCTGTTGATGGATATTTAGGTTGCTTCCATGTCCTGGCTATTGTAAATAGTGCTGCAATGAACATTGGGGTGCATCTATCTTTTTAAATTATGGTCTTCTCTGGATATATAACCAGGAGTGGGATTGCTGGATCATATGGTAGTTCTATTTTTAGTTTTTTAAGGAACCTCTATACTGTTCTCCATAGTGGCTGTATCAATTTACATTCCCACCAACAGTGTAGGAGGGTTCCCTTTTCTCCACACCCTCTCCAGCATTTATTGTTTGTAGATTTTTTTGATGATGGCCATTCTGACCAGTGTGTGGTGATATCTAATTGTAGCTTTGATTTGCATTTCTCTAATAATTAGTGATGTTGAGCATCTTTTCATGTGCTTTTTGGCCATCTGTATATCTTCTTTGGAGAAATGTCTATTTAGATATTCCGTCCATTTCTTGATTGGATTGTTTGTGTTTTTTTGATATTGAGCTACATGAGCTCTGTGTATATTTTGGAGATTAATCCCTTGTCAGTTGCTTCATTTGTAAATATTTTCTCCCATTCTGAGGGTTGTCTTTTCATTTTGTTTATGGTTACCTTTGCTGTGCAAAAACTTTTAAGTTTAATCAGGTCCCATTTGTTTATTTTTGTTTTTATTTTCATTACTCTAGGAGGTGGATCAAAAAAGATCTTGCTGTGATTTATGTCAGACAGTGTTCTCCCCTATGTTTTCCCCTAAGAGTTTTATAGTATCCAGCCTTACATTTAGGTCCATTTTGAGTTTATTTTTGTATATGGCATTAGGGAGTGTTCTAATTTCATTCTTTTACATGTAGCTGTCCAGTTTTCCCAGCACAACTTATTGAAGAGACTGTCTTTTCTCCATTGTATATTCTTGCCTCCTTTGTCATAGATTAGGTGACCATAGGTGCAGGGGTTTATCTCTGGACTTTCTATCCTGTTCCATTGATCTGTATTTCTGTTTTTGTGGTACATGGCATTTTTGAACCACACGGCTCTCCCATCCCAGCCAAGAAGGAGAATGGGGATGTGAAAGGAGAAGGTAAGATACTATCAGTTGAGTTCCAACTGAACAGTAAGATTGATTTTTTTCCCCCACCCTCAGCAGAGATGATTGCTGGAGAGCTAAACTGGGTTAATTTATAGAGAAATGAAGACTGTTACTTTTTTGGCCATTTATATGTTGTGCCTGTAAATTTTAAAACAGCTACATATACAAAAATCAATAGGCATTTCTATTTAACAGTAATAACCAGTTAGAAAATAAAATGAAAATGGGGATTGTATTCTAAATAGCAATAAAAATCTAAAATACTTGGAGTAATTTGAATGTAACATATGCTTGAGTTACATGAATAAAGCTATAAGGCTGAATTAAGATATATGAATTATGAAAAATGGAGAGATGGATAGTATTTCTGAATAGAATATCTAAATACTTTAAAATGCCCAGTCTTATAAAATTAATTTTTAGGCTTCATTAATTCCCCTCAATATAATTTTTAATGAGGAAATTTAATGAAAGTATGTTAAAATTCTTCTGAAAACATAATGAATGCTAAAAAATGATATATCTTTTAAAAAAGTTAATTGCAGGGAAAAGAGTCCTACTTAGCACAAAGTAGAGCTGTAAGAGTTAAAAGCACATCATTCTGGCATAAGATCAATTGGACAGGATAGCTCAGAACAGACACCAATATATTAGTATATAAGATTTTAATATATGATAAACGAGTTATCACAAATCTGTAGAAAACAGAGGATTATTCAGCAAATGATATTAGACTAAATGACTTGATAGTTAGAAGAAAAATTCATTTAGATTTTGCTATTTCACCATAAGCTCTCCTATCCCCTCCTCCCGCCAAAAATTAGTTGGATTAAGAGTTCAGGAAATGACAAAACAGGGAATTCCCTGGCAGTCCAGTGGTTAGGACTTGGCTCTTTCACTGCTGGGCCCAGGTTCAATCCCTGGTCAGGGAACTAAGATCCTGCAAGCTGTGCAGTACAGCCAAAATAATAATAATAATAATAAAAGGAAATGATAAAACAAGTTAGGCATAGACTTTTTTTTTATACAGTTTTTTTTTAATGTTTATTTTATTTTATTTTTGGCTGTGTTGGGTCTTCGTTGCTGTGCGTGGGCTTCTCATTGCGGTGGCTTCTCTTGTTGTGGAGCATGGGCTCTAGGTGCACGGGCTTCAGTAGTTGTGGCGAGCAGGCTCAGTAGTTGTGGCTTGCGGGCTCTAGAGCACAGGCTCAGTAGTTGTGGTGCACGGGCTTAGTTGCTCCACGGCATGTGGGATCTTCCCAGACAAGGGCTCGAACCCGTATCCCCTGCATCGGCAGGTGGATTCTCAACCTCTACACCACAAGGGAAGTCCCATGGACTTTTTTTTAATGTGAAAAACCTGTATGAGAAAAGCTATTAATGTCTTGCAAAAGACTTAAAAGCAGATTTGAATGGAAGGAAGAGCATATCATGTTCATGGATAGGAAGGTTCAATGTCATCAAAGTGTTAATTCTCCCCTACTTAATTTATAACTTTAGCCATGCCAATAACAATACCATCTTCTCTTTATTCCTGGAGTCAGGGTAATTGATTATAAAGTTTATTTGTAATAATAAATAAGCAAGAATAGCCAGAAAAAGTCCCAACAAGGAATGAGCAAGTGGGAAGGAGAGGCCTAGGCCATATTTTACAGATATTCGCACATGTGACTCACTTTAACCAATAGCATGAGGTGAGAATTCCAGGCCTGAGCCTTGAAAGGCCTGGCAACTTCTGCTTTTGCACTTTGGGACCTCTGAGAACCATATAAGGAGTCCCAAGGCCCTGGTGAAGAGACCACGTTGAGGGGCTACAAGGAGCCCCCAGGCTCTAAGACCAGCCTTCCTGCCATTCCCCCAAGGGCTCCACAGGTGCATGAAGCCATCTTGAATGTTCCACCCCCACTGCCATCTGACTACAGTCACATGAATGAGACAAAGTAAGACCAGCAGAAGAACCACTCAGCTGAGCCTTTCAGCCCACAGAACTGTGACAAATAATAAAATGCTATTATTTTAAGCCACTAAGTTTTGAGATGGTTTGTGATACAGTAATAGGCGACCAAATCATGTTTAACTTCAATAAGGAGGAAAGACAGAACAGTGTTGGGGAGACGGGGGGGAAGGTAAACTTCTCTGAATGTACCACAGAATGCCATAGAATTTTGACTTTGGGACCATGTAAATGTTTTAGTTCAGTAAAAAAAACAAAAAAAAAACACAAAAAAACCCCCCACATTTTGGTTAAAAAAAATTAAGCCACAAAGAAGAGCTAGAAAATATAATTGAATTTTTTAAACTTTGATATGGTGAGAATAGATATGGAAAGATTTTCTAACTAGAGGTTGACTGAAAAGAAAATATCACAAAGGGAAAAAAGATACATGAAGGGAGAAAACCCATAATAAAAAGGAAAGAACATATTGGGAAAGATATGCAACAAATATATGGCAAAGATCGTATCTTGATTATAGAGATTGTATTAGTTTTCTAAAGCTGTGTAACAGATTACCACAAATTTAGGGATTTGAAACAACACCCATTTACTAGCTCACAGTTCTGTCAGTCATTAAGTTTTGGTGGGCTCAACTGGATCTCTGCTTAGAGTCACTCAAGGTTGAAATTCAGGTGTCTGCTAGGCTGAGCTATTATCTTGAGGCTCTGGAAGCATCTACGTCCAGGCTCGTTCAGGTTACTGGCAGAATTCAGTTCCTTGTGGTTGTAGGACTATCAGCAGGGACCATCTCAGATCTTGGAGATCTCTCTCTGGTCCTTGCATGGGGACCCCTCCATCCTGGAAGCCAGTAACAGTGCATCGAATCCTTCTCATGCTTTGAATCTCTTTGAACTCCGTTTCTGCTACTAGCCAGAGAAAGCTTTTTGCTTTTAAAGGGCTTGTGATATTCATTTAGGCCCACCTGGACAATTTCCCTATTTTAAGGTTAACCATGCCACATAACAACATAATCCTGGGAGAGATATTTCATCGTATTCACAGCTTCTACCCACACTCAAAAGGGATGAAATTATACAAGGGTGACGGTCATTGGGGGATCATTCTTAAGATTTTGACTGTCAAATCTATAAGAAGAACTTTAAAATGCCGGATATGAATAACATTTGCAAAAGAGGAAATTAAGTAGTAAGCAGACATATGCAAAAATGTTTAACTTAAAAGAAAAAAAAAACCCAAAGAAATGCTAGTAAGAATCTTCCATTTCAGAGATTAATTTAGCAAAAAATACTCAATATTGGCAGATAAGAGGTGAAACAAACATCTTCATTCATTTATAATAGTAATGTGAATGGTATGACAAAGGTAGAAAAAGATTTACTGAAGTTTCTTAAATGTTAATATTCTTTGACCCGGTAATTTGACTGTTGTAAGTCTATCTAAACAATATAATCCTAAATTTGGAAAAAAAAAAAACTTAAACATCACAGTATTCACAGCAAATTATTAGTCATGAAAAATTGGAAACAACCTAATTGACAAAACAGTCATGGTTTGGTAAACTATACCTTCAAATCAGTGAGAAATTATCAGCCACTAAAAACATGGTTATGCTTAAAGAAATAAAAGAAGACCTAAATTGATGGAGAAATATTCCATGTTTATTGAGTACAAGACTCAATATTATTAAGATGTCCATTCTTCCACTCAGTGCGATCCCATTTAGCAACCTCAGTAACGTTTTTGGTAAAAATGGATAAACTAATTTAAAAATTTACACGATAATGCAAAGAACTCAAAATAGCCAACATAGTTTTGAAAAAGAAGAACAAAGTTGGAGGATTTATATTGTCTAACAAACAACCTTATTAATAAATGGTCAAGAGATTTCAGTAGGCACTTCACAAGAGAAAAAAATATGAATAGCCAATAAACACACTTAAAGATGATCAGCATCATTAACTATTATGGAAATGCAAATTAAAATTATGCTGAGATATACTACACACCACTAGCATAGCTAAAATGAAAGCGTTTGACTATAAAAGTATCGGTGAGGTTGTGGAGGAACTGGGACCCTCACTTGCTGATGGGAATGCAAAATGAAACAATCATTTTGTAAAACAGTTTGGCAGTTTCTTGTAAAGTTAAACATACCCTTATGATATGGCTTAGCATGATCACTCCTAGGTGTTTACCTGGAAAATGAAAACATATGTCTACACAAAGACTTGTAGTTGCATGCTCATAGTAGCATTATTGATAATAGACAAAAACTGGAAACAACCCAAATATTCATCAAGTGGTGAATGGACAAACAAATAGCAGTATATCCACACAATGGATCACTACTTATCAATACAAAAAACAAGTTATTGGGACTTCCCTGGTGGTGCAGTCGTCAGGAGTCCACCTGCCAATGCAAGGGACATGGGTTGTTCGATCCCTGGCCTGGGAGGATCCCACAGGCTGCGGAGCAACTAAGCCCGTGCGCCACAACTACTGAGCCTGCACTCTAGAGCCTGAGAGCCACAACTACTGAGCCTGGGTGCCACAACTACTGAAGCCCGTGTGCTCTAGGGTCCATGCTCCACAACAAGAGAAGCCACCACAATAAGTAGCCTACGCACTGCAATGAAGAGTAGCCCCCACTCGCTGCAACTAGAGAAAGCCCGTGCAGCAACAAAGTCCCAACGCAGCCAAAAATTAAAAAAAACAAAACAAAACAGAAAAAGACTACACAATATTACAAGAAAAAGACAAAACAACAACAACAACTAAAAAACAAGCTACTGATACATACAACAGCATGGATGAATCTCAAGACACGCTGAGCAGAAGAAGCCAGCCGTAAGACTACATACTTAATAGAAGTTCCAAGCAGGCAAAACTAATCAATAGTGACATAAAATGGATCAGTGGACACCTGTGAGGAGGTTGGGGGACGGACTACAGACAGTCAGGAGAGTACTTTTTAAGATGAAGGCAATAATCTATATCTTGAGTGAGAGTTAGTTACACAGGTTATCCATTTGTTAAAACTCATCAAACTGTGTATATATATGGTGGGTGTGGCTTATTTTATATAAATTATATTTGCATAAGTTGACTTCAAAAGTCATACAGTTACACAGATCATATTCTAACATAGAAAATGGTTGTGCTAAAATAAAAATTAAAAAAGAATGCAGAATTTTAGCTATAATATGATTACAGCTGTGAAAAACAGGCAAACAAAAAAATACATGCAACATAAGTCTCTAAGTTAAACAAACAAACAAAAAAGCACAGAAATCCTAGCAGAAAAATAAATGCCCCCAAAATATTAACAGTGTCTGTACTGGGGTGATTAGGACCATGAGTACCTTTTGTTCTTTTTTAGTTCTTTTCATAAACATGCATTATTTAAAAAATATTTGCCATCAAATTTAAAATATTTACTATTAAATTTTAAAAAATAGTTACCATTAAATTTGAGAAGCGGAAAAAGGAATTGATAAGGGCAGAGTCAGAATTCTTTCAACTGCAAGAGCCAGAAACTGACTTAAATGATCCTAAGCCAAACAGAGGTATGTTGGCTTTTGTAATTGAAAGGCAAGATGGAGTTAAGTTATACACAAGATTAATTTACTCATTTCTGGATATTCTTCCTTAGAGAAGATCCTTACCATTTATGGGGGAGACATCTAAAATATCTCTCAAATAGGTAAATTGAAGAATACTACACCATAAACACTTTTGGTATTAAAAAAGCTGTAAGGAAAGGAAAACTTGTTAAGACCATATATTTTATCTCCTACATTAATTTCATTCTCACAGCCTTCCAATAATTCAAATTGTGTAAAGTTAACATTTGGTGCCAAGCTTCTCCTTTCCTGGTTTGTTATTTTCTTTCCATTTACCTACCTGAAGTAGAGTGTCTGTTTACCACGTCAATTACCAAGGAGATATTGCTGATGCGCCAACTGTAAACTTCATACAGTGTATCAACAATGGACCATCATGCCCTGAGAGTTAGTGTACTGGAGTTATCCAAAATTCTACAGTGTGAATCCACTAAGAAGAGAACAGAACAAGATGCTGTCTTGTAAAAGATTTTCATGAGGAAAATCACAGAAGTTAACTTGATTTCCTGCCATTGCTCATGAATGCCTAAGGCCCTGTCAGGGATGGAGCTTCTCAAGGTTTAAATATAGCAGTGGCCAGGTCCCCACTCCAGCTCCTGTATCCACTACAGGAGTGTGGTATGCTGGTCTCCTCCACAGACTACTGGGTTTTCCTGGAATTCCAGGCAGGCCAGGTGGCAAGGAGATATCAGGTGCTACCACAGCCTTGTAGGTAAGTTCCACCTTTTGGTTCACCCACTCTAACCCTAACTGAGCAGACCAATGGCTGCCCCCCAAGGAGCTCATCCTCCAGATGAGTTATCCTTTGTTCTGTCTCGGTTATGGTGCCATCGGTTTATGATTTTTTACAGTTTTTTTCCCTGAAATTGATTTCTAATCTCATAGCATTGTGGTCGGAAAAGATGCTTGATATGATTTCAATTTTCTTAAGTTTACCTAGGCTTGATTTGTGACCCAAGATGTGATCTATCCTGGAGAATGTTCCGGGTGCACTTGAGAAGAAAGTGTATTCTGCTGCTTTCGGATAGAATGTCCTATAAATATCAATTAAGTCTATCTGGTCTAATGTGTCATTTAAGGCTTGTGTTTCCTTATTAATTTTGTCTGGATGATCTGTCCACTGGTGTAAGTGGGGTGTTAAAGTCCCCCACTATTATTGTCTTACTGTCGATTTCCCCTTTTATGGCTGTTAGCATTTGCCTTGTATATTGAGGTGCTCCTACGTTGGGTGCATATATATTTACAATTGTTATATCTTGCCCCATTGGTTTATTTTCTCCATCATCATGGAGCTCTTCTTGGTTTTCCTGGGTAGTTCCCATACTAATCCTAAACTGAGAACAAAATGTTTTGTTAGATACTCTCTGCTAAATACACACCAAAACTGAAAACAGGTAAGGATCTGGAATAAAAGAAATGCTAGATAACTCTGCAGAGCTCCACTTTTAAAATTCCAGTTTTAAAATTATAAATCCACATGATCCTAGCACTAGTGCAAAGGGCCAAGGATATGACTTTCAGGAAGACTGGTAGTCTGCTGTCCTAGAGCTATCTACTAAACTGAACAAGCATGTTTGCCAGGCACCCTGAAGGCACTTATGATTCAAAATTCATAATCATATGAGATTGATTGATGGGTAGATAGATATGTGATAAAGCAAATCTAGCCAAGTGTTAATTCTAGAATCTAGGTGGTAAATGCCTGTTCACTGTACAATTTTTTCAGTTCCTCTCTATGTTTGAAAGTTTTAAAATAAAAGTTGGGGTGAAAATGGAAGCAGAGATACTTATACAATTTACAGGGAACATATATTACTCTTCCTTTTGGTGAGTTGTCTCACATCTATTTACTGGGTGCCAGTTATGAATTATGCTAAATCCTGAAGACAGATATAGTCTTCCCTTCATGTAGTTTACAGCCTAGAAAGGAAGAGAGATGGTTGAACAAATAATTCCAGTAGAATGTGAAGAATTATTGTAGGGCTCACTCCAATGACCTCGTTTTACCTAATTATCTCTGTAAAGACCCTATTTCCAAATAAAGGCACATTCTGAGTACTAAGGGTTAGGACTCTAACACGTCTCTTTTGGAGGGACACAATGCAACCTATAACATGAGGTGATCAGCTTTGCATTTTAGAAAGATCCTTCTGACTGCAATGTGTGCAGAGTACATTGGGGAGGAACATCACACAAAGCATCTCAGGAGATGTCTGTAGTAATCTTAGCAAGAGACATTAGTAACGAGACAATGATCATAGTAATAATGTAGGATGGAAAGAAGTGGGCCAATAGAGACAATTTAGTAGCTGGTCCCGATGTGAGCTCACACAGGAGCTGGGAGAGTGAGAAGGGTTCTCCCTATGCATGAGGGGTTCAGGGTCCCATGTCTCACCCAAACCCGCATTCCCAGCAGGTATGACCATGTGGCCTTTGTGAAACTTGCAGTCATCACAGGGAAGAGTGCCCACTTCCTGGCTCTCCAGGCCCTGGAGCTTCCCTTCCACTCTGAGATGCCACGCCCCCATTCAGTAAGAGCTCAAATGACCCATTCACTGATAATCACTAGATCATTCAGGAAGTTGCTGGAGGGAAAACTCCTGTTTATTTCTGGAACCATCAAACTTCCATTGCATGTTCTTCCCTGGAAGGTATTTATGTGACTGTCTCTGATTTTTTTGTAAGGGAACATTGATGTCTGGGTGCTACACAAAGGATGCCTGTTACATTACTCCAAAGATCTGCATGAGACTAGAAGCAACAAGGCAAAAACTGTCTTCCTTCTGGAACTGAGCACACCTGCATGTGAATTAAATTCACTCTCTGAAAATGTCCATGTAATCTTAGAGGTTTAGTCAGGAACTCCGGAGGGAATGCTAGATGCCCCCAGTACATGTCCTCCCCTTCCTCTGGAGTAGTAAAAACTCCATTTTTTTTCTCAGCTGTGTATGTCGTTGCCCAGAAGAATTTGTACAAGGGTGTCTCCATCACCCTTGTAACTAGGTGTGGCCACGTGACTACGTTCTGGCCAAAGGGATGTTAGTGGAAGCCATGTGTGCTACTCCTGGGAAGTATCTTTAAAGAGAAGGTGCAAATCCTTCTTTTCCCCCTTCCTCCCACCACTGGTTAGAACTTGGGATGTGCTGGTTACAGTTTGAGGAGTCCTCTTGGACCTTGAGGTGGAGACTTCTTGCTGAGAATGGAAGAGGGACAGTTTAGAAAGAGTCTGAGCTCTTCATGACCATGGACCCTCCATCCTGGCCCTGACCGCCTACATTTATGTGTGAGAGAAGGAAACTTCTTTCTTGCTGTAGTAGACAGAATAATACCCCCTCTCCCCTCCAAAAAGATGTCTACATCCAAATCCCTGGAAACTGTGAATGTGTTACCTTACAAAGAGACTTTGCAGCTGTGATTAAGTCAAGGATCTTGAAAGAGGGAGATTATCCTGGATTATCCAGGTGGGCTCAAGTTAATTAAAGGGGTCCTTAGAAGAGGAATGTCAGAGACAGGAAAAGGGGATGCAGTGATGGAAGCAGCAAAGGTTGGAGTGATGCACCTTGAAAATGGAAAGAAGAGCCATAAGCCAAAGAATGCAGGTTCTAGAATGCCTCTAGAAACTGGAAAAGGCAAGGAGACAGAGTCTTCCCTGGAGCCTCCAGAAGGAACTTAGCTCTGATGAACCTTGATTTTAGTTGCAAAAGACTCATTTCAGACTTCTGAGCTCTAGAACTGTAACAGAATAAATGTGTGTTATTTTAAGCCACTAAGTATGCGGTAATTTGTTATAGCAGCCACAGGAAACTAATGCACTTGCTTAAGTGCCTGTTATCTTGTGCTTTCTAACACTGGCAGCTGATCTGGTCATAACTAATACAGAGTTGGGTATCCAAAAATGAGAAGATGCACATGGCAGAACCTAAGTTGCAGCACTGCGGTGGCAATTGGACGGTGAGGGCTCAGATATTGCAGGGAGGAAAAATGACAACCATTAGTAGGAAAAATGACATTTGGTGGCATGTTTCCAGTATTACTTTAGAAAGCATACTACCTGCTGACCAAGGCTGCACACTGGGAAAAATGATTGAAAAAAATCAGAATTTGGAGCACACTGGGCTGCTTCCTTCCACTTTCTGCAAAGTCCAAGAGAGAGGTGAACTTGGGGGGAAAGTCAGCCAGTCTGTAAACAAGGAATATTATTGTGTCAAGGAAGCCCTCTCTGCCTGGAGTCTACGATTTGATTTGACTGATAAACTGATAATCTGGGGTCTGCCTCCATACCCCAAGCAAAGGCAGCCCGGAAAGATGGTTTTACTGAGGTTTCCAAGTTTTACAAATGGCTTCATATTTCAATTTTTCTGCCCGATGGTGAGAGCCAGTGCAGAGGTAAACCTTAGTGTAAGGGTGTTTTACTTCCCCAACCGAGCCCATCATTTCATGTGTCCTCAAGGTATTAAGCTGAAGAGAAGCATAGTGCCCAACAGCTAAAAGACCAAAGTCTTCAGACAAAAACTGTCCAGGCAAGTATTTGGGCTCTGGATAATTGAACACGGAATAGAGTTGCCAAATAAAACACAGGATGCCCAGGTACATTTGAATTTCAGATAAACCATGAATTAATTTTTTAGGGAAAATATGTCTCAAATATTTTAATTCTAGAGTATTTTTCATTGTTTATCTGAAATTTAGGTTTAACTGGGAATCCTGTGTTTTCTGTTTTTTTAATTTGCTCAGTCTGGCAACCCTAAAATGGAACAGACCAGAAACAAACATATCAGAAGCCTACTAAATTTGTGAGGGTATTCATTATACTGTTAAGGAAACCAGAAACTGTCTTGCAAACGCAGGTGACTCAGCAATCCGTAAAGCAACTCCTAGGACCCCGTATCTGTTCAGCTCCGGAGAAGTGTATTCCCTCTAATGCTTACTTCTGATGTGGTTTTTGAAGATAAGGGACAGGGAAGTCCTCCTGCAGGGCGGGGCCAGAAGGATAACAAGAAGAGACTTTGGGGGCTTCCCTGGTGGCGCAGTGGTTGAGAATCTGCCTGCCAATGCAGGGGAGACGGGTTCGAGCCCTGGTCTGGGAGGATCCCACATGCCGCGGAGCAACTAGGCCCGTGAGCCACAATTACTGAGCCTGCGCGTCTGGAGCCTGTGCTCCGCAACAAGAGAGGCCGCGATAGTGAGAGGCTCGCGCACCGCGATGAAGGGTGGTCCCCGCTTGCCACAACTAGAGAAAGCCCTCGCACAGAAACGAAGACCCAACACAGCCAAAAATAAATAAATAAATTAATTAATTAAAAAAAAAAAAAAAAAGAAGAGACTTTGGTCCAGAGCAGAGGGTATTCAGATGGGCTGACCAAGGAATCTACTCTGCTGGCAGAGAAGGGGTTCTCACCACTCCTGTTCCCACAGGATTTGATCACTGCTATGGGCCAAGGACTTCCAGGTGTTTCCCATGAACCCCTTTTCCAAATGGGAGGTTTTACTGTAACTAGCTTTTCCTACTGCATGACCGTATATTGCTCATTTTGAAGCAGATAACTTTTCTTTTAGTTTGTGGGTTTCCAGACCACAAAGAGTCCCTTTGGACCGATGGAGAGCTCTGTATACCACCCACAGCGCAGGTCTCTGAGCGGGAGGGACATTGGAATCGCTGCTCTTGGGAAAGGTATACATCTGTATACGTGTGGGAAGAAAGAAGTGTATAGATATATGGGCAGAAGGGCAAGTTTGCTTTTGTGGCAGTTTTCCTTCCTCTTCCAACATCCTCCCCTTCTTCTAGAGCAGAGTATCTTTTTCTGCAGCATGCTGGGATGTCACAACTAAGTTACAAGTTTATTCAGATATTGGTACCCTCACTTTCAGGGCAGATGAGTAAGTCCTCGAGCACATACAGCCTTTGGCCACAAACAGCCTGTCCTTTTGCTCCACTGGGCCATCACCAGGAAACGGTTGGGATGCCATGAAATTAGAGACAGCATAATCCACGTAAAACCACTCTCACTTCTGAGACCAATTACAAGTTTGGGGGAGTCTCAAAAGCACCCTCAGATTCAATAATTCATTGGAGAGTCTCACAGAACTCACTGAAAACTGTTCTACCCATGGCTATCATTTTTTACAGCAAAAGGATACAGTTTAAAATCTGCCAAGGGAAGCAGCGCACAGGGCTGGGTCCAGGAAAGCAGCCAACATGGAGCTTCCACTGTCCTCTCCCTGTGTAGTCATGGATAGCGTTACTCTCCGGGCATCAATGTATGACAACACATATGGAACATTGCCACCCAGGAAAGCCCACCCAAATTTCGAGGCCAGGGTTTTTATTGGGGCTCCATCATGTAGTAATGCTGACTTATCAGATGGCTGATCTCAGCCCCAAGCCCCTCTCGAAGCTGAACTAATACCCAAAGCTCCCTCCCTAAATCACCCTAAGTTACATAGACTTTCTGCCATAGCCAGCCCCCAGCCTAAACAAAGACACGTCTATTGAGCATGGCAACCTATCAGAAGCGGATGGCAAAGGTCAGACCTCTCTGTGGGCAAGGTTAAATTCTTCACTACACAGATACACTCTTCTACAATAATAGAACCCCAATTCTTTTTCTTTCTTTTTCAGCCACGCCACGCGGCATGTGAGATCTTAGTACCTGCAGTGGAAGTGCGAAGCCTCAATCACTGGACTGCCAGGGAAGTCCCAGAACCCCAATTCTTAACTGAGCACGAGGCACCCAGAATCCAGAATCCCAACCTCCTGTGTGTCTAGTTGTGACTGTGTGACTAAATTCTAGGCAATGGGATGTAAGTGGAGGTGGTATTTGTCACTTCTGAAAAGTGTCCTTAAATGGAGACCATTTCTCCGCCCCTCTCTTTCTTCTTGCTGCCTAGATGGGGCTTCAGGAGCTGTCTTGGCCCATAAGGCAAAGCCTCATGTTGAGGATGGTGAGCAACAAGGTGGAAGGAACCTGGGTTCCTGTTGACTGAGGCACCCTTCATATGGCTGTTAAGAGAAAACATTATGTTTAAGCCAGTGTTACTTTAGATTTTCTGTCATTTGCAGCAGGATCTAATTTCAACATTTACTTGAAACTTACTTTCATACCGCTTACATCCACGTTTGCAAAACTCTTTGCTCATCACTCACTGGGTTCCATCTTTAATCCAACTCACCCACAGGCTGTCAGATGCTCCCCGGTCATTTCCTCTCTGTGGTAACTCTTGCCTCTCTAGGACACTGGCCTTTATCCCAAG
Source organism: Balaenoptera borealis (assembly GCF_965194805.1). NCBI lineage: Eukaryota > Metazoa > Chordata > Mammalia > Artiodactyla > Balaenopteridae > Balaenoptera > Balaenoptera borealis. The sequence goes on along the minus strand of NC_138862.1, from coordinate 8,408,775 downwards.
CCTTTATCACATCCAGGCATTTCACTTTACATTTTCAGCTGAGGCATGAGGACAGGAAAGGGATATTTTCTGATTACATAATCATCATATTTTCCATGGCTAATTGATTCGTGACTGACTAACACCTAAACTTTATATTTAAACTTACAGGTCAATTTTCTTGATACACCTTTTAAAAATTGAAGAACAGATATTTGCTTAATCAGAATGAAGATTTATAAACCTTTCTAAAACCTAATATTTGAATTTTATCCACATTTTATCAAAACGTAGCAGTGTTCCCTATGCCCAGTTGCTTTGCATCATGTACACAGAAGGATACAGGAATATACAAGGATACAGCAGGATAAACACTAAATTTTTAATTTTTATGATTTGGTGTTTTGTCATCCATTGTTCTTCATAAAGACTTCGTCGCAGCTTTTGCAGGCATCTAAAAAGTTAATCACTGAAACATAAAGGATGGGAGTTCCCTAGCGGCCTAGTGGTTAGGATTCCAGGCTTTCACTGCTGTGGCCCGGGTTCAATCTCTCGTCGGGGAACTGAGATCCCACAAGCCGTGCGGCGCAGCCAAAAAACAAACAAATAAACAGAACCAACCAAATAAACAAAAGAAAATAAAGGATGAACAAATACTACTTCTTAGATTATGAAGACAGGGATTTTATCCTTCCCTTATTTAAGAACAGCAGGACACTGGGGCATTGTGCAATCTCTGTCACCTTCTTCATGGTCTACCAGTCTTGAAACTGGAGGCGGGCAGAGTGACACAAACCCAAAAGCCTCACTTCTAATTTGCCTACATTAATGACCTGATTTTCTCATTTTCATGGTAGAAGGAGATATGTGTATATCTGAAATATAAAAGTTAATTTTCTCATTACTGCCCAGTCAAAATCAATATTTAAAACTTCAATATGTATCAGTGATGTGATTCTTACTTTGCTCCATTACAAACTCAAGGACAGAGAAGATGTATAACACCTGAAGAATGGAAAAGTCATAAAGCCTTAGGAAGGTTACCTAATAACCTTAGGAAGGTTGTCTAATAATAATTATTAGACAAGGACTTGACAGGGATTTGTGCCCTCAGTGAAAAAGGCCTCATGGAATCTTCTTGCTGAAAGGAACCTAAGGACTTAATGACATGAGTTTCCTCCAGATGAAATAACCAAGGCCCCAGCGAGATCAAAGTAGATGCCAAAGGTCACCTTGCTAATAAGCAGCAAAGCTGGAATCAGCACCCAAGTTGTTCTCAGCATCCTATGTGTCCTCTGTGATGGTTACAGAAGTTTCATATCATCAAGGTTAAGATGAAAGAGCTTCTCCTAAGATGCAGACGTGTTTAGATGCACCCTCAGAAAACAATTGGATCCACTTAACCTGTGCTCTTCTGATTGGAAAGAAACTTGTATTCTGGTGAAGCAAAAGATTTCTGTCTCCAGAATAATACAAAAACTATTTTCCTGCCAAACCAAATCAAACCAAACCAAAGAAAGAACATGTTGATGTCCAAAGTTCATCAGCAACACAAATCAGCTAAGGAATAACACTAAAGTCATATCTCCTCTTGTAAGTCGTTCACTCCTTGACGATGAGAATCACTCAACTTTGTATCTCCTACCCCACTTAGCACATTTTTGGTGCTGAAATTTCTTTTTAATGAATGAAGTATATAAATCATTGCTTTGTTGCCCTAGCATTGTACCCCTTTCAAAAGAAGCACTTAGTAAATATGTGTCTAATTTCCTGTGCTGTCAGAAATATTGTTTAATCATACTGTTAAAAATAAAGACCTCCAGGGCCGACTGAACTAAATTCTCCAAACCACTAGATGCTCTTTCCTCTTTGGGCCACTCAGCTGTGCAGCCGGAAATGGATCGTGGTGAGAGAGCTGCAGCTCTTCCTCAAATACCCCGGAATGTTGGCTATGTCAGAAAGTGTTTGGAGAATGCCTCGGAAGCTGAGAGAATATTTCCAAAGCAATATACACACAAAGATATTTGAACCAGAGAATATGCACTCGAAAATAGATGCATGGAGCACATCCATAGAATATCAAGTTTTTACCAGGTTTAGGAGCTGCAGCCCATTACTGTGAACCCAAGAATTAAGGTAACTATAAAACATGTGTTTGCACTCAGACATGTAGTTTTACATTGATCTTCTTACAGTAAAATACGTATAAGATTGTGATCAAACTCATAGGCATATTATAAGTGATAAGACCTGATAAAGGACACTAGCATGTTTCAGGAAAAAAACCTGTAGAAATAATTATATCTTTTTAAAAAGACATACAATGATTTTTCACTGAAAACTAGGTATCTTTAGTTGAAATCTGGGAACACAGCTGAGTGTTGGACCCACACTAGGAAAAACATCCTCTCATATTCTCTGCCAATTCACACAATCAAAAGGATGTGCAGGTTTCCTCAACTGACAACACAGAGACAGGTAGGAATTGTCTAGGTTTGGAGTTTCTAGTCCTGAGAAGATTCCCACCATATCAATGTGAAAACATGCTATTCCAGAGAGTTGAGAGCAAATCAAGACATTGAAAGGATCGACCCAGTGGAATACTACTCAGCAATAAAAAGGAACAAACTACTGATCTACACAACAGCCTGGATGGATCTCAGAAACTTTTCACTAAGTGAAAGTTGTCAGACACAAAGACTGCATACTGAAAGATTCCACTTATGTGAAATTTCTAGCAAACACAAAATTATAGAGACAGGGTAGATTGGCAGTTGCCCGAGGCTACGGGTGGGAGCAGGGAGCAGACAGGCAAAGGTAGCTTTTCAGATGGATGGAAGTGTTAGAAAAACTGGATTGCAGTGATGGTTCATAAATGTATAAATTCACTAAAACTCACCAACCATACCCTTATAAGAGTGATGTTTAAATTGTACTTCAATAAAGCTGTTTTTGTAAAAAGGAGAAATTAAAAGAGATGATTCTTTCAGGGCCAGCCTGTTGCACAGACAGGTTGCCTCACCTGTAATATTCATGGTAGCCATTGTACTTTCCAAATGTGAGAGGATCTCTCCAAAAGGGGTGCTTTGACATACACATCTAGATACTGTTATATCAAATCAGGTTTCCAAAATTAGAATGTACAATTTCTAAGCATAATTTTTATTATATTAGTGTATTCACAGTACCAATGCCACGTTCAAGAATGTTAGTATGTTAAATTGAGGGAAACAAACAAAAAGCTTCCCTGATTTGGGGGAATGGTGTTATGACTGGGAGCCCAGCTTCACGGGCTTTTCTGGAAACAGGCAGCTGTTTAGGGCAGCTCCCAGGGCAGGAGGAAAGGTATTTAGGGTGTAGACTTAAATGCCTTCACTAACAACTGTGGTATGCTGGCTACACTCACCCCTACCACCACAGAAATGTGGGGCAATTATATCAGGAAAATTCATCCTGTTCAAAGGGCAAAGAATGAATGGAACATTCTGGGGTCAACTTGACTGGTGTTTCTGTCCACAGCAAGTGGTTCTCATACTTGGGTGTGCATCAAAAATCTCCTCACTTGTTAAGAAGTCAGGTTCCTGGGCTGGGGCCTAAGGCTGCCAAACTGGGCGTCTGGGAAGGAAGGCCAGAGTCTGACTCTTTAATGAGCCCCCAGGGGATTTTTATGCTGATGGTCCTCAAAACACAGGTTAAGGAACACTGAAGAAAGAGAAGAGAAAAGAAAAGAAAGGAGAAGAGAAGGGAAGAGAAGAGAAAAGGGAGGGAGGAAGGAAGGAGGGGAAAGTGGGAAAGAAAAAGAAAGAGGGAAAGAAAGAAAGGAAGGGAGGAAGGAGGGAGGGAGGGAAGGAGGAAAGAAAGAAGGGAGGGAGGGAGGGAGGGAAAAAGAAAGAAGGGAGGGAGGGAGGGAAAAAGAAAGGAAAGAAGGCAGGCAGGAAGGAAGGGAGGGAGGGGAATAAGGAGTGCCCCATGAAGGAGGTGAAGATGAAGATGAAGATGAAGATGAAGATGAAGCAGGTAAAGGCCTTGCTGCCTAGGTACCTCCGCTGAGTTTAAAGTCCTTCTAAACCACCAGCTGTGTTTCATCTCCACATCTTACACTGTGCCCTCTTTACCTGTCTCTTAGCCCTGCTTTCAGGTCGAGGAGTCTCACCTGTGTTGGACTGGAGACAAATAGTAGTTAAAGCATTTTCTCTTTCATGCCCCCCACCGACCCCCACGGGACAAGACTGAACTAGAGGCAGACTAAGCCTTTGCTCACTGACCGGCAGGGTGGTCTTCACCTTGGGATCCCTGGAGAGGAAACTGCAGGGGATTCTTTGTTCTGAAACGTTGCTGACGGGGAGGGAAGCAAGAGTCGACTGGGTTTGACGACCCAGCCCGGAACAGAACCCTTCCCCTGGGGAGGACACCTGTTGTCACGTGGGGAGAGAGAAATGCCCTCCTGCCTGCACACAGTGGTCCACGTGGATTCCTTAGCTCTAGAGATGCTTCTGCTTTCCATCCTCCTTGGCAACAACCCAGCCCGTGGATAGTGGCCCTTGGCTATCTCTGGGAGATTCTGCCCACCCACCAGACCACATGGGTAAGCCATGTTTACAAACATGATAGCCATGTTTGTAACATGTGACCCACTGCCTCAGTAACTGGTGACTGGACCAAGAATGGACACTTTACCCAAACTGGCCCAATCGGAGCCCCTTTTCCTGGAAACTTGCAATTATAACTAAGATATTCCCATCTCAATGCGGGCTGGTTTCTCATACAGAGAAGGAGGAAAACTCAAGAACTTTAGCATTGCTTTTTTCTACTCATGAAGAAGGAGCAGCCTAGAAATCTAGGAGGGAGAAAGGAGAGTTGTGTGATGAAGAGGACACCCCTGGGGTGACTGCATTCATTTCCCAGTTCAGTCCCTTCTGGGGCCCAGCTGACCTCCTGAGCTTCATTCAGTCCCCTGAGATGCTCCAGTACTATTGGAATAAAGGGTCCTTCTATGGTTCTTTAATCCAGCTCTGCCCTGCATTCAGAGTCCTCACGAATCCAGGTGCGATCATATTTCCCTTTGGCCATCCCTGTCTTTGTTTTAACTCACATCCCTTCCTTCTGCAGACAGGAAGGCAGACCACATTGTCTTCCTGATGGTGCAAAATGAGAGCTTTCCTCAAAAACCGATGTGGTTTGAATTACTGACTATAATATGCTGACTGTATTTGAAATTATGAAATAATAATTTTTAGGTGCAAAAATGGAACTATGAATATGTTTCATTTAAAAAACCGTCCTTGTCTTTAGAGTTACATATTGAAATATTGATGCTTGAAATGATATGATGTCAGGATTTGCTTCTAAACAATCCCACAGGGCAGGAAGTGGGTGAGGGTACAGATGAAACAAAGTTGACCTTGAGCTGATAATTGTTGAATCTGGGTGACTGGGGTTCATTGTATGAGTCTGTCTTCTTTTCTATATGTTTAAATTTTTCCATAAAAAGAAATTCTAAAAACACCAATGGGAAGTTTTTCAGGGGATTACCTCTGAAATAACACAAAACTATCAACGTTCAAAAGTAGGAAGAAGCTTTTTAAATTAGAGATCTAAACGTGTCACTCCAAAGGCAGTCACCCCTAATGGGAGTGGGTCTCAAGCACCGTTCAGCTAGTGTGTGACTAAAAACACACCAGGTGTGTGTGTCCCCCCTTCCCTTGAATGGAAATAGCAACTCTGAGTTTGTGTTCAATTCATCTCTGATGATGCAATCCAAAATAAAATATCCAAAGATCTATAGCTTTTTTATATTAAAAAAACTACACACTTGACTATATACTTAGTGGTTTTTATTTTATTAAAAATTATTTGGTAGATTTAAAAGAAACATTATCTCAAAGTAGAATATTTTCCAAATAGGTTGAAAGCATGTGTGCAAGAAAATAAAGCATCTTGGATGCTCTCCAGTAGCTCCAAAAGGCTTCATGTATCTATGCATACCTTCTTATTTAGAGCAGTGAGTAGGAGGTGGAGGTGGAGGATGCTTGTTGAGTATTCCAGAGCATCTGATTTCATTCTTTACATATTCACTATGGTTAAGAGCGGTCTTTTCCGGGGGTGTGGATTTGCGGAGAAGTATTTAAAGTTTAAGTTGTGATTGTCCATTTCACCTCCATCCCTACCCATTTTCAAGGTGGCCAAAGTCAGTTCTCTGTAGGAAAACCCAAGGGGACCATCTGTTCCTTGTATGACCCATTGCTGTCCTGATTATATGGATGCTCTCACGCTGTAGACACATCTTTGGGTGTCTGCCTGAGGCCAGGAGCCCCAACTGCCCTTTTAGTATCTGCATGTCCATTTCTTTTCATTGGTCCTTTCCTCCATCAGCTTTATTTGCTCCTTCTATCCATTCAGGTTTACTTTGATTGGACTCTGCAACACTCCACTCCTGACTGGTTTTCTACTGTAGGCTTTTGTTCTTGTAGCACACGTGTACTCAAAGCAATTCATCCTACTGCCTTAGTTATGGCTCCTTTGGTTCCAAGCACTGAAGATCCACTCTACCTCATGGAAATAGGAGTTCATTGCAAGGACAGTTTTGTTTTTTGTTTTTTTCTTTAATTAATTAATTTATTTCTTTGTTTTTGGCTGTGTTGGGTCTTCGTTTCTGTGAAAGGGCTTCCTCTAGTTGCGGCAAGTGGGGGCCACTCTTCATCGCGGTGTGTGGGCCACTCACTATCGCGGCCTCTCTTGTTGCAGAGCACAGGCTCCAGACGTGCAGGCTCAGTAGCTGTGGCTCACGGGCCTAGTTGCTCCGCAGCATGTGGGATCTTCCCAGACCAGTGCTCAAACCCGTGTCCCCTGCATTGGCAGGCAGATTCTCAACCACTGCGCCACCAAGCAAGCCCGCAAGGACAGTTTTGATCAAAACATACAGGGATCAAAAAAAGGAAAAAAACCCCCAACCAAACCCATTTCTACACTCAAGAGCTTGATGACTGCCTTCATTGCATCTCCAGGTGTTCATGAATTGAATGAGACTAAAGGTTTAGAATCACAAAGATAGCACCTAAAAATCTCCTTGTTAATATGAAATATTTATACCACCAAAATAAAGCTAATAATGTAGCTGAGTCAATGAACCAGTTAATAGTTGACATCAGTTTTCCATGGAGCCATATTCTTTCACAGTGAGGGTGCTATTAACAAGAAATAAAAACACAGATGAGGCCTCACATCAATACATCCCCAACCCAGGCTAAATTTTAATTACGTTGCGTACTTCAGACCTTAAAATAATATTTAATTTAAAATAATTTAAAGAAAAATGCAAAGGTCTTTCAAACTACAATTTCTTCTATGGATTGTACTTCTATAGATGTGACTGACTATGAAATAAAGTATCATATCATATAACTGTTTAAGACTAACACGGTAAAATTGCTTACGGTCAGACATAAGAAGAATTTTGTTCAACCTATTTAGTATGTTTGGACTATAACTTCGTATATTATATAAAGGACTTTTGAATATTTTTGTCCAGTACCCTTGGGAAGAAATATATTTTATACAGCAATACAGTAAACCCTGAATTAAAAGTTATCCAAAACAATATTTAACTTTTTCCCTAAATATTCTGATATTTTCTATTATGTTCTCTGTCTCTCTCTCTGTTTTGTTTCTTTTTGGCTGCACCGCATGGCATGTGGACCTTCCCCAACCGGACTAGACCACCAGGGAAGTCCTCTCTCTCTTTTTTTTAAAAGGTGTTGTTATGAGCCACAAAGCTGATTTCACAAACCACTTATGCAAAGTGGCCTGAAGTGGGGAAAACATCGCTTTATTAACAAATAATGACATAGAGTATTTAGTGATAACAAACATCCATGTAGTCACTGCATGGATTTGAAAAATCCTAACATTTTGCTGTATCCACTTTAGATTATTTTTTAAATTAAAATATTGTAGCTGGAATCAAAGGCCTCTTTGTACCCCTCTCAGGTCCAGTGCATCTTCTGCCTTCCCGGGAGCAAGAACTATTCTGAATTTGGTGATTATGGTCCCCATGGCAGGTTTTTATGTAACTACTACAAATGCACAGATCCATAGCAATATATAACATTGATTTCCATGTTCATGAATTTAAAACAAATGTTATATTATGCTGCAACTTATTTTCTTTCCTATTATTGTTTTTAGGTTTTATCCATGCTGATGTAGTGTTCTAGTTCATTTAACTGCTATTATATTCTACTGTATAAATATCCTTGTGCCCTTTTGTCCCTCCCACCCTCCCAAAACTTTTTGAGACATTGATTAAGAGAATGTAATTATCAAAGTAGAATCTGATTTACATAAACAGGTCAGAGAAACCACCTGCTTTTCCAAACCCCTGTCTCATATATGTGAGGATCACCATCAGGCACACAGAATTACCAGGACTATATTTTCTTTTTTAAAAAATGTATTGACTGGGCTTCCCTGGTGGTGCAGTGGTTGAGAATCTGCCTGCCAATGCAGGGGACACGGGTTCGAGCCCTGGTCTGGGAAGATCCCACGTGCCGCGGAGCAACTGGGCCCGTGAGCCACAATTACTGAGCCTGCACGTCTGGAGCCTGTGCTCCGCAACAAGAGAGGCCGCGATAGTGAGAGGCCCGCGCACCGTGATGAAGAGTGGCCCCCGCTTGCCACAACTAGAGAAAGCCCTCACACAGAAACGAAGACCCAACACAGCCATAAATAAATTAAAAAAAAAAAAAAAAGTTGTCAAAAACAAAATGTATTGACTTATAACTCACATACCATAAAATTCACGCCTTTAAAGTAAAAATAAAACAAAACAAAATAAAATAAAATTTAGTGTAAGTTCATAAAGTTGTGTAAACATTGCAACTATCGAATTCCAGAACATTTTTGTCATCCCCAAAGAGAAACTCTGCATCCAGTAGCTGTCAGCCCCAATCCGTTCTCCTTCCAGCCCCTGGCAACCACAAGTCGCTTTCTGTTTCTGTGGATTTGCCTATTCTGAACATTTCATATAAATGGAATCATACAAATATGGCCTTTTTGACTGACCAGCTTTTCTCACTTACCATAACGTTTTCAAGGTTCATCCATGCTGTAGCTTGTATTAGTACTCATTCCTTTTTATGGCCAATTAATATTCCACTGTATGGATATACCACATTTGTTTATCCACTCATCAGTTGATGACATTTGGATTGTTTTCACCTTTTAGCTATTATGCATAATGCTGCTATCAATATTTGTGTATAAGTCTTTATGCGGACATATTGTTTTCATTTCTCTTGGCTGCCTGCCTAGGAATGGAATGGCTAGGTCATATGGCAACTCTATGTTTAACTTTTTGAAGAAATGCCGGACTGTTTTACAAAGCAACTGCTGCATTTTACACTACCAAGAGCAAAGTATGAGGGTTACAATTTCTCCAGACCCTTGCCAACACTTGTCATTACCTACCTTTTTTTTATAACCATCCCAATGATGTGAAGTGGTATTTCATTGTGGTTGTGGTTTTTATTTGTATTTACCTAGTGACTAATGATGTCATGCATCTTTTCATATGTTTACTGGTTACTTGTATATCTTCTTTGGAGAATGTCTATTCAAGTCCTTTTCTCATTTAAAAAAAATGGATTATTTAATTTTTTATTATTGAGTTGTAAGATTTCTTTACATGTTCTATATACAAGTCCCTTACTGGATATATGATTTGCAGGTATTTTTTTCCAATCCTGTGGGTTGTCTTTTGACTCTCTTGATAATGTTCTTGGAAGGACAAAAGTTTTTAATTTTGATGAAGTCCAATTTCTATTTTTTCTTTTGTTGCTGGTGCTTTTGGTATGGTATCTAAGAATCCATTGTCAAATCTAAGATCATAAATATTTACTCCTATGGTTTCTTCTAAATGTTTTATAATTTAGCTCTTACATTCAGGTCTTTGATCCATTTTGAGTTAATTTTTGTCTGTGGTGTGAGGTAGGGCTCTAACTTCATTCTTTTGCACGTGGCTACCTAGAGTCCCAGCACTATTTGTTGAAAAGACTATTCTTTTCTCATGCAATTGTCTTGGCACTTTTGTCAAAAATCAATTGGCTTTAAATGTATGCTCTATTTCCAAACCCACTATAGCCTACAGTTGTACCTTGGTATCTGCGGGAGATTGGTTCCAGGACTCCCCTGCAGATACCAAAATCCAAGGATGTTCACATCCCTTAGTGGGCCCTCCATATCCTCAGTTTCCAAATTCGAGGATTCAACCAATCAGGGATCCTGCACTAAGCTTATGATCCTCGGGTTGGTTGAATTCGTGAACGTGGGACCCACGTATATGAAGAGTGGTCTGTATTTCAATGAGACTTGGGCCTCCTCTGGCTAATAAACCAGCTTATTAGGGAGAAGAGAAGACAGTCAAAACCAGAGGCAACACACACTGCCCTGTGAACCACTAGGAGGAAAGTGCTAATCAGTACGACCATTTCACAGGTAAGAGGCTCAGGGTGAAGAAATAGTAGCTGTCGATGGAGCGGCGCTTTGCACCCAGCGCTGCCTTCTTGCAAAGCTGGGGTTTGTAACTCCTTTCCCAGGCTGCCTTCCCTCTCGAGGTCTATGAAGGAGGACAGTAATAGAGAAAGCAGCTCACTTGGGTTGAACACTTTGTGCGCGCCATTCCTCACTTTGGGAGGCCCGCTGATTGGTAGGAAATGTTTCCGTACCCACTGTGCGAAGGAGGAAAACAGGCTCCCAGCGCGGAGAGTTCTCCTTCCCCAGCCCCTCGCCAGACTCCACGCTCCATATCTTTCCCCTCGCACGCCCACACTCACCTTCTTGAGCGTTTGCCTTCTTGGGTGCGATAACGCGACCACCCTTCCTTGGGCTCAGTTGCCCCAATGCCGAAGTCCCGCTGTCTGCCTGCCTCTGCGCCTGGAATTTGCGCCGCGCCTGCGCCGAGTCCAGGCAGGCACCGGAAGAGGCGGGGCCGTTGATTTTTATTTGTCTTTTAAAGTCATCCTTGGCAAAGTAAAAAAAATTTTTATTTTTATTTTTTTATTGAACTAAAGTTGATTTACAATGTTGTGTAAATTTCTGCTGTACAGCAAAGTGATTCAGTTATACATACATACATTCCTTTTTTTTTTAAAATAACTTTATTTATTTATTTTTGGCTGTGTTGGGTCTTCATTTCTGTGCAAGGGCTTTCTCTAGTTGTGGCGAGTGGGGGCCACTCCTCATCGCGGTGCGCGGGCCTCTCACTGTCGCGGCCTCTCTTGTTGCGGACCACAGGCTCCAGACGTGCAGGCTCAGTAGTTGTGGCTCACGGGCCTAGTTGCTCCGTGGCATGTGGGATCTTCCCAGACCAGGGCTCGAACCCGTGTCCCCTGCATTGGCAGGCAGATTCTCAACCACTGCGCCACCAGGGAAGCCCTACATTCCTTTTTTAATATTCTTTTCCATTATGGTTTATCATAGGATACTGCATATAGGTCTCTGTGCTATACAGTAAGACCTTGTTGTTTATCCATTCCACATATAATAGCTTCCATCTGCTAATCCCAACCTCCCACTCCAGCCCTCCCTCAACCCCCTCCCCCTTGGCAACCGCAAGTCTGTTCTCTATGTCCGTGAGTCTGTTTCTGTCTCCTAGATAGGTTCATTTGTGTCATAGTTTAGATTCCACATATAAGTGATAGGCAAAGTAAAAACTTAATAGCCATATACCAATCCACACAATCTGGTCAGTATATTTTACTGGTCTCTAAAGCAGAAAATTTGGAAAATGCTAGTCTAAATATCTCATGGTTATATGGGATTTCTTATCGTGATGTTAGATATTACTTATCTGTTGCTTATATTTAATTTCAAAACTTCATGAACAGTCAGAAAAAATGTGTGGATATGTATCATGTACTCATATAGATGGAAAATCTGCAACTACCACCAAATAGAAGTCAGGACCACAATGACTACTTCGCCTCGGGAATGTAGTATGGTAAACTCCCACTTCCTCCATCCTTTGTGCTATTAGTGTTGTATATTTTACTTCTATATATATTTTTAATTCCACACTACATTGTTATTATTATTGTGCTAGAGCATACATTCTTGTCACGTGGGGTAATTAGATAATGCCTAAAAATGTTGCTTAGGAGGGTTATAATGAAAACCTTGAGAATCACTGCTCTCGACAGTCAGTTATCTTTTAATGAAAATTTAATTATAGAGGAAAATCATATTTAACTCATAAACGCATATTTACCATTTCCAGTGCTCTTTATTCTTTTGTGTGGACCGAAGTTTCCATCTGGTGTCATTTACCTTCAGCCTGAAGAACTTTCTTTCTTCGATATTTTAGTGCAGGTCTGCTGGTGACAAATTTGGTCAGCTTTTACTTGTCTGAAAAAGTTTTATTTCACCCTCATGGGGGGGGGGGTGTGTATTTTTGCTGGATGTAGAATTCTAAGTTGACAGTTTCTTTTAATATTTAAAGATGCCTTCCAATTGCCTCTGGCTTTTCTAGTTTCTGACAAGAAGTCTACTGTAGTATTATCTTCTGACTTTTTCTTTTTTCCTCTGGCTACATTTAAGATACTCCCTCTATCGGCCAAGATATGGAAGTAATCTAAGTATCCATCAACAGATACATGAATAAAGAAGATATGTACAAACACACACACACACACACACACACACACACACACACACACACACACACAATGGAATATTACTCAGCCATAAAAAAGTATGAAATAATGCCATTTGCAGCAACATGGATGGACCTAGAGATGATCATTATTAAGTGAAGTAAATCAGACAGAAAAAAACCAAATATCGTATGATATCACTTATATGTGGAATCTTAAAAAATGATACAAATGAACTTATTTACAGAACAGAAACAGACTCACAGACATAGAAAACAAACTTATGGTTATCAAAGGGGAAAGGGGGGGGCGAAGGGATAAATTAGGAAGTTGGGAGTAACATATACACAATACTATATATAAAATAGATAAACAACAGGGACCTACTGTATAGCACAGGGAACTATACTTAATATTTTGTAAAACCTATATGGGAAAAGAATCTGCAAAAGAATATATATATTCAGATATATATATATATATATTCAGATATTTGTATATCTGAATCACTTTGCTGTACATCTGAAACTAACAAAACATTGTAAATCAACTATACTTCAATTTAAAAAAAAAGATATTCCCTCTATCATTTATTTTTAGTGATTAGATTTTGATACATTTGAATTGGTTTGTGGGTGTGTGTGTGTGTGTGCGCGCGCGTGTGTGTAAGTGAATTCTGTTTGGAGGTCATTGAACTTTTGGGGTCTATGTGTTTATAGTTTTCAAATTTGGAAAAATTTTCAGCCATTATCTTTTCAAATGTATTTTCTGCTTCCTACTCATTCCTTGCTTTTTGGGTCTCCAATTAAATGTGTGTTAAATCAGTCTATATTTCCTGTAGATTATAAAACCTCTTTATTTTCCCCATCTTTCTCTCTATGTATTTTATTTTAGAGGGATTCTATTTCTCTGCCTTCAAGTTCTCTGATATTTTCTTATGCAGTGTCTAATTTTGTGTTAATCCAAGCCAGTGAAAAGTTAATTTCATATATTGCATTTCCAGCTCTAGAAGTTGCATTTGTTTCTTTTTTATTTCTCACTTCATTATACACATTTATTCATTAAATTCTTAAATATAGTTATATTACTTGTTTTAATGTCCTTGTCTACCAGTTCCTTCATATCCGTCATTACTGAGTGCCTCCCACTGCCTGGTTATAGTCACACCTCCCTTGCATATCTAGCATTTTTCAGTTGAATGGTGGACATTGTGTGTGTCACAAAGCAGAGTGTCTGGATTGAGTTTTCATCTTTTAAAGACTGTTTCAGCTGGCAGTTAGTTTACTTGAGACTATCAGTTCGATACCTTCAAGGCCTGTCTTTAAATTTTGCTTGACCCACTAAGAGTAGCCTCATTTCAGGACTCCTTCAGGCCCTACACTGACCATTACTCCTCTTGGGTCTCCACTGAATGTTGCCCATATTTCTACTCTGGCTGGACAGATGGAAATGTCTTCCTGCTCTGTGTGTGCTCTGGGTGTTACTTAGATTACAATTCTCTGGTCACTCTTTGTGGAGCTTCATGGGGATTCACTCTCCCCATGTGCAGTCGAGTACTCAGCAAAGACTCAGTGGCGCCTCCACACAGATTGCAGGAGTTCTTTCTCTGCACAGTGCCTTCCTTTCCAGAACTCTTTCCTGGCTTCAGCCTTCCTGAACTATAATCTCTGTTTCCTTCAACTCAGCAAGGCTATCCTAACTTGCCTTCCCCCCTTCTCTGCACCACAGTTCAGAACAAGTTTGTCTTCTTTCTCCACGGGCTCACAATTCTGCACTGTCTGTTGTGCGATATCTGACAGCATTTGGTTTATATATGTTTTAAAGTTTTCTAGTCATTTATGGGGGAATGGGAAAGCTAAACTGGCACCATTTACTCCATCATGGCAGAAAGCAGAAGTCTTATAGATTTTGATATACCATTTTAAAAACTCGTAATTTATACAGCACAGGGAATAAATCCAATATTTTATAATAATTTTTATTTTATTTTTATTTTTTGGCCACGCCACCCAGCTTGTGGGATCTTAGTTCCCTGATCAGGGATTGAACCCGGGGCCCTCAGCAGTGAACATGCCAAGTCCTAACCACTGGACCCCCAGGGAATTCCCTACAATAACTTTAAATAGAGTATAATCTGTAAAATTTTGAATCACTATGTTGTAAACCGGAAACTAATATTTTATAAATCAACTATACTTCAATTAAAAAAATAAAAATAATAATAAAATAAGAAGCATGATTTAAATAATCATTCAGGGACTTCCCTGGTGGTGCACTGGTTAAGAATCTGCCTGCCAATGCAGAAGACATGGGTTCGAGCCCTGGTCTGGGAAGATCCCACATGCCACAGAGCAACTAAGCCCGTGCGCCACAACTACTGAGCCTGCATGCCACAACTACTGAAGCCCGTGTGCCTAGGGCCCGTGCTCCGCAACAAGAAGCCACTGCAATGAGAAGCCCGTGCACTGCAACGAAGAGTAGCCCCTGTTCGCTGCAACTAGAGTAAGCCCGCGTGCAGCAACGAAGACTCACACAGCCAAAAATAAATAAATAAATAAATTTAAAAAAATCATTCAGTTTACAAGATTTTCTAATTTCCCTTGGAATTTCTTTTTTTGATCTATTTTTTAGAAATGTGTTGCTTAATTTCCAACATATGGGGATGCTCTGTTTCCCTTTTTGTTACTGATGTCTAGGTAAGTTTCACTAGGGCCAGGGCGCATTCTCTTTATAATTACTAACCTTTGAAATTTGTTGAGATTTGCTTTATGCTCAGCATATTGTCATTTTTGATAAAGATATTGTGAACACTTCAGAAGAATGGATATTTTGTACTTAGTGTTTTATATATATATATATATATATATATATATATATATATATATATATATACACACACACACACACGTGTATACGAATATGTATGTATATACAAATCATGCAAATAAACTGATGTAATTAACTTATGTAGATCACTGTATATATATTTGCATCATTTGCATTGTTCAAATCATCTATATTGTTACTAATTTATTATTTATGTCACACATTGTATTTTCCAAAGATAGCTACAAAAATATCTTCCATCCCACAGGGTATTCAACAATGTGTCCTGGCTACTCTTCCCATCCAGAGATGAGGTCTATCACTCCCTTTGAATCTAGTGGGTTTGGGATGACTTCAACAATAGAGTATGGGAAAAATTTAACTGTATGACTTCCAAGGCTAGGCCATAAGTAGTGATTTAGTTTCTGTCTTGTTTGCTGGCACACTCATGCTAAGATCCCTGAGCTTCTTCTGAAGAAGGGCTGCGTCCCAGGCCACTGTGCCATGGGGACATCAAGCCAAGGGGAAAGACAACATGCAGATGTTCTGCTCAGCAGTCCTAGTCTTCTGAGCTTTACCAGACTTATAAGTGAGTGGGTCTTCAGATGACTCCAGCTCTTAGTCTCTGAATCCCTCTAGCCTTAACATCTTCCCAGCGGAGGCCTCAGACAGCATGAGGAAGACACAGCCATCGTTACTGTGCCCCATCTGAATTTCTGGCCCACAAAATCTATTAGCATAACAAGATTGTTGTTTTAAGCTGCTAAGTTTTGGGCTCATTTGTTAGGCAGCAATAGTAACTGGGACAGAAATGTAGAGTCTGGAATTGGGGTGCTACCCATAACAAAAAACCTAAAACAGCCAGCATGGGCCTTAGGACCAGCACTGGGCAGAAGCTGGAAAGGCCCATGAGGAGATCATTAGTATAAACTTGAAGTCCCTTGAGGAGATATTGTTGTAGGTGGGAGACCAGGGAGGACATTATTAGTGGAGGATTAAAAAAAGGCAACCCTTTTTATGTTGCTATGCTGCAACCCTTTTTATGTAACTTCATGCTATGAAGTTTGGCACACCTATACCCTGTGGTGATATAGGAAACAGAAAATACATCTCATAAACTGAATGGAGTTGCCTAAGGAGCTATCTGGGCAAAATATTTAAAGTGCCAAGTATTTTTACTTGGTCACAAATGATAGGATACAGATAGAGAGCAAAAAAGTTTTCAAGAAAATTTTTAAAAACTATAAAGGAGCCAGGATTATCAGAGCTTAAGAATAAAACTGTTTCTTATTCCACTCTGAGCAAAAGATTCTCAAAGGCAGAAAGATAATCTTAAAAGATACGTGCACCCTTATGTTCATAGCAGCACTATTCACAATAGCCAAGACATGGAAACAACCATCAACAGATGAATGGATAAAGAAGATGTGGTACATATATACAATGGAGTACTACTCGGCCATAAAAAAGAACGAAATAATGTCATCTGCAGCAACATGGATGCAACTAGAGATTATCATACTAAGTGAAATAAGTCAGAAAGAGAAAAACAAATACCATATGATATCACTTATATGTGGAATCTAAAATATGACAGAAATAAACCTATCTAGGAAAGAGAAACAGACTCATGGACATAGAGAACAGACTTGTTGTTGCCAAGGGGGAAGGGGGTGGGGGAGGGATGGACTGGGAGTTTGGGATTAGCAGACACAAACTATTATATATAAAATGGATAAACAAGGTCCTACTGTATAGCACAGGGAACCATATTCAATATCCTGTGATAAACCATATGGAAAAAAATATGAAAAAGAATGTATATCCATGTTTAACTGAGTCACTTTGCTGTACAGCAGTAATTAACACATTGTAATTCAACTATACTTCAATAAAAAATAAATTTAAAAAAGAATGTATATATATAAAAAATTTAAAATTGAAATAAATTAAAAAAGAAAGAATCTCAGGGCAGATATTAAATACAGGATTTTGTCAGGAAAACATCTCAAAATTTAGCTGTGATTTTATTAAATTCCCAATTGACCAGACTGCCTAAGGATTTAATCTTATGCCTAAATCAGTGTTTGTTTACAAATTAAAGCTCAATTTTAAAAATTAATGTTTTTTAAATCAAAGTTGTTAAATGTTTCCAAATTATGTTACTCATTTTTGTGTATGTACAAAAAATTTCTAGAGGCATACACATTGACATGTAAACAAAGGATGTCTCTGGGATATAGGATGAAGAATATAGGAAGGGGAAACTTTTCTTTATATATTTCTGTATTTTTAAATTTTTTTCAGTGAGAATGTATTAATTTTATAAAGGTTAATTTAAAATCCTTAATGAATGTAGTAACATGTGTGGTTTTATGTTCCTGCCTCACCTGAACCTACCAAGTATAGTTAAACCTTTATTTCATGAATTGACACCTTATGCTCTTTATAGTTTCATTATTTGCTCAATAAAATGTATAGATATGTGACTGGACTGAATCTATTCTGATGTGGAACATAATATCAGAGTATTTTTTGCAACCAAACCCTTTACATAATGTTTATTGATTTCCTATTTGTTTCTCTTCTAAATGTAGCATGAGTTGTTTTTTTAAAAGAGAATGTAGGGACTTCCTTGGTGGTGCAGTGGTTAAGAATCCTCCTGCCAATGCAGAGGACATGGGTTCGAGCCCTGGTCCTGCAAGATCCCACATGCCATGGAGCAGCTAAGCCCATGTACCACAACTACTGAGCCCACGCTCTAGGGCCCGCACGCTGCAACTACTGAGCCCGCGTGCCACAACTACTGAAGCCCAAGCGCCTAGAGCCTGTGCTTTGCAAGAGAAGCCACTGCAATGAGAAGCCCGCGCACCGCATCGAAGAGTAGCCCCTGCTCTCAGCAACGAAGACCCAACGCAGCCAAAAAAAATAAAATAAATAAAATGAATAATTAAATAAAAAGTTTTAAAAAAATAAATAAAAGAGAATGTAAAAATTTCCCAATAAAGTCGTGAGAACATAAAGATGTCCTCTACTACGGGCATTATTTGAAATCATTTTGAAAGTTCCAACCAATGCAAAAGGAGAAAATATATAAGAGGAGAAAACAAATGGTTATTTGTGGATCATAGTGTTATCTACTCAGAAAATCTGAAAGAATAAACTAAAAATCTATTGGCACCAGCAGTAGAGGTCATTACGGTAACCAATCCCTCGATAAATACATCCCCATACCAACTACTAAGAGAAAAAAATGCTTTACTTCATTAAAGATGTTTGTCTATTCTAGCAGCAACTAACTAGAAAATATTCTTAAAAGGAAAGAAAAAAATCCATTCCCAATAGCAACAAAAAGCTAAAATATAGTAAAAGTTTAACAACAAATGTTTGCAACCTCTATGAAGAAAACTGAATATTACCAGAAGACATTCAGAATATATAACCAAGCTATTTCTGTACTTGAATACGAGGGTTACATTTATTTTTATTTTTATTTTATTTTTTATAGTGAATACAGAGAGATGTCAGAGGAGCTAGTTAGAGTAGCAAGTATTAAATTTATTTATTTATTTATGGCTGTGTTGGGTCTTTGTTTCTGTGCGAGGGCTTTCTCTAGCTGTGGCAAGTGGGGGCCACTCTTCATCGCGGTGCGCGGGCCTCTCACCATCGCGGCCTCTCTTGTTGCGGAGCACAGGCTCCAGACGCGCAGGCTCAGTAATTGTGGCTCACGGGCCCAGTTGCTCCATGGCATGTGGGATCTTCCCAGACCAGGGCTCGAACCCGTGTCCCCTGCATTGGCAGGCAGACTCTCAACCACTGCGCCACCAGGGAAGCCCCACGAGGGTTACATTTATTGAACACTTATGTGGCAGGTGCTGTACTACTCACTTTATATGCGTTATCAATTTAATTCTCATAATAGCCCTAGGACATGGGTACTATTATCATCTCTGCTTTAAAGATAAAGAAACTGAAGATTCACGAGATGAACTGACTTGCCAAAGCAGAGAAGCTGTCTTTGTCTAGTGCCTGTTTAACCATCGTTGTCTCATGTTCCCATGTCATTTCTCCCCAAATGGTCATAGAGTCAATGCAATTCCAAGCAAAATCTTAAGAAGTTTTTTTTTTTTTTGGCTGCACCGCGCAGCTTGTGGGGTCTTAGCTCCCCAACCAGGGACTGAACCTGGGCCCTCCTCAGTGAGAGCGCAGAGCCCTAACCACTGGACTGCCAGGGAATTCCCAAGAGGAAGTTTTTTGAAACTTAAAACTTAATCTGGAAGAGTAAATGTTAAAAACTTCTAAGACTTCTTTGAAAAGAATACTAATGAGGAAGAAATTGCTCTAGTAGTTCTCAAAATGGACTACCAAAATAGTGTCATTAAAATAGTGTAACAGAGGCAGAGAAACAAACTTATGTATTGACTTGATAATGTTGGTATTTCAACTTTGGGGTAAAGTAAATTCAATAAGTGGTATGGGGATAATTGGATATCCAGCTGGGAACTGTGTAGAATAGACAGCTTCTTCAAAAATAATAAATAAAATGAAATTAAAGTGAATTAAAATTCTAAACAAAGTAATAAGAGTACCAACAGAAAATATAGGAGAATACACATAAGGATAGTCTTTCTAAGTGAGACATTAAACCCAGAGACAAGAAAGAAAAAAATGTGACTGACTGGATGACATTATCATTTCTGGCTAAGAAAAAAAGCTCAACTTCCCTTCTGAACAGGAAAATGCAAATAAAAACAAGATACCACTTTCTCTCTTGTCAGGCTAACAATTTTTTTAATGGTACTATTTAGTATCAGAGATGGCATGGAGAAAACTCCTCTTTGTTGGTAGAAATGTTAACTGGCACAGCACTTTTCGAGGACAAACTGACATTTCTATCCAAAAATTTTTTTATTTTTTATTTTTTTTATTGACATATATTTGATAAACAATATTGCATTAGTTTCTGCTGTACAGCAAAGTGATTCAGTTATACATATGTATACATTCTTTTTCATTATGATTTATCACAGGATATTGAATATGGTTCCCTGTGCTTATACAGTAAGACCTTGTTGTTTATTCAAATTTTAATACTCAGTCCCCTTCACCAAACGAGCACACATTTAGGATGGTAGATTGACTATAGATATGAATACAATACTGATGTATAGGGCAAAAAGAGAAAACTCTCTCTTACCTCATTCCAGAAGAGTTTTAAAATATATATACATATATATTTTTTTTGTTTAAGTATTTGTTTTTATTTATTTATTTTTGGCTGTGTTGGGTCTTCGTTTCTGTGCGAGGGCTTTCTCCAGTTGCGGCGAGCGGGGGCCACTCTTCATCGCGGTGCGCGGGCCTCTCACTATCGCGGCCTCTCTTGTTGCGGAGCACAGGCTCCAGACGCGCAGGCTCAGTAGTTGTGGCTCACGGGCCTAGTTGCTCCGCGACATGTGGGATCTTCCCAGACCAGGGCTCGAACTCGTGTCCCCTGCATTGGCAGGCAGATTCTCAACCACTGCGCCACCAGGGAAGCCCTAAAATAGATATATTTTGATAAGATGTGATAAGACTCACATCTGTCATACCTTTGTGAGAGACTGACTCTTTTATCAATGTACAATAGTCATTTATCTCTTTGTCAATGTGCTCTGTCATCAAATTATATTTTATCTTTTATTAATATTGCCACCTATATTTCTTTTTAGTTTGCATTTGCCTTTGATCACCCCTTATTTTCAATTTTTTTTGTTAGTATGTGTCTTATGAATATGATATTACTGCGTTAAAAATTTTTTTAATAGACTTTATTTTTTAGAACAGCAAAATTTAGCAGAAAGTAGAGAGAATTCCCACATACCTCCTGCCTCTGCACATGCTTAGCCTCCCAGCCATCAACAGCCTGCACCAGAGGGCTACATTTGTTACAACATGATGAACTTATACATGTTAATATCACTCAAAGTCCAGAGTTTACCATAGGGTTCACTCTTGTGTTGCACATTCTGTGGGTTTTGACAAAAGTGTAATGACATATACCATCATTACAGTATCATACAGAAGAGTTTCACTGCCCTGAAAATCCTCTGTTCTCCAACTGTTTATCTTTCCCTCTCTCCTAACCCCTGAAAATCATGGATTTTTTTTTTTTTTAATGTCTCCATGGTTTTACCTTCTCCAGAATGTCATGTAGTTGGAATCATACAGTAAATAGCCTTTTCAGATTGGTTTCTTTCATTTGGTCACTCAGTTTGAGAATACTTTTTTTAAAAAAAATTTTAATTGTGGTAAAATATGCATAATGTAGCATCTACCACATAACCATTTTTAATTGTACAATTCAGTAGTGTCAAGTACATTCATATTATATATATATATATATATATATTTTTTTTTTTTTTTTTGGCTGCATTGGGTCTTCATTGCTGCGCATGAGCTTTTCTTTAGTTGCAGTGTGTGGGCTTTTCATTGCGGTGGCTTCTCTTGTTGCGGAGCACGGGCTCTAGGCGCGTGGGCTTCAGTAGTTGCAGCATGTGGGCTCAGTAGTTGTGGCTCTCGGGCTCTAGAGTGCAGGCTCAGTAGTTGTGGCACATGGGCCTAGTTGCTCCATGGCATGTGGGATCTTCCCGGACCAGGGCTCGAACCCGTGTCCCCTGCATTGGCAGGCAGATTCTTAACCACTGTGCCACCAGGGAAGTCCCACATTCACATTATTGTACAAGCAATCTCCAGAACTTTATCATCCTACAAAACTGAAACTCTATATCCATGAAGCAAGAATTCTTCATTTTCTCCTCCCCCCAGCTCCTGGCAGCCACCACTCTACTCTCTGTTTCTATAAATTTGACTGCTCTAGACACCTCATATGAGTGGAATCCTACAGTATTTTTTTTAAATGTCTGGATTATTTCACTTAGCATAATATGTTTGAGGTTCATGCATGTTGTAGCCTGTGTCAGAATTTCTTTTTAAGGCTGAGTTATATTCCATTGCACATATAGACCATATTTTGTTTATCCATTCATCCATTGATGGACACTTGAGTTGCTTCCATCTTTTTGTTATTGTGAATAGTGCTGCTATGAACATGGGTGTGCAAATAACTCTTTGAGACCCTGTTTTCAATTCTTTAGGATATATATGTGAAATAAAATTCATATTTTATGGCACAACAAGAAAAATTTAAACAGGAAAAAACTTTCTCTGCCCTTTGGCTTCCTCTCTCCCCTCTACTGAGAGTTGTGTATCTGCATTATGCTTTGACCAAACCTCCCTATCAGCAGAAATACCTGCTCGGCCATAACGAGCAACATTCTCTTAGTACCAACAAGACAACACCTTAAGGATAACATTCCTTCTTAATCTTGTAAGGGGCCACTATGAACCATGACGGACTACTCGCTAGATTGTGTAAACTGTCAATAATATGTCATTTAATGTACAGCTCTCTGTCTCAGAAAACTTACGTAACTGTACATTGGCCCCTAACCGACAGAAAAGTTCTCAGAGCTTTCTGAGAGGCTGTTCCCAGGTTATAATCCTCAATTTGGCTCAAATAAAAATTTCCACTTCTTTCTTAGATCAACTGATTGATTTTTTGTCAACAATACCTAGAAGTGGAATTGCTGGATCATATGATAATTGCATTTTTAATTTTTTAAGGAACCTCCATAATGTTTTACATAGTTGCTGTACCATTTTACATTCCCAATAACAGTGCACAAGTGTTCTAATTTCTCCACATCTTCACTGTGACATCGTAATTTATAAGAAATATATATTTGGTATTCGTCCACCTTTTCTGGCACAGAACTAAAATCTTTAGAACTTCCTAAGTGATGAGAGCAGTATAGGGGTCTTTTGTTAAGCTAATGAGGTGACTTTTGGACTCCACCTAAGGATGGGGGCTGGTTGCCAGTGGAGTCAACCCGGTGATTAGAGGGTTGGAACTTTCAGTTTCACTGCCCCCAACCCCATCTCCACCGGGGAAAGGAGAAGGCCTGGAGGTTGGATAGATTGCCAATGGCCAATGATTCAATCAATCATGCTTGTATAATGAAGCTTCCATAAAAACCCAAATGAATGGAGTTTGGAGAGCTTCCAGGTTGGTGAACATGTGGAGATTTGGGGAGAGTGGCGTACTCAGAGAGAACATGAATGCTCCAAGCCCTTTCCCCATACCTTGCCCTAAGCATCTCTCTTTCTTCTGGCTGTTCCCAAGTTATATCGTTTTATAATAAACAAATGATCAAGTAAGTAAAATGTTTCTCTGAGTTCTGTGAGCTACTTTAGCAAATTAATGGAACCCAAGGAGGGGGGTGTTGGAACCTCCCATCTATTTAGCCAGTGGGTCAGAAACAGAGGTGACAACCTGGACTTGCAATTGGTGTCTGAACTGGGGTGGCAATCAATCCTGTGAGACTGAACCCTTAACCTGTGGGAGTGATGCTGTCTCTGGGTAAATACTGTCAGAACTGAGTTAATTGCTTGGTGGTCATGGTGCAACCAACTTCTCCCCTCCTCTGTTGGAATTGGATGCAGATCATTTCACTCACCAACCCTTGTTATTTTCTTTTTCTTTCTTTCTTTTTTTTAATTTTAATGTGTGTGGAATCTTCCCCTTAAATAGTGAGTTTAACCCATTTGCATTTAATATATTTAATGATTCCTTATATCTTATTTTATGTTTTTATGTAAATATACTGCTTTCTTTAACTTTTCTATTTTTTATTGGATACATTAAATTTTCTTTTTTTATCTCTCCCCTCCCACCATCCATAGTTTGGGAAGTTATGCATGCTATTCCTATTCCTCTGTTGACAGCCATTAATTTTTAAATCCTTATTAAAAGCTCATATTTACTGAATGCTTACTATATTCCAGTCCCTCCGCAGATCTTTTTATATTGATTATTTCATTTAATTCTTACAATAACTCTATGAAGTTGTTTCTAATTTTTAAACAAATTTTTTTATTTTAGAGTAATTTTGGATTTATAGAAAAATGGCAAAGACAGTACAGAGAATTCCTGTATACTCCATACTCAGTTTCCCTTATTATTAATATTTTCCATTAATATAGTACATTTGTCAAAATTAATGATCTAATATTGATACATTTTATTAAATTAAGTTCATACTTTTATTCATATTGTAAGCAGATAGAGTAGGGGGTCCTGGGGAAAGAGAACCAGGTAGGCATGGCTTTCTTGAGAGAAGAGAAGCCATTTTTGGCCTAAGCCATTTTGTGATCTAAGCCTGGCCAGAGTGCTTTCCCTTGAACAGGATCAGTAATGAATGATCTTAAGGGAAATGAGAGAAGGCAGGAACTATGGAAAAGCAGTCAATAAACAATAGTTCAGGGACTTCCCTGGTGGTCCAGTGGCTCAGACTCCATGGCGTGCTCCCAATGCAGGGGGCCCGGGTTCGATCCCTGGTCAGGGAACTGGATCCCACGTGCTGCAACTAAAGATCCCGCACGTCGCAATGAAGATCCCGCGCGCCGCAACTAAGACCGGTGCAGCCAAATAAATAAATTTAAAAAAAAACCCCAGTAGGGCTTCCCTGGTGGCGCAGTGGTTGAGAATCTGCCTGCCAATGCAGGAGACACGGGTTCGAGTCCTGGTCTGGGAAGATCCCACATGCCGCGGAGCAACTAGGCCCGTGAGCCACAACTACTGAGCCTGCGCGTCTGGAGCCTGTGCCCCGCAACAAGAGAGGCCGCAACAGTGAGAGGCCCGCGCACCGCGATGAAGAGTGGCCCCCGCTTGCCACAACTAGAGAAAGCCCTCACACAGAAACGAAGACCCAACACAGCCATAAATAAATAAAATAAATAAAGATACATGAAATTGCTAAAATTAAAAAAAAAAAAATATGGGACATGCTCACCATCCGTCCTTTAAAAAAAAAAAAAAAAACCCAGTAGTTCAGTGATTAGAACAGAGTCGTATTTCCTCCTCAAGGGGTATACGTAACAACCTGATACATACCTTTGAGTTCTGTAGGATTTAAGGCCTGCATCCAGGTGGAGGATGGAAGGCTGATGTTGACCTTTTCTGACTTCAAACTACTAAAACTTGGACTCTGTGGTCCTTTGCCCCAATTCTATGCTAGATTCTCCTCTGCTCAAGCCCCTTCATGAATATGCATGTGCCCTTAGCTTAAATCTTCCCCAACTTTGCTGTTTAGGGAGACATTGCTTTGAGGAAGATCCCCGGTGTGCTCCTTACTTGCTGCAAATAATAATAAATCTTTCCTTTTCCTGATCTTTGCCTTGGTTGTGTCTTTTGGCTCAACACCCACCAATAGGCAAACCCAGGTTCTGGGTAACAATATTTCTTTAATTTTTGTCAAATGTCCTTTATCTGGTCCAGGATACATTACATTTAGTTGTCATGTCTTCTTAGTCTCCTCTTGGCTGTGACAGTTTCTCAGCTTTTCCTTGTTTTTGATGACCTTGACCATTTTGAGGAGATGGCCCTTAAATTTAATAAGACCTTTTAAACATGCCTTTCTATAAGCATTTAGAATGAATCAGTATAACTTTTTCCTCTGGAGCAAGGTAAGATTTGAAGCATCTCATGTTTGTGGCAATACTATGACATTTTAGTTTTAGTTTATCATTAACTTTCTTTTTACATTTTTCTGTTTCATTTCTTAAAAATCCTTTCTTAAGTGTCTTAACATTAAGATTTAAGTATAAATTTTACTAGCATTTTTTTTTCACCACTTTTATATGTTTTGAATTTCCTTCTCTTTCTTGGATTCTTGTTTTTGCCTGAAGGAAAATTTTTCAGGAAAAATGAATGGGTGATATAAACTTTCTGAGTCCTACATATTCATGTTTTTTTATCTGCAAAATGAAGATAATAATACCTATCCTGTAAATTGTTGAAGATTAGGTGAGGCAAGAGTTAAGCTTTTAGCCACATGTCTGGCACCTTAGAAGCAAACAATTGATGTTAGCTTTTGTTACTATTGTAGTGAGCATGGATTATTTTGTATTATAAAGAAAAATATACACAGACATATGCAAATGAGGAAGTTAGTGGCAAGGAAGATTATAATAAAGAAAGAGATTTGATAGAGCAATAGAGTAGGTGACGCAACCCCTGTGATAAGCATGATAAGTATGGAAAAAGCCTCATCATTTTTGCCAACCACTTTAACCTGGGTTATGCTGTCAACTATAGTCCAGAAGGCCACGTGGGTGTTCAAAGCCACACAGCCCATCTGTCCCCTCAGAGGTCACTGGAGTTTATCAGCTGTTGTGTACCCTTAGCATAAGTCAGGAGGGTTCTGGGGAAATGTCTTTCTAGTTACAAGGACTGACAATTTAGTTCAAAGATTAATAAACACAAAATAACACTTGAGAAGCATATGTCATGTCAAATGCAGAATGTGTCTTCCAGAGGGAGGAAAAAAGCATCAGAGAATTCTTTATACAAACCAAAATTTCTTCAATTGATTCTTTGTTATTCATGAGCAAGGAGAGAGAACAAATTGTTATGCCTGACACCAGATTTCAGCACTGGAATTTTGTAGTGTGATTCATGTAGCTATATTTAATATTTGCAGAGTCACAGAGTAACTTCTGTTGGAGCCCAGAGACGCCTTCACCCTGGGGATCCCTTCTCTTCCAGGGCTCTGCTTAGAGACCCTTATAGGATGGTCTTGGTACGGCATAGAAATTCATTGCCCCCTTCAATGGCTGTCCAGTGATTCCATCAAGATCAATGCTTGCAAAACACTTCTAGGTCTTTTGTATTAACTTAAGAATGTGTTGCCCTTATAAAGATAAAGTGTTTACCTCTCTTGATCTGTTAAAGGTCTGTGACCAGTCTGGAATTTTTAATACCAGGGCCTCTGGTAGTTTCCTGTGCTCAGTGGGTGGAATCCTGGAACGGGAGATATACACAGAAAAAGAGAAAAGAAGTCAGATTTTAAAAAATGTGTGGGTTTGTGATCATTAGGGTAGGATATTGTGCTTAAATCTTCTTATGATGTACTTGTAAATGTTGATGGAATAATATTTAAATAACAAAAGACATGGCTTCATCAATTGGTACTTTAAAAGCTTTCACAGGAAAGAGATAAAGGATAATGTGGCTAATAAAGGAAATGCTGATAAAGTATTAAAAAGAACAGAACACTTTTGATGGCTTCACACTCCAAATGAAAGCCTGGGAAATAAGTGAACACAAAATAAAACAGCTGGGTGGACTCAAAGAAAATAAGAAAGTTTCCCCTCCACTCCCCCCCCCCACCGTACGTTCCTCCAAATAGAAACTAAGAGGAAAAATAAATTTGCTCCAAATCATTATAGGGGAACATTTAAGAATTCTAATACTGTAAATAGACATTCAGGCTGAGTTTTCCATGCAAAGTTAGAACAAGAAATAAATCCTTAGGTATCAACTAAGAGACTAATACAGCAATAAGAATATTTTCACAGGTTTAAAGTAAATCACTAAAAGAAAAAATTGCAGAAACAACATAATGAAGACATTTTGTCAGATGTCACATATGACAACACATATACATACCTGGCTTTTTCTGAGATTGAATGAGATATAAAGTACGTTGAAGCTGTAAAACGTTATTCAAATGTACGGCAATATTAGGGTTTTATGGGAAAATAAAAGCATCAGAACTCTTCTTCCTGCTCCCATTTCCCATTCCTTACATTTACCTTAAAATGCAGGAGTTTGGGCTTCCCTGGTGGCGCAGTGGTTGAGAGTCTGCCTGCCAATGCAGGGGGCGCGGATTCGGGCCCTGGTCTGGGAGGATCCCGCATGCCGCGGAGCAACTGGGCCCGTGTGCCACAACTACTGAGCCTGCGCGTCTGGAGCCTGTGCTCCGCAGCGGGAGAGGCCACGGTAGTGAGAGGCCCGCGCACTGCGGTGAAGAGTGGCCCCCGCTCGCTGCAACTAGAGGGGGCCCTCGCACAGAGACGAAGACCCAACACAGCCAAAGATAAATAAATACATAAATTAATTAAAAAAAAAAAAAAAAAAAAAAAAAAAATGCAGGAGTTTATTTCTACCCGAGAAACTTGATAGGCTGCCTAATGTAAAATGGGACACAAAATCTGGCTTTTCCTTATTCTCTTATTGTTCAGTTGTGAAAAGATTTGTTTTCCTGGTTGTCATTTAAAAATTGTTTTGGAGAAGTTCAAACAGATATAAAGTTAGAAAGAATCCTATCACGAAGCCCATGTACCCATCCCTCAGCTTCAACGCTTATTAGCTTTTGCCCAGTCTTATTCCATATATAACCCCCCCACACACTCCCCCAACTCAGACTATTTTGAAGCAAACGCCAGACAGCATTATCATGTCAGTCAGAATTCCTAAAAGATTAAAAACTTTTCAAAGAAAACGTGAACCTTAACATCATGATGGAGGCTTAAAATAAGAGCAATTCTTTAATTTCATCCCAAACCAGTCATTTCTTTCATTGTCCCGTAATTTTTTTTAACAAGTTGTTTGGATCAGGATCCAAAAAAGACCCATTCATTGTGGTTGATTGATGTATCTCTTAAGACTTAAAATCTATGGGTGCTACACAACATTGTAAATCAACTATACCCCAATAAAAATTTTTAAAAAATATCTATGAGTGCTGCAATTATCTCCCCTGCCCCGCTTCCTACAGGTCTGACCTAGGACTCAGCATTCCACCCTCTGCCTGAAAAAGGGCTCTACCTCTGAGTACCGTCCTCTCCCCTTCTCTCCAGAATCCAAAGACTCTGAGGATCTAGCAAAGACGTTAGGATCTAGGAGTGAATGAGAAAACTGTTTTAAAAAACCCCTCCAACATTTACTTGTCCTTACTCCTTAACGAGAGCCTGTACTGATCACTGGTATAAGAAATGTGGGAGACATTCTAGGGGAAATTTCTGTGTAAATGTAAAGTGGTATTGTTGGTAATGTTATCATTGCAGAATGTTTTAGAGAGGAGAGCTTTACACAGGAGGTACAAGCAAAATTGAACCATGAGCAATGTTATTACCTTCAGGGCATTCTTAACTTAAAGCAGATAATTATTCACAGGCTGAGAAACCTCTGGGACAAGAATCCATGGCTGTAAGCCAAGAGAGAAAAAATTGAATATTTCCTTAATACCCATTTAAGAGAGGGAAACAATTAGGGAGTAGATCATTTAAGTAAAGGAAGATGGGGAAACACCATCAAGTCGGTATCCAGCCAGTTATTCAATAGGATGATGGTACAAATCATCATGCAACAAATATCGTCTCTTGCTTACCCCAAAGTTTCAGGAATTGGCTCATTGAGTTTTTAGCAGTAAAGAATTGGAGAGGTGAGTCAATCTACGCCTCCCACCTCTGTCCTTCTCACAAATGAGAAAATGGCAGCCTAGGGGGGCTATGAGATTTGCCTCAATTTGACCCACTTAACTGCAGAGTCGGGGGAGAGGCAGGCCACCTGATGCCCAGTCCAGGGCTCTCTCCATCTCTTCTGCCTTCCTTCCATCAGGTTTTGAGAGAGAATTTACAAAGTGTTTGCAGCAATTTGAAGGAAATAACACCAGCACTGAAGGTGTCTGAGCTCACCAACAGTCTTGAATCTGGAGATTCCCCTGTAGGGGAGGAAGGCCTTTCCCCCCACCTTCCTAGGTTTGATAGCTGGGCCTTTGAAATAAACAGATAGCAGGCAGATTGTAAGCAGCAAAGCTGTACACACTTATTTATTTTTAATATTATGTGCATGGGGCATCACAAGAAAAAAAGTGAATACTCAGTAAATTGGTGTGATTTGAGCTTAAATACCATCAACAGGAGAAGGGGAGGGAGGATGTAGCCAACTTAGGCAAGAGCAAATGATTTTCAGGAGAGAGGAAGGGGCCCTTAGAGGAACAGATGGGAGATATGATAGTTTCTGAGGACGTTTGGGTGTGGTGTCAACTTCTGGTCTCTTCTCCTGGGATAACGGTCAGTCTTCCCTGCTGATGACACCTCTGGGGGGGGGGGCACTTATGACATTTGAGTTTCTTTTGGAGAATCTGACTTTAGACAGATGAGGGGAGTTCAGAGAAATCTTCTCCCCGCGTGAGCTGTCTTTCCATTGGCTTCAGCTCAAAATAATCAGTATCCCAAAGCAACATATTTTGGGGTGGCGTGTCCTGAACTCCTTCACTATTTAGTAAATATTTGTTGAGTACTTCTATGTCACAAGGATACTTGGAGGTTTCTTTTGCTTTTAACATCAGGCTTGTTTCTCAAAGTTCATGCCTCACACCTTATCATCAGGTAGATTACTCTGGAAGGCAGGGGGTTTCTGTTATCCACTGGTATTTCCATCATTGCCCCGTATTTGCTCTTCTCTGCACCATCCCCTTCTGCCTCTTCTCCCCATCACAACCAAGGACCAACTTGTTTTGTTTGTTTGTTTTGTTTAGTTTTTGGCTGAGCCACGTGGCATGCAGTATCTTAGTTCCCTGACCAGGGATGGAACCCGTGCCCCTGCAGTGGAAGCGCAGAGTCCTAACCACTGGACCGCCAGGGAAGTCCCCAGGATCAACTTGTTTTGTACAGAGGGCGGTCACGTCTGGCTGGCAGGAAGGTAAAAAGAGACACCCACTGGGTGTGCAGACGGCTATCTGCCCGTGAGCTCTTTCTTTTCTGCTCACCTCAGGATCGTTGTTTGAAAGGTACCTTTCATTATCAACTTGGTCCAACCCCTTCTTTTTATAGATAAGAACACTGGAGCCTAGAGAGGCGGCCGTCTGGCTCAAGGTCGCCTGAAGCGTCAATGGCAGATCCGGGCCCAGAAGCCAGGCCTCCGCATTTCTCTGTCTTTGCATCTTGCTTTATCACACCGGAGAATCAAATCTATTCAGCTACTAAGGGATTTGTGCAGAAACAACTTCCATTTGTGGTTGAGATAACCGACACAAGAATTTTCAGTAACAGAATTTCTTGGGTAGATAAGGGAAAAAAATCCCCACTGGGACAAGTTTAAAATGAAAAGCTGTGAAAACTATGCCTCTCTGAGAAAAGGTGTTTAACCTGCTTCCTGGAGTGACTTGTGTTGGGAACACTTAGTAAGCACATGCTGACCTAATTAACACAGGGAAGGCATCAAACTCCAGCTGAAGGAGACCTAAGAGAGAAGGAGTTGTCTTTTTCGTAAATGTACACAAATACCATCTTCATTTTTTCCATTTTACTTTGTATATTAAAGTAATATATGCCCATAGGAACAGTTTCAATAGGAACCTTAATCTAATCATGAGGAAACACCTAGATGTGAGCCATTTTTATAAGATAACTAGAGTTCTATCTTCAAAAAAGACAGTGTCATAAAGAACAGAAAAGTCCTAGTGGGGCAGGGAACATTCTATCATTTAAAAGTCCAAAGAGATAAACCATCCAAATGCAAACTCTGCAATGTGATTAAATCCTGGCTGGAAAAAAAAGATATACAAACAACACTTGGGGGACTATTGAGGAAATTTGACTGTGGATTGTCTATCAATTCACAGAGGGGATCATTGTTAATTTCCTTAGATGTGATGATGATATTCTGTGTATGGAGGAGAATGTCCTTTTTCTCAAGAGACACCAGCTGGAGTATTTATGAATGAAGCTTTGTGATGTTTTCAACTCACTTCAAGTGGTGCAGAAAAAAATGAGGGAGAGATAAAGCGAACGTGGAATCCAGGTTGAGTATATGGATGCTACTTATTGTAGTATTCTTTAACTTTTATATAGATTTGAAAAATTTCAAGATAAAAGTCAGAGATAAAATTCTAATGGGGAAAAATCTCACTACAAAAAATGTGGTCTCCTGTTTCTGCCCACTTCCTGTTTCCCAGGATATATGCTTTCAACATATTTAGTTGCTTATTCTGGTATGTACCTCCAAATGTAAAAATAAATGCAGATACTGCTATTTCTTGAGTCTACAATTTTAGATCTATCTAATAACTTTCTAGTACAGTAGGTGACACTTTTAGCTCTTTTGTGGTGAGATCCATATTTGACCTTTTCACTCATGACTAAATGACGTAAGGCCATATACTGATTAACAAGTGAGTATATAATGATGACAGTTCCTGATTTGTAAAAACGACCTGTTTTTAATTTGACTTAATTGCTTTCTTTCTTCAGTTGCTTTGCTTTTTATGAACTATTGTTAAGTGTTTTCTCACCTAAAGATAACAGCTCTCTAAGATCCCACTCAAAGCCATTTCCCCACACATCATCTGTATTAGTTCCATTTTCTTTCTGAGGACACCTGATGTGGAACTCTCCCAGCACCTGTTTGGCTCTGGACTGTGTGCTCCTCAGGTTTGCTGCTCTGCAGTTAAATGGGACTTTCCTTCACCACCACCCTGCGAATTCCCACAGCATCTCTCTTGTGTTGCATCCCAGATTCCTGGATCCCATGGTTTTTTTGCTTCCTTATCTTATAGATATCTGTGTTTTGTTGAGAAGTTGAATTCCATTCCAACTCCTGACCCTTTGTAACCTTTTTCTCTCTAAAAATTCTTGGGATATCTCCTTCCATCTGATGTCCTGACATTGCAGCATGGTGTTCTTTGATGTTAGTCTTTTTCTATTCATCACGCTGGACGCTCAGTGGAATTTTTCATTTGGAGACTTGTGTTCTTCACTTCTGGGAAAATTTATTGAACTATTTATTTACTAATTTCCTTCCTTTCATTTTCTCTAGTCTATCTTTCTGGGACTCCTGTCAGCCAGATTGGAGCTTCCACATTGAGCTTCTAATTTTCTTACTTTTTCTTCTCCTGTGGAACATATTCTTTTCCTTCTACTTTCAGAGAGATATCTTTCAGCTCTTTTACTATTTTTTCTTTTTTGCTATCATATGTATTTATATCTATCGTATTTTCAGTTTTCAAGGACTCTTTCTTTTTCTCCAATTAGTTCCCTTTTAAGCATCCTATTCTTTTTTTTTTTTAAAGGAATTCCTTTATTTTTATTTTATTTATTTATTTTTGGCTGTGTTGGGTCTTTGTTTCTGTGCAAGGGCTTTCTCTAGTTGCGGCAAGTGGGGGCCACTCTTCATCGCGGTTAGCGGGCCTCTCACTATTGCAGCCTCTCTTGTTGCGGAGCACAGGCTCCAGACGTGCAGGCTCAGTAGTTGTGGCTCATGGGTCTAGTTGCTCCGCGGCACATGGGATCTTCCCAGACCAGGGCTCGAACCCGTGTCCCCTGCATTGGCAGGCAGACTCTCAACCACTGCGCCACCAGGGAAACCCCTAAGCATCCTATTCTTGATTCATGGCTACAATATTTCTCTTATTTTTCTGATATATATTATTATTATATTTTTTTTGGCTGCACCACGTGGCTTGTGGGATCTTAGTTCCCTGACCAAGGATTGAACCTGGGCCTTCAACAGTTAGAGCACGGAGTCCTAACCTCTGGACTGCCAGGGAATTCCCCATCTGATGATAGATTTTTAATTAAGATTTTTAAAAATTTTTAATTTTAATTTTTTATTGAAGCATGGTTGATTTACAATATATAGCATTTCCCATCTTATACAGTATATCCTTGTTGCTTATTTATTTTACACAGAGTAGTTTGTATCTCTTAATGCCCTACTCTTGTTTACCCCTCCCTCTTTCCCTCTCCCCACTGGTAACCACTAATTTGTTCTCTATATCTGTGAGTCTGTTTCTGTTTTGTTATATTCAATTGTTTGCTTTATTTTTTATATTCCACATATGAGTGACAACATAGAGTATTTGTTGTTCTCTGTTTGACTTATTTCACTTAGCATAATACCCTCCAGGTCCATCCACATTGTTGCAAATGGCAGAATTTCATTCTTCTTTATGGCTGAGATATATTTCACTGTATATATATGTACCACATCTTTATCCATTCATCAGTTGATGGACACTTAGGTTGATTCCATATCTTGGCTATTATAAATAAAGCTGCTATGAACATTGGGGTGCATGTATCTTCTCAAATTAATGTTTTCATTTTCTTCAGTTATATACCCAGGAGTAGGATTGCTGGGTCATATGGTAGTTCTATTTTTAGTTTTTTTTGCGGAAACTCCATACTGTTTTCCATAGTGGCTGCATCAGTTTACATTCCCACCAACAGTGTACTAGGCTTCCCTTTTCTATACATCCTCACCAACATTTGTTATTTGCAGACGTTTTGATGACAGCCATTTTGACAGGTGTGACTGATAGCTCATTGTGGTTTTGATTTGCATTTCTCTGACGATTAGCAATGTTGATCATCTTTTCATGTGCCTGTTGGCCATCTATATATCTGCTTTGGAAAAATGTCTATTCATGTCTTCTGCCCATTTTTTAATTGAGCTCTTTGTTTTTTGATATTGAGTTGTATGAGCTGTTTATATATTTTGGATATTAACTCCTTATCGGTCATATCATTTGCAAATATTTTCTCCCTTTCATTAATTTGTCTTTTTGTTTTGTCAATGGTTTCCTTTGCTGTGCAAAAGCTTTTAAGTTTAATGAAGTCTCATTTGTTTATTTTTGCTTTTGTTTCTTTTGCCTTAGGGGACAGATCCAAAAAATATTACTATGATTTATGCCAAAGAGTGTTCTATGTTCTCTTCTAGGAATTTTATGATTTTAGGGCTTATATTTAGGTCTTTAATTCATTTTGAGTTTATTTTTGCATCTGGTGTGAGAAAATGTTCTCATTTCACTCATTCTTTTACATGTAGCTGTACAGTTTTCCCAGCCCTACTTATTGAAGAGACTGTCTTTTCTCCATTGTATAGTCCTGCCTCCTTTGTTGTATTTTAACTGACTATTAGTGGGTTTATTTATGGACTGTCTACCCTGTTGCATTGATCTATGTGTTTGTTTTTGTGCCAGTATCATACAGTTTTTTTTGTTTTTTGTTTTTTTGACTGCGTTGGGTCTTCGTTGTTGCATGTGGGCTTCTTCTAGTTGCAGTGAGTGGGGGCTACACTTCGTTGTGGTGCGCAGGCTTCTCACTGCAGTGGCTTCTCTTGTTGCGGAGCACGGGCTCTAGGTGCACGGGCTTCAGTAGTTGTGGCACTTGGGCTCAGTAGTTGTGGCTCATGGGATTGGTTGCTCCACAGCATGTGGGATCTTCCCAGACCAGGGCTCCAACCCATGTCCCCTGCAATGGCAAGCGAATTCTTTTTTTATAAATTTATTTATTTTATTTATTTCATTTTTGGCTGTGTTGGGTCTTCACTGCTGCGCGCGGGCTTTCTCTAGTTGCTGTGAGCGGTGGCTACTTTTCATTGCAGTGCGTGGGCTTCTCATTGCGGTGGCTTTTCTTGTTGCAGAGCATGGGCTCTAGGTGCACAGGCTTCAGTAGTTGTGGCTCGCAGGTTCTAGAGCACAGGCTCAGAAGTTGTGGTGTATGGGCTTAGTTGCTCCGCGGCATGTGGGATCTTCCTGGACCAGGGCTGGAACCCATGTCCCCTGCATTGGCAGGCGGATTCTTAACCACCGCACCACCAGGGAAACACCCATACTGTTTTGATTACTGTTGCTTTGCAGTATAGTCTGAAGTCAGGGAGGGTGATACTCCCAGCTTTGTTCTTTTTTCTCAAGATTGCTTTGGCAGGGTGAGGAGGGATAAATTAGGAGTTTGGGATTAACAGGCACACACTACTATATATAAAATAGATAATCAACAAGGATCTACTGTATAGCGCAGGGAACCATACTCAATATTTTCAAATAACCTATAAGGGGAAAGAATCTGAAAAAATAGATATATATGTATGTATAATTGAATAACTTTGCTGTACACCTGAAACTAACACAACATTGTAAATCAGCTATACTTCTATAAAAATAAATTAATTAGTTAAAAAAAATTGTTCTGGCAATTTGGGGTCTTTTGTGGCTCCATTGTTCTAGTTATGTAAAAGAATGTCACGGGTATTTTGACAGGGATTGCATTAAATCTGTAGATTGCCTTGCATATTATGGAAATTTCAACAATATAAATTATTCCAATCCATGAACTTGGAATATCTTTCCAGTTCTTTGTAGCATCTTCAGTTGCTTTCATCATTGTTTTATAGTTTTCAGAGTATAGGTCCTTCTCCTCCTTGTTACATTTATTCCTAGGTATTTTAGTCTTTTTGGTGTAATTTTAAACAGGATTGTTTTCTTGCTTTCTCTTTCTTTTTTCTTTTTAAAAAATATTTATTTATTTATTTATTTGGCTGCACCTGGTCCTGGTGGCTGCAGGTGGGCTCCTTAGTTGCTGCTCCAGGGCTCCTTAGCTGTTACATGTTAGCTCCTTAGTTGCGGCATGCATGCGGGATCTAGTTCCCTGACCAGGGATCTAACCTGGGCCCCCTGCATTGGGAGCACGGAGTCTTATCCACTGTGCCACCAGGGAAGTCCTTGCTTTCTCTTTCTGATAGTTCATTATTAGCGTTTAGAAAAGCAACAGATTTATGTTCATTGATAGAGTATCCTGCAATTTTACTGAATTCATTTATTAGATCTAATAGTTTTTTGGTGGAGACTTTGGGATTTTCTATATACCGTATTATGTTGGGGCTTCTCTGGTGGCACAGTGGTTAAGAATCTGCCTGCCAATGCAGGGGACACAGGTTCAAGCCCTGGTCTGGAAAGATCCCACATGACGCGGAGCAACTAAACCCGTGCGCCACAACTACTGAGGCTGTGTTCTAGAGCCTGCAAGCCACAACTACTGAAGTCCGTGCTCCTAGAGCCCGTGCTCTGCAACAAGAGAAGCCACCACAATGAGAAGCCCACACAATGCAACAAAGAGTAGCCCCCACTCACCACAACCAGAGAAAAACCCACGTGCAGTAACAAAGACCCAACACAGCCAAAAATAAAATAAATAAATACATTATCATGTCATCTGCAAATAGTGACAATTTTACTTCTTCCCTTCCAATTTGGATGCTTTTATTTCATTTTCTTTTCTGATTGCTGTGACTAGGACTTCCAATACTATGTTGAATAAAAGTGGCAAGAGTAGATATCCTTGTCCTGTTCCTCATTTTAAAGGAAAGGCATTCAGATTTTCACCATTGAGTATCATGTTAGCTATGGGTTTGTTACAAATGGCCTTTATTATATTGAAATATGTTCTTTCTAAACCACCTTTGATGAGAGTTCTTTATTATGAATGGATGTTGAATTTTGTCAAATGTCTTTTCTGCATCTATTAAGTTGATCGTGTGATTTTTATCCTTCCTTTTGTTAATGTGGTGTATCACATTGATTGATTTGCGTATGTTGAACTATCCTTGTGATGCTAGAATAAATTCAACTTAATCATGGTGTATGATCCTTTTTTTATATATTGTTGAATTTGGTTTCCTAGTATTTTGTTGAGGATATTTGCATCTATATTCATCAAAGATACTGGCTTGTAATTTTCCTTTTTTTGTAGAGTCTTTGTCTGGTTTTGGTATCAGGGTAATGGTGGCCTCAGAGAATGAATTTGGGATTGTTATCTCTTCTTCAATTTATTGGAATAGTTTGAGAAGGTTAGGTATTAGCTCTTCTTTATATGTTTAGTAGAATTCCCCTGTGAAGCCATCCACTATTGGACTTCTGTTTGCTGAAAGTTTTTTTATTATTATTTTTTTTAATTACAAGTTCAATTTCACTACAACTGACTGGTCTGTTCAGATTGTGTATTTCTTCCTCATTCAGCCTTGGAAGGTTACATGTTTCTAGAAATTCATCCATTTCTTTTAGGTTGTCCAATTTGTTGGCATATAACTGTTTGTAATATTCTTATGATTTTTTGTATCTTTGTGATATCATTTGTTATTTCTCCTCTTTTATTTCTTATTTTGTTTATTTGGGTTCTCTCTCTTTTTTTCTTGATGAGCCTAGCTAAGGATTTATCAATTTTATTTATCTTTTCACAAAACTAGTTCTTGGTTTCATTAATTTTTTTCTTTTTCTCGTGGTTTCTTTTTTATTTATTTTCTCTCTGATCTTTATTATTTCTTTCTGCTGATTTTGGGCTTTATTTTCCTTTTACTAATTCCTTTAGAGGATAGATTATGTTGTTTGTTTGAGATATTTCTTATTTCTTGAGGAAGGCTTCTATTGCTATAAACTTCTCTCTTAGAACTGCTTTTGCTGAATCTCATAGATTATGAAAAGTTGTGTTTCCATTTTCATTTGTGTTGAGGTATTTTCTGATTTCCTCTTTGATTTCTTTATTGAACCATCGGGTTTTTAGTAACACGTTAATTAGTCTCCATATGTTTCAGTCTTTCTCATTTTTTAATAATTGACTTCTAGTTTCATACCACTGTGGTCAGAAAAATGCTTGATGTACTTTCTATCCTGTCTAAATTTGTTGAGACTTGTTTTGCAGCCTAGCATGTGATCTTTCCCGGAGAATGTTTCATGTACACTTGAAAAGAATGTGTAGGACTTCCCTGGTGGTGCAGTGGTTAAGAATCTGCCTGCCAATGCAGGGGACATGGGTTCGATCCCTGGTCCGGAAAGATCCCACATGCTGTGGAGCAACGAAGCCCGTGCGCCACAACTACTGTGCCTGTCCTCTAGAGCCTGTAAGCCACAACTACTGAGCCCGTGCACTCAGAGTCCATGCTCCACAACAAGAGAAGCTACCACAATGAGAAGTCTGCACGATGCAACAAAGAGTAACCCTCGCTTGCCGCAACTAGAGAAAGCCCATGTGCAGCAACGAAGACCCAACACAGCCAAAAATAAATAAAATTAAATCTTTAAAAAAAAAAAAAAGCTTAAAGTTAAAAAAAAATAAAAAAGAATGTGTATTCTGCTGTTTTGGGATGAAATGACCTGTAGTTATCTATTAAGTTCTTCTGGTCTAATGTGTCATTTAAGACTACTATTTCCTTATTCATTTTCTGTCTGGCTGATCCGTCCATTGCTATAAGTGGGTGTTAAAGTCCCCTATTATTATTGTATTATTGTCAATTTCTCCTTTTATGTCTATTAATATTTGCTTTATATATTTAGGTGCTCCTGTATTAGGTCCATATATGTTAATGAGTGTTATATTCTCTTGTATTGATCCCTTTATCATTATCTAATGCTCTTCTTTGTCTTATAGACTTTGTTTTAAAGTCTATTTTGTCTGATATGGGTATTGCTACCCCCACTTTCTTATCATTTCCATTGGCATGAAATATCTTTTTCCATCCCCTCACTTTCACTCTGTGTGCGTCTTCAGCTCTGAAGTGAGTCTGTTGTTAGCAGTAAATAGATGGGTCATTTTTAAAATTCCATCAGCCATTCTATATCTTTTGACTGGAGCATTTAGTCCATTGACATTTAAAGTGATTATTGACGGGTATGTACTTATTGCCGTATAGTTACTTGTTTTCTGGTTGTTTTTTATAGTTCTTCTCTGTTTTTTCCTTCTTCTTTTAGTTTAGTCCCTTGTGGTTTGATGATTTTCTTTAGTGGTATACTTGTGTTCCTTTCTCTCTTGTTTTTATGTATCTATTGTAGGTTTTTGTTTTGTGGTTACCATGGGGTTCGTATATGTTGACCTAAAACTATATCAACTTGTTTTAAATAGGTAGTCATTTAAGATCAAACACATTCTGAAAAATTTACATTTTTTACCCCCTCCTCCACTTCTTGTGTTTTTGATGTCATATTTTACATCTTCATGTTTGTCCCTTTATTAGTTATTGTAGTTATAGTTGATTTTACAGTTTTTTGTCTTTTAATCTTTGTCCTAGCATATTTAAGTGGTTGATCCTCTGCCTTTACTACATATTTGCTAGTTTGATTTTTTAAAAAATACTCAATAAAATTAGTAGATGGGTACTTCCACAATATGATGAACTTAAATCTCTACCTATATGCAGCATGAAGCTTAATGGAGAATGCTCAAAGCATTGCCATCCAAGTCAGGGCAAGATAAAGATGTCCTGTATCATAACTATTACTTGACAGTTTTCTGAGGGTCCTATTTATGCAAATTTTATTTGCAGATTATATGATTATTTACAAAGGAAGCCCAAGAGAATCAAAAGAAAAAGTATCATGAAGAATAAAAGAATTCTGTGAGGTGGGCAGGTAAAATTTTAATATAAGGAGATCG
Organism: Balaenoptera borealis; assembly: GCF_965194805.1. Taxonomy (NCBI): domain Eukaryota; kingdom Metazoa; phylum Chordata; class Mammalia; order Artiodactyla; family Balaenopteridae; genus Balaenoptera; species Balaenoptera borealis. Next base: position 8,368,237 of record NC_138862.1, on the reverse strand, counting down.
GTAGCCTTCCTGTATACAAAAGATAACTTAGCTCAAAGTGGTTGCTATCAAATGCTTTTTCAAAATCTATAGAAATGGTCAATTATTTTTCTCTTTTAATATTTTAATACTGTGAATTATTTTAATAGATTTTAAAATGTTGACACACCCTTTAATTCCTTGGTCATTGTAATAGTCATGCAAGGTTTTATTTAGAATTCTTGTGCTGTCAGTCTTAAAAGGTATTTCTTTGTAGTTTTCTTGTTTATGCTATCATAGTTAGGTTTTTGTTTTACATTAAGCTAATATCACACACACAAGAAAAGACTTGAGATTTCCTTCACTTTATAATCTAACAATTTGGATAGAATTGAGTTATCCATTCCTTTAGGGTTTATTTGATTGAATCCCATGGTTAAACCTCTTGGCATTTTTCCTGAGAGGATTTGTCTGTTTTGGTTTCCTTTCTCTTATTAATTAACAAATAAACCTTTCTGAGTCACTGAGTTTTAGGTATGTCTCCTGTAGACAGTTTGGCTTAGTGATCCAAACTGAGAATATTTTTTCTGTAGATATCACATTGTTGACTCCATACTATAAGCATACTATAAGAAATTAGTATATTTTCACTTCATTCATCTCCCCTGTCCCTTCCACCATGTAATTCTACTTAAGTACAAGATTTTTAAAACATGTTTACTTTTATATATTTAAATATGCTTATACCTCATTTAATAGGTTTAAATGATGTTATCTTTTAATCTCTGGATATAAAAAAATTTAAAAAACCTATTTTCCATCTTCTTTCCACATTGCCCACACTTAGTTTCTAAGTTACTTCACTTCTATAGTCTTAAGATTTTTAGTGTTATTATTCAGTTTGTTATATACAATCTCTCTGTTATATTCTTAAATGGATTTAATGCTCATTAATGCTTTGTATGTGGTTCTGCTATCTCTTGGTTGGCTGAAGTTCATTCTGTGTAATTTCTTTAAATAGCACTCATGGGAATTACAGATCTAGGTGTAAAATTCTTAGGTTATGCATACTTTCCTTGAGAATGCTAGGAATGCTCATGGAATGTTACTGTGGAAAAGTCTGAGGTTAGATAGATACAGATATATATATATATATATATTCACCACCTGAGGACAACTCCAGTTTATGCTGTTGTACCAATATAATGATGAATAATGCCCACCCACTTTCACTCACAAGTGTCCCAGTTAGGACAACAAATTATATGGTCACTCTACATATAGATAACATGATATTTTTACAGGATGTCTAAAGAATTATTTATCTTTGAAGACCAGAAACCTTAGAGAGTATGTTTTCATAATTATCTTTTTTTGTGAGTTTTTTTTCTGGAACAAGGTATTCCTTATAATCTGAAGGTTGAATTTCTCTTTTGTTTTTGGAAAGTTGTCTTGAATTATATCTTTAAATATTTCTCTACACTCCTTCCTCCCTTGTTTTTTTGTTTTTTCTAATGGTATGAAGGTTATGCAGGTTGGATCTTCTTTGTCTTCCATAAGTAAAACATATTCTCTCTAATCCTTTTAAAATATTTATTCTTTTTTATTTCATTTTTCTTGCTTTTCTCTTTCCTATTCTCTATATGCTTTATTATATTTTTCATAGTGTTCATTCTCTTTTGTGTTGCTTTTAATTGGACCTTCACTTCTAGGATTACTTTTTCAATTTCTTTTCTAAGCTTTCATTTCTTTGGCTTGTATGGACACTTCCCTGAACTCTTACATGTCTATTTGTGTTTTTGTATTACAGAGGAAACAGCCTAATTAGGCTTTTGTAATTCAGTTTTATCTGTTCAGAACCAATTTCACCTATTCTGTCACAATTTTCATCTGCTCCATGGCAATATTTTTCTATTTAGTATTTCTTATTTGCCATTTTTTTCTTTTCATCATGTACTTATGGCACTATAATTACATAGATTCTATTTTAATTCAGTTTTAAATTATGAACTTTGCTTAAATAAACAGAAGTTTTTATGGACAACAAATTTCAGAAGGTTTAGATGGAGGAGGAGCCAGAGTTATGTTCCTGAATATTAGACAAAGTGCTGTGTGCCTGAATGTACTCTTTCAGCCTTTACTTCTCCAAAGCATCAAAGATCAGCTCTGCATTGCTGTTCACAATGCTGAGTCTCTCTGCTACACCATCCTCACCAACAAGATGGCTCCTACAAATTATATGACTTTTCCATGTGATTCTTTATTCAGTACCACACTCCTTGCTTATCAAGAATCTGTGTCCATTTAAACTATTAAAATCACAAAATGATGACACTGGAAAAAAAATCAAGGAAATACAATGGAGTTATACGTTTCTTTGATTTACCCAAAAGAAATTAATGAAAGGAAAAAAAGAAAAAGAAACAAAGGGACAAGGAACAGATGGCATAAGTGCAAACAAATAACAAGATGGAGGCATAAATTCAGTCATATCAGACATTAAATTAAAATGGATCAAATTATAATTCAAAGGCAAAGATAGTCAGGCTCAATAAGAAAAGATCCAATTATATACTATTTCACAGAGTTACACTTTAAATATAAAGGCAGAGTTAGGCTGAAAGTGTAAAGATGGAAAATTACATACTCTGTAAACATTAGCTAAATAAGGTTGGTCTGGCAAATTAATATCACAAAAAAAGATGGAAAGGCAAGAAGTTCTAGTGGTGATGAAGAGGGACATTTCACAATATAAAAGGTGAATTCAATAGGAAGACATAAGAATCACAAATGTATGTGTATCTAATAACATAGCTTCTAGATATGAAAAGCAAAATTTTACAGAAATTAAAGAGCAATAAACAATCCACAATCACAATAAAGACAAATCTACAATCACCTCTCTCAATAACTAATAGAACAGGCAAAACAATCAGTAGGAACACAGATTTCAATGGCATTAATAGTCAAGTTGACCCAATTGATGTTTATAAAACACTTCACCTAACAGTTGCAGAATACACACTATTTTCAAGTGCACATGAAATAGTCACCAAAATAGACTATACATTGAGCAACAAAGCAAGTCTTAAAAAATTTCAAAGGATTGAAATCACACTGAGAATATTCTCGTACTATAGTGGAATTAAAGTTGAAATCAATAACAAAAACTAACTAGTTATCTGTAAATATTAAGCCACACATTCTTAAATAACCCATGTGTTAAAGAAAAAGCACAATGGATTAGAAATATCTTGACTTGAAATGAAATTAAAATATAATCCATCAACATGTGTGGGGTATAGCCAGAGCAGGGCTTGACAGGGAAATATATTGTTCTAATGTGCAAACTAGAAGACAAGGTGAAAGCTAATTACCTAAACTTCAATCTGAAAAGCCTTAGAAAAATAAGAGCAAATTTAACCAAAAGTAAGTAGCAGGAAAGAAATACTTTTAAAAAGGCCCTAAATCAATGAAATGGACAAACAGAACTGCAATAGACAAGAATCAACATGACCACGAATCAACATGACCAATCTTTTTTAGAAGGTTAAAAAAATAATATAATGTTTACAAGACTGATGAATAAAAATGAGTGAAAACACAAGTTATCAATACCAGTCATGAAAACTTAGATATCACCACAGATCCTACAGATAAGAAAAGGATAATAGGAGGAAATAAAGAGCAACTTTATGTCAATAAATTTGACAGGTTAGATAAAATGGAGAAATTATTTGAAAAAATCAATTTATCAAAAACTGATACCAGAAGGAGTATAATATCTGGGTATTCTCATATCATTTAAAGAAATGGAATCTGTTATTAAAAACAGTCCCTCTACAAAAACTTCAGTCCCACCTGACTTCACTGGTAAATTCTTTTGAAAATTTAATTAAGAAATGATACCAATCTTATAAAACTCTTTCACAGGAAGGAGAAAAGGGGAATATTTCCTCACTCATTTTATGAGGTCAGCATAACGTTGAGAACAGAACCTGATGAGAACATTGTAAGAGAGTTACAGACTGATATCTCTGATGAACACAAAAATCTTAAACAAAAAATTAGCTATTATTAACAAACAATCACTAGCAAAATAAAGGAGGAAAGCCATACGATCCTCTCAGTAGATTCAGAAAAGTCACTCAGTGGAATTCAACACCTGTTCATCACAAAAACACTCAGTAAAGTAGGAATAGAAGGAAACTTCCTGCATTTGATAAAAGTATCTGAAAAGCCTATGGCTAATATATGAAATTCTGAATCGTGAAATACTGAGTGCTTTTCCCTCTAGGATCAGGCGAGACAAAAATGTTTGCTATCATCACTTATATTCAACATTATACTGAGGTTCAAGTATGTATAATCATGGGAAAAAAGAATTAAAAGCACACAGTTTGAAAATGAAGAAGTAAAAGTATTATTTACAGATAAGAAGTTGTGTACACAGAAGATCTAAAGGAATTTACAATCTATTAAAACTAATTAATGAATTAAGCAAAACTCTGGGATACATGGTCAATATACAAAAATCAATTCTTTCCATATGTTTGCCACAAATTAATCAGAGAATGAAATGGTAGGGTTAGAAAACTGTTTTAAGGAGCCACTCAAACATAACTGAGGACACTTACTTGCCCTTATTCCTTGCTAAAGCCTGTATTTATCACTGGTATAAGAAACATGAAAGATACTCTAGCAAAACTTCCTGTATAAATGTAAAGTGGTATTGTTGGTAATGTTATCATTGCAGATTGTTTTCTAGGGGAGAACTTTACACAGGAAGTACAAGCAAAATTGAACCATGAGCAAAGTATGTTATTACCTTCAGGACATCCTTAACTTAAACCAGATAATTATTCACAGGCTCAGAAACCTCTGGGACAAGAAGCCATGGCTATAAGCCAAGAGAGAAAAAATTGGATATTTCCTTAATACCCATTGAAGAGAGGAAAAGCAATAGGAGAGTAGATCATTTAAGTAAAGGAAGATGGGGAAACACCATCAAGTTGGTATCCAGCCAATTATTCAATCAGATGATAGTATAAATCATGCAACAAATATTCTCTTGCTTACCCCAACGTTTCAGGAATTGGCTCATTGAGTTTTTAGCAGTAACGAATTGGAGAGGTGAGTCAATCTACACCTCCCACCTCTGTCCTTCTCACAGATGAGAAAATGGCAGCCTAGGGGGGCTGTGAGATTTGCCCCAAGTTGACCTACTTAACTGCAGAGTCGGGGGAGAGACAGGCCACCTGATGCCCAGTCCAGGGCTCTCTCCATCTCTTCTGCCTTCCTTCCATCAGGTTTTGAGAGAGAATTTACAAAGTGTTTGCAGCAATTTGAAGGAAATAACACCAGCACTAAAGGTGGCCCGAGATCACCAACAGTCTTGAACCTGGAGGCTCCCCTTTAGGGGTGGAAGGACTTTCTCCCCACCTTCCTAGGTTCGATAGCTGGGCCTTTGAAATAAACTGACAGCAGGCAGATTGAAGAAAAAAAGCATAAAAGAAATGCCAGCTCCACCATTTTGTAGTATTCTTAAGCCACTAAAATGCCAGGATATTAAAGTAGAATAGCCAGGAGTTAATTCTTCCATCATACCCGTGACGTCGTATTAGAGTATATTTTCTGATCAATGGATCTCCAAAGGGACTGGAATTATTTGCCCTGGAGAGAGAAAAGCAAGTATGATATGCTGTTCACAACTTTGTGTATTAAGGGTGTGCTTTTTTTTTTTTTAAAAAAGGGGGTCTAGACAGTGAGTATTCAAACATAAGTAAATGGAACAAAAAACCAGAGATCTCAACTTGTCAAACCAGAACTCATCTTCTTCCTTAACTGGATCTCTTAGGTGACGCTTTCATGGATCCAGCCAGCATTTTTAACAAATTGAATTATAAGTTACCTACAGTGAAGTGCATTATTATTAACTGACCCCACATGCATTTGAGTGTCTGTTCTGTGTCAGATACCCTGATCAGTGCTGGGGATACAAAGATGAATCAGACTGGGTTCCAATCCTGACAGAGTCTAAGACTGGTGGAGGAGACCAACAAGGAGACAAATAAACTATAACATGATCAGTTCTGGGGAAGAAAGGAAGGAGTAGATGAACCTTGTCTGGGGGAATCCCAGGTCTGTGGCCTGAAGCTTCTCACTCTGTATATATACTCTTTTGGGTTCATCCACCATTCCAGCTTTAATATTATGACCTTGATTGCTTGGGAGTGAGTGCACAGGAGAATTGTAGGAGGAAAAATTTGTGTAAAGATTGTTTCTCATGAAGGGGTTCAGGACATACCACCCCAAACATGTTGCTTTCGGATATTATTTTGAGCTGAAACCACTGGAAAAACAGCAAATGCAGGGAAAAGCTTTCTCTGAACTCCCCCTATCTGCCTAAAGTCAGATACTCTAAAAGAAACTCAAATGTCATAAGTGCCCTCCCCAGGAGTATCATCAGCAGGGAAGACTGACCGTTACCACAGGAGAAGAGACCAGAAGTCGACGCCACACCCAGACAAACGTCCTCACAAACTATCGTATCTCCCATCTGTTCCTCTAAGGGCCCCTTCATCTTTCCTGAAAATCATTTGCTCTCCCCCAAGTTGGCTACATCCTCCCTCCCCTTCTCCTGTTGATGGTATTTAAGCTCTCAAATCACACCAATTTACTGAGTATTCACTTTTTTTCTTGTGATGCCCCATGCACATACTATTAAAAATAAATAAGTGTGTACAGCTTTGCTGCTTACAATCTACCTGCTATCTGTTTATTTCACAGACCCAGCTATCAAACCTAGGAAGGTGGGGGGAAAGGCCTTCCTCCCCTACAGGGGAGCCTCCAGGTTCAAGACTGTTGGTGATTCAGGCCAACAGTGCTGGTGTTATTTCTTTCAAATTGCTGCAAACACTTTGTAAATTCTCTCTCAAAACCTGATGGAAGGAAGGCAGAAGAGATGGAGAGAGCCCTGGACTGGGCATCAGGTGGCCTGCCTCTCCCCCGACTCTGCAGTTAAGTGGGTCAACTTGGGGGCAAATCTCATAGCCCCCCTAGGCTGCCATTTTCTCATCTGTGAGAAGGACGGAGGTGGGAGGTGTAGATTGACTCACCTCTCCAATTTGTTACTGCTAAAAACTCAATGAGCCAATTCCTGAAACTTTGGGGTAAGCAAGAGACAATATTTGTTGCATGATGATTTGTACCATCATCCTATTGAATAACTGGCTGGATACCGACTTGATGGTGTTTCCCCATCTTCCTTTACTTAAATGATCTACTCTCTAATTGCTTTCCCGCTCTTAAATGGGTATTAAAGAAATGTCCAATTTTTTCTTTCTTGTTGTTGGAGCTGGTGTCTATCAGAGCCCCCTCCTCCCCTCCCCCCAAATCAATTGCTTGGACAGAGCTGGAGGTACAGAGAATGTCTTCTGTAACATGGAATCGAAATCCAGGCATAGGAAGCAGATGAAGGAAATTTTAATGAGAAGGGAGGATATGAGAATAGTTCTCAAGAACTTAGTGAAGTAAAGAAGGAAACAAATACTTGCTTGATGCCCGCTAGACTCCTGGTATTCTGGGCTTACTGCCACATGTTTATTTCTGAAATGAGACGTGGGAAGAGGCCTATTTTATGATATTCCCAAGATTTAGAACCTGAGTCATTAGGTTAAAAACTATAGGGACATAGGGTCTATTTTTTTCTCCTAATCACCAATAATTCATTGTAGAAAATTTGAAAAAAGGCACAAAAAAGAGAAATATCACTTATAATTGTACCACCCTATGATAAATATTACAAAAATTTATTTTAATATATATAATTTTAATTACAAAATTGAAGTCATACCAAATCTACTACTTTATTTATTCTTTTATTATGTGTTCTATTTTGACATGATTTTTAAAAAATATATCTATTTATTGGGTGCACAGGATCTTTGTGGCGGCGTGCGGGCTCCTTTAGTTGCGGTGTGCGGGCTCATTTAGTTGCAGCATGTGGGCTCATTTAGTTGTGGCACGAGGGATCTAGTTCCCTGGCCAGGAATCGAACCCAGGCTCCCTGCATTGGGAGTACAGAGTCTTAACCACTGGGCCACCAGGGAAGTCCCTATTTTGACATGATTTGCCACATTTTTTAGTCAAGCCCCCACTGCTGGACATTTAGGTTGTTTCCAATGTTTCAACTTAAGGATGCCCTCGAGGCGAGTTGCTTGAAGGGTGGTGGGTTGGCCAGGGCAAGTGCTGAAAGAAAAGGAGACGTTTAGCCTGAGAAAAACTAGATTCAGGTGGGAAAATCACAGCTTTCTTCCAATATTTGAAGGTTGGTATTTGGAAGAGGAGTGAGACTTGGTCTTTGTGGTCCCAAAAGAGTGGGTGAAAAGTGTGAGGGGGTCAATTCATGGTGTGTACAGTTAAGGGCAGCTTCAGGAGGTAGTGAGTTTCCAGCTCATGAAGATGTTTAAACGCAGACTAAAAATCACTTATGCTTACAGTAGAAAGACCTGAGAGCTTTGAAAACACAGAAGAAGTAATTTATTCATTATTTTTTGAAGGGGAAGATGTCATGGAAAAGGCTTCAAATTAAAAATTTGGAGGCAAATCTATTATTTATTATTATTTGTATCAGGGCCCAATATTTATATAATAATTTACAGTTCACAAAGTATTAGAAAGAACCCCCCTTTTTTTTTTTTTTTAAGTTTATTTATGTATTTATTTATTTTTGGGTGTGTTGGGTCTTCGTTTCTGTGCGAGGGCTTTCTCCAGTTGCGGCAAGCGGGGGCCACTCTTCATCGCGGTGCGCGGGCCTCTCACCATCGCGGCCTCTCTTGTTGCGGAGCACAGGCTCCAGACGCGCAGGCTCAGTAGTTGTGGCTCACGGGCCCAGTTGCTCCGCGGCATGTGGGATCTTCCCAGACCAGGGCTCGAACCCATGTCCCCTGCATTGGCAGGCAGATTCTCAACCACTGCGCCACCAGGGAAGCCCAGAACCCCCCTTTTAAAATGAGAGAACAAAGTTAGGGATGCAGGCTTTTTTTTTGGTAGTAGTAGCTTTATTGAAGTATAAATACATACAATAAACTACACATACCTAAAAATAAATAAATAAAATTAAATAAAATGAGAGAACAGATTCAGAGAGGTTAAGTAAGCCACCCAAGTTTCTACAGCTGGGAGGTAGTGGAGCTGGACCAGAGGCTCACGTTCACAGTCTCTACAACCACTCACTTTTCCACTTGCTATTATTACTCTGTTAAGGTCAGCAGTCCGTTCTTGAAAGTCCAGACTCACAGGACTTTGCCTGTGCCCTGCTTCACTGCAAGGCAATGAAAATGTTCCCAATGACTAATGTGAACAGAATGTCGCTGTACAGCTAACAGGTAAGGTCTCCTGTGTGTCCTTTCCACGCCATAGCAGCGACTTCACGATTAGGGGTCTGACAGGTGAGGGCGGGGCTCCTTCCCACTCTAACATCCTAGGATTCCATGATGTCTCAGGTGCCTTCTGCTCAGGACGGGGCCCCCGTCCCTGGCGGTCTGAATGACTATACCTGCCACATTATCCCTCTGTCTCATATATACCTTCGACCCTGTCAACTCAGACCCCCGGAACACTGGGCTTTGAGCCTCCACTCTTATCCGTCTAGCTGGAAAGCACATAGCCCAGGAAATGATTCCTGTTTCTGGCATCCACCCCGAATCCTTGCCTTCCTCTTAGTCTGTTTGCGCTTGGCGCACTGAAGTGAAATGTCAGGTTCCCTTTTGGCTCCAGGAAGTTGCCCAGCATCATCTTCCGGTGAGTGACTCCCAGCTGCACTCCTGGGGGACCCTCCCCACCTGGCCTTTCTAGCAAAGCAAGTCAGCGGGTCCCATGATATTGACCCACTTCCCTGAAAACACCTCTGGGTTTATAACTCTCCCACGCAGGCTCCCCCCCAATCTGCAGGAAGCCTGCATCCACCGTGGGACAGAGAGGAAGGCCGGAAGCAGATGGCCACCCCCTTTCAAGTCCAGAGTGAAGTGGGCTTCTCTTGCTTTTAACCATTTCCCGGTTTCAGCTGTTTTGCAATTCGATGGTGACTCCATTCTACAAAAACATTTACTTGGTTGCCAGTATATTTCAAGCACTGGGGGTAAAAAAAAGCCAAGTGAGCTAGGTCTCTGCCCTTGAAGAGCTTCCTTTCCTCCTGGCAGATGGAAAAGGAAACCTACGATGAAGATGCAGGAAGAGAAATGCTTTGATGAGGGAATGAGACCTTCCAAAAGAGAGAACAGTGCTCTGGGGGCCTCAGTTTGGGGGTACCTCTGCCAAGAAGGCCTGAGGGTCAGATCATGAGAGGACTGGGTGACAAACTGAGGAGTAGGAGTCTTATCCCCAAAGCAGTGAGAGCCCTTTAGGTGTTTAGCAGGTGATATTATACTGAATTTGAGAAAGAGTCCTCTGCAGCCCTGAGGAGGAGGAGGAAGGAGGAACCAGCCGAGAGGCTGGGAGGGGGCTTTTACTCTTTATGTCATTCTTTTCTGTTCTGTTGTTTGGATTTTCAAACCATAAGCTTGAATTGTTTTTATTTTTAAAATAAACAGTCATTATAATGGGATTAGTGGTTCCTTTTGTCTTAGTCTTTATACTCTTTATGTTGTAGATTTAAAAAGGAAACATAATAAATAATTTTTGCTTTTAAAATTCTGGAATTGCTTTCAGACATGGGAAGGGACAGGCGTGTTTGTTGACCTTCACAAATGGTTTGGCTATTTGACTCTGCCCTTAAGCTGCTAATAGTACAAGCAGACAGAAGGCTGTTATTTTTGTGTTTGGGATATAGAAGCTAAAAGACTCAGCCACACAGAGTCGCTGCCTAAACCCCTGTCCAATGAGAATGCCCTAATCTATGGCTTCTCAAACTGGAGGTACTTGGGGTGAGCTGTGGACTGTGCAGGAACACTGGTTTGAGAAACACTGATGAAATAGAACTAGCTCCATGGTGATCACTAACATTACGGTATCTCTTCAGTGGAATCTTCTTCTTCCAGCTTTGCCCTGCAACAATCTTTCCTCCAGCACTAGAGAAATTCTATCCATTTTAAGATCAGAAGAGAACATTTCCCACTTCTATACAAATCAATGGACAGTTTCTCGTAAAGTTTCATGATTGCCAAAAACCTCACGTAGGAAAACAGGAAGGAAATAGCAGTAGATCATCATTCATTTAACAATACAAAACAAAACAGTATTTATGGTATGCCAGATATGGTGATATAAAGATGAAAATATAGGAACCTTGCCCTAAAAGCACTTATAGTTTAGACATGCAAATACAATGTAATAAAGTAATACCACTGCTATACCCACATAAATATCTTTTGCACTGAATTGAAGCAAACATTGGAAAATAGCAGGAAATGAACATACCAAAAAACACTGTAGGAATATTAAATGATGTCCACTACATACCTACATTAAAGCGCCAAGAAAATAGCCAAAATTCTCCAAAACTGTTGAGCTAATGAACCACTGAAGTAAGTGGCCTTTGTAGATTTCTGTTCCTCCTACTTAATTTTTAATTCCATGTACTTAATTGTTTTTCACAGTTTCATTAGGGTATTTTTCCTCAACCTGTTAATTTCAAGGAAGGTATTATATATATATGAAGCAATATATTAAAGTGTATTTCTTTTCAAGTCTTGCCAAAATGTTGCAAAATACTGTTTCAGGATATCCCCAAACAGTGCAAATATCCAGTTTAATCCACAATTTCACATTTTCTATTCAACCTTTATCTTGATGTCACAGAAAAAGAAAATGTTAATGATAATTCATGAAATAATACTGGTAAACATTCTTACATGTTAGGAAAGTAATGAATATTGCATGGTCCTCCTTTTAAAAAATGACAACATTAGAACCCCATCTTGGGATAAAACAACCTTGTAGGCAACCTTATGATGCTAGGATAATGGCAGCAGAGCACTTGGTCCCAGTGCCTGGTTAGGAGGAGGCAGGGACGGTGAGGCCAGTGAGGCTGAGAGCAGGAAAGAAGTCTGGGCTACATCCAAGGAGAGGTGGCCACAGGTAAACTGACTGTGGTGATGAATGTCTGGTGTTGATATCATATACTAGCTTAACAACAGCATATGGCCTGCCAGTTTTCTTTACTTCCTTTCTTCCCCACCCCCCGCCTCCTTTCTCCTCCGCCCCTTTCTTCCCTCTCTCCTCCACCTCCTTCATCCCCTCCCCGCTTCCTCCTTTCTCCTTCTCCTCATTCTTTGCAGTAACTAAAAAAAAAAGAAATCGATAAAAAGATGACATTATATATTTCCTTTTCCCCCAAATGGGCATAGGATATACACAAGCAGGGCACAAATAGCTAATAAACATATATATATATATATATATATATATATATATATATATATATATATATACACAGAGAAGATACTAAATGGTCAAAGAAATGCAAATTAAAACAAGGGAGTGTGGTAGAGTGTGGGAAAAAGCCATTCTCACATACTACTTTTAGGAGTGCAAATCGGTGAAATCATTTCTGTGGGATATTTTCACAACATGAGTCAAGCCTTTTAAGGATAATGCCCTTATACTAAGGAAATAACTAGACAGGTGTGTAAAATGTATATATGGGCAGTTTGTGCAGCTTTATTTGTAATAACAAAAAAAGAGGAAAACTTCGTTAAAAAAAAACTAGAGGAGCAATTAAATTAATTATGGTTCATTCAACTGGTGGAATACTTGTAGCTTTTAAAATAATTATCTAAATTTCATTTGATTAACACAAAAATTTGGTCACAACATAACTAAGTAAAAAAGGCAAAAGGCATAAAAGGTACCTCTGTATGTTGTATGTGTGTGTGTGAGCTCATGTGTCCCTAAGAAAATCTGGGAGGACTTATTCCAGTATGAAACTAATAATAAGGTTTACCTCTGGGTGGTATCTATGAATAATCTTTACTTCTATTGTTTTCCATATTGTAAAACTGTCTGTAATGACCATATATTACTTTTTTTTTAAAAAATAAATTTATTTATTTATTTATTTATTTTTGGCTGTGTTGGGTCTTCGTTTCTGTGCTAGGGCTTTCTCTAGTTGTGGCAAGCGGGGGCCACTCCTCATCGCGGTGCGTGGGCCTCTCACTACTGCAGCCTCTCTTGCTGTGGAGCACAGGCTCCAGACGCACAGGCTCAGTAGTTGTGGCTCATGAGCTTAGTTGCTCCGCAGCATGTGGGATCTTCCCAGACCAGGGCTCGAACCCGTGTCCCCTGCATTGGCAGGCAGACTCTCAACCACTGCACCACCAGGGAAGCCCCATATATTTTATTACTTTTATTTTTTGGCTTTGGACCTCCACTGTAGAGAACTGAGTGTTAACTTTTCGGTCCATTCAGCATACTACATTTGTCAGCTTAAATAAGGCCCCTCTCTTGTTTTAATTTATTTTGTTTCTTTTTAATCTGTTTGATATACATGAATTACTTTTAAAATCAGAACAAACAATAAAGCTTGTATGAGGGAACAGTCAAGCACTCTCACTCGGAAGTCTGTGAGAAGAGCAAGGGTATCCTCACCGCTGCCCAGGCATGAATTGTAAATTGTGCACCTTGTCACCTGGTATGAGGCGCAAAGATAGGATTCTTGGTTAGCTTGTTTATCCTTGGAATGTTTGGGTTGTAGCTCCCAGTGGGGTTCCAACTACTGAACTTTTGGGCTTAGTATGGTACACCACCAAGAGTGGTCGTGAGCAGATTTGGAAACCAGCAAAAAAACCCTGGCATCTTGACTTAGATCAGTGTATCAGTCTGCCGGGACTGCCATAACAGTCCACCAACCAGGTGGCTTTGACAACAGAAATGTATTGTCTCACAGTTCTGGAGGCTAGAAGTCCAAAACAGAATCTTGTTCCAAGCCTCTCTACCAGTTTCTGGCAGCCTCAGGTGTAGGTGGCGTTCTCCCTGTGTCTTCACATCATCTTCCCTGTGTGTGTCTGTGTGTTCAAATTTTACCTTTTTATAAGGACATCAGTCATTGGATTAGGGCTCACTCCAATGACCTTATCTTGATTACCTCTGTAAAAACCCGATCTCCAAATAATCTTGGATCATTTTGGTGTGGTGGAAAGAACATAGGCTTTGCAATTACACATGAATTTAAATCTTGGCTTCACCACTTACTGGTGGTATGACCTTGGGAAAGTTATTTAATTATTCAGGACTTGATTTCTCACTGGTATAATGGGGATGTAAAGTTGCTGAGGTTTAGAGATACCCTAGAATGTGCTGGGTATGTGCAGGCTGTTACCATCTGTGATTTGGGGGTCTTTGCTTGTAGACGTTAATTTCTATGACTAGATATATTTGTAATACATCTGTCAGTGGACCTGATGGGAAGATTCTCAGATGAGAGCAAGGATTTAATCACTGAACCTGGTCACGGCTAAACTGGCATCTATACCAGAGTCCTTCCTGCCTACATGTGTTCACGTGTTTGGGATCAGCATAATTCACAGGTTACTTTTTAGGTGAAGCCTGTATAAAACCATTTTACAGCATTCCAACCTGGACATGACAGCTTATTGATCAATGTTGTTTACGGCTGTCATACTGGGAGGAGGGATGGTGGTGGCGGTGGGGTGGAGGGGAGAAAGGGTGCAGCCTTCTACATATGAAGACCAGCAATGCCTTCTATTACTGCATGACTATAAGCTCAAGATTCTGCTTCACCCTGATAACCTTCTAGACGGACTTGACTGAAGACAAGGGCACGTTTCTTGAGACATTGTCATATTCTTTTCAGGTTATCTAGAAGATTACTTATGCAAGTTTCCTTCATTACCAGCAATAAAACTTTTTTTAAAATAAATTTATTTATTTTTATTTTTGGCTGCATTGGGTCTTCATTGCTGCGCAAGGGCTTTCTCTGGTTGTGGTGCGCGGGCTTCTCATTGCGGTGGCTCCTCTTGTTGCGGAGCACGGGCTCTAGGCGTGCGGGCTTCAGTAGCTGCAGCATGTGGGCTCAGTAGTTGCGGCACGTGGGCTCAGTAGTTGTGGCTCGCGGGCTCTAGAGCGCAGGCTTAGTAGTTGCGGTGCACAGGCTTAGTTGCTCCATGGCATGTGGGATCTTCCCGGACCAGGGCTTGAACCCGTGTCCCCTGCATTGGCAGGCGGATTCTTAACCACTGCGCCACCAGGGAAGTCCCACCAGCAATAAAAAATTGACTCAAATTTAATTTAGTGTTAAAGGTTGCAGATGCTTAAGTGTCCTGATAGAAGTGAAACTGTGGTGAATGGGTGTGGGTTTGGCGGTGGGAGCATGGAGAAGAGAAGCAGGAGGGAGGAAGGAGTTGGTTGTATAGGTGGAAGTGTAAGTTTGGGCAGAGTCAAGATTGCAATCTCTCACCCCAACAGGGACACTCTTCGCCACTTCCTTCAAAACAATCAAGTTGAATGTCGACTTTAACTGAATTACTAATTTTGAAAAAGTCGGCACTCTAAAAGAACTTTTGATAGGCATGGTAACTTCTGATACCATGAGAATCAGTCTGAAGTAAGTTATTTGCCTACTTTTTGCCTAATTTATCTTAAGTTTAGTCCGGCTTCTTTCATGGCCTGTGCTAATTTGAATGGTTGCCTTAGTATATCAAGGTTCTAGTAACTGTAGGAGGGAAACATTTGTTGGAAAAACTCAAGTGTCTTTTCTCCAGTCACACAGGCTAGAGACCAGTATTTATAACGGGGTTGTTTTTCCTTTTTTTTCTTTTTATTTGTACTAAAAGATTAAAAACATTTTTTTTATTGGAGTATAGTTGATTTAAAATGTGTTAGTTTCAGGTGTACAGCAAAGTGAATCAGTTAGACATATACATACATCCCCTCTTTTTTAAGATTCTTTACACCTGTAAGGTTGTATCTGCAGCCATTGTACTTATGAACGGTTTAACCTTAAGAAAAAATTGATATGAACATTATCATAAGATTGCAAAAACAAGCTTAGAAATAAATCCATAAACTGGTGACTAAGAGTAAAATAACATCTATAATATCCTTTTTACCATCACATTAAATGCCATTTTACTAGGCTTGGTACAAAATATAATTTCAGACAGCGGCTGTCTACTAATTACACAGTAGCCAGCACAGCAGGGCTACTAGCATACCTAGGTTTTAATGCCTGGGGAGCACACCTCGCAATGTTTAGTCAGGCAGAAGGTCTAGATAAAACAAAGATAAACCAAGGCCAGAATATTAATAAATTGTGGGCGGATCTAGAATCTGGAAACTGAGACGGTACATGAAAAAGAAAATCAGGGAGTTGGACAAAGATACAGTAACAGCTTAAGACGATTAATTTTCGGGGAATTCCGACGGGGAAGGAAGGCTGTGCCCGGAAAGGCGGGAGGGGGGTTGAAATCCGTGGGAATGCCTGGGAGAGCCTGCACAGTCTAAAGTTTTTATGATGGCTCCGTCCATAATTTCTGTACGCTTGCATTGGCCGCCTCAAAGACCGAGCGACAGGATTTAATCAAGGTGTCAGCCGCAGGGGCATCCTGAATGCGGGCGAAGCGTCCGGAATTCCTGAGATGTCTGAAACGCGGAGGCGGCCTCTTCCCCACCCCCCGCCGCAGCCTCCGTGGGCATTTTCCGGCGAGGGGGGCACGCGAGCCCTTCGAAGAACAGCTTAAACACGCGGACGTGCGCGGCTGGCGCGCTCCCCGGGGATGAAGGTGAGAGCCCCCGGCCCGGGCGCGCGGGGGGTGGGTTCCCCGGGTCCCCGCGCGGCCTCAGCGTCCGGCCCCCCTCCCCCCGGGGCGGGCGGGGCTGCGGGCGCACGACGCGGAAGCTCTGGGCTCCGAGGGCGGTGGCGCGGGGGCCGCGCGCGCTCTGCGGGCCGCAGTCGGCGCGGGCGCGGCGGGCGCGGCGGGCGCGGCGGGAGCGGGGCGGGGCGCGGCCGGGCGGCCGGGGAAGAGGCGGGCGCTCGCGCACAGGCCGGGCCGCCGCCTCGCCCCCCTTCCTCTTCCCCTTCCCTACCTCGGCCCGGCCATCCCCCTCTTCTCCCCTCCCCCGAGCGAATCACGCGCCCTCCTCTGACACTCGTAGCGGGCCCGAACTCCGAATTTATCCTTCACGTGACCTGAGGGGGTTGGGTGGTTGGTTGGGGACGGAGGGGGAGAGGGAAAGGAGGGAACGGAATCTGCCGTTGCCCGAGCAACAGGCCCCGCCCGCCGGCTTGGGGCCGGGGGGCGGGAGGAGGACGTCAGCACGTCAGCCGGGGTTTTGCGTTTTGATTGACAGTTGCTATAGCGACCGGGTCGGTCCGTCGCCATTTTGTTGGTTGGTTTTTTTTTAAACCCTTTCGCTTCCCGCCCGAATAATAATAAAAAGCCCCATTGGAGTGAGGCGGGGGTGGCGGCGGCAAGAGCGGCGGGGGGATCCGGGGAGACTGCTGCCGTCGCTGCTGCTGATCGCGGCCCGGGACGGGCTCAGGGAGCGGACACCCCGAGCGGGGGGTGCGGGCGCCGCCGCCGCCGCCGCTTCTGCTGCTGTTCCTGCTGCTGCTGTTGGTGCCGCTGCCGCCGCCGGCGAGCGGGCGGGACCGGTGTGAGTGTGAGAGAGTGTGTGTGTGCGTGAGCGTGTGCGAGGACGAGTGTGCGTGCGTGTGTGTGTGTGAGTGTGTGTGAGTGTCTGTCTGTCTGTGCGGGGACTCGGGGGCGGGCGGTTCGGGCTCTCCTGGCGGAGGAGCCGCCGCCGCCGCCGCCGCCGCCGCTCGGGCCCCGGCGCTTCTCGCTGCGCAGGTTTGGAGCGCGCGCCATTTTGTGAAATTTACAAAATCCTCCTCGGGAAGAAGCCACCGGCAGCGGCCGCGACTCGGCGCCCGGCCTCGCCGCCGCCGCCGCCCTCCGCGCCGGGCCGGGCCTCGCGGCCCCGCCGCTGGGAGTCGGGGTCCGGGGACTGCGGTATTTGCCGGGGAGGGGGCTGTCGCCTCCCCGGCCCCGGGCGCCGCTGGAACCGCGAGCCGGAGAGAGACTGAGGAGGCTGCGGCTCGGCCGCGGAGCCGGGAGCGCCGGGGGCGGAGAGAGGAGGCCGGGGCGGCGCTGGCTGCGGAGGCCGCGGCGAGAGCGCAGCGGCGAGAGCCCGAGGCAGAGACTCACCGGAGGGAACGGCGCGAGCGCCCCGCCATCGTCCCGGTGAGTGTCCGGCCTGGCCCGGCCGCGGCCCCGGCCCCGCCCGGCCCGGCCCGGCGCCCGGCTCCCCCCGCGGCCTGCAGCCGGGCCCGTGCCGAGGCCGGCCGGGCGGAGGGAGGGACCTGCCATTTTAGGAGGAGGCGCCGCGGCCCGGGGCCGGCCGCCGGGGGAGGGAGCCCGACAGGCCCGGTCCCGGAGGAGAGGCGGGTGCGAGCGGAGGGAAAGTTGCGGAGGGTGGGAGATGGGGCCGCGGCCTCCCGGGAGCCGGGGCTTGGGGGCCGGAGAAAGCGCCAGACCTTCACTGGTCGCCCGAGCGAAGGGGAGGAGGTTGTCTTCCTCCTCCTCCTCCTCTTCCTCCTCATCCTCTTCCCCCAGCTCCTCCCTCGTCCCTCCTCTTGGTCCCCACCAGTGTGGGAACGGCCGGGGTTCTCCGCAAGGACAATGCGCGGGTTAAGAAAATGGGGCTGGCTGCCGGGCTAGGCGCCGGGGAAGGTCGCTAGCCCGGTCCCCGCGCGGCCCTTTGGGGTGTGTGCTGGAGCCAGGGCACTCGGCATGCTCCGAAGTTGTGCAGTGAGCGCAAGTGAGCCCGGCCACTCGAGGTGGACTGATGACCTGTTTAGCAGCGGGAGGAATTGGTGGCTGAGGATGCGTAAATTATAATTGATACCTGGGTATTGCAACGAAACTTCACAAGTCTGTTAATAGGCAGAGATCCACTCTCGCTTAGAGCCACCGGAGCTGCTGAATAGCTTCACACTTAGCGAAAGGCCCCTCCCTGGTCCGAAATAGTTAAAAATGGCAGAATTAGTGAGTGAGTGACTCTGATCACTTCTCTGTGCCTGTCGTCCAACCCTTGGATGATGTGAATCTTGTAATCTAGGTGCAGTACTTGAATGCCAGCACCATTTGGTTCTCGAATTCCGCCCAAGTTGTCAGAATATACACCTTGTAACATTGTTTTCACACTGATTTAAAGATTAGGACGACTAGTGCCAGGCACTTTTCTTCAGGGCCTTACGTGTGTTAATTAAGTCGCTTATTCTCCCGGTAGGAACTGTTACCCATTTCACAGATGAGGAAATTGAGCGGTGACTCATCCAAGGTCATACAGCTGGGACCAGGAGTCTGTAGCCAGCCTGGGCTCTTAATCGCTAGGGTATAACTCATTATTATAAATATTGGCAGATTTTGGAGCGATCTGTGTGTAATGACTCAGGGTTCTAACCTAGAGCTTCTGTCCGCGTATAGTGTTTTGCATGGAATTAACTTTGTAGTTTGCGGAAGAGGAAAGGAAAGGTTGAGGTGAGGGCCTCTGAATGAAACTAACTTGTCAGCTTCTCCCCTGCTCCCAAGCAAACTACATAGACAATTTTTGAATGGAAGGAATTAAAAAATATTCTTCAGTGCGTTTTGTTCACACTTAAATTTAATTATAGTCATGTAAGTATTGATGAGTCATAAGAAAGTTTTGTGCAAAGTTATTTTTAGTAATTTTTTATCTTTGAATACTTAAGATTTTCTCTGTGATCCATTACACTTTACATATACAAAGTATTTAAGAGTGGATATATTTAATATTTTGATTTTGGGGGCGTTTTCATAATTCAGTGGAATTACCTTTAGCTTTTGTTTTGTAAACTTCTCATATCTTGATTAGTTACGAGAATATTTTTTTCAGCTAGAGTGTAAATGTGGAAAGAGAATTAAAATTTCAGGTGCTAAGATTTTAAATGGAAGAAGATAGTTTCAAAGAGACTGCAGTTATGAAAAAAGTTCACTCAGTTATATTAAGATTTTTAGTATACATATGACTTACACTTAAAGTACCCCAGTGCTTTTGGAGGATTTGCCTTGGAATAACAGTGATGTTTATGGTGGCTGTCCAAATTCATTTAGACTTCAAACCTTGCCAAAAAGTTGAGTCCTGTCAATGTCTACAGCAAGTTGTAATGTAAAACTGAGTATAAAAAGTTCATAAGAAGCGTAAGCTCAGAAGTTATTTATCCTGGAAGGAAGGGTCACTCCTGTGTCTGTAAGGTGAAGACTCACTCCTTTGAAATCTAAAAAAGATTATGGATTTGAATAGAATTAAGTGAGTGGATGGTCCTTATTGGTAGGGGTGGGAGATGGACTAAGTGATCTAGTGAGATCTTTGTTTTTGTTTGGAATATGGAATTTAGATTTAAGATCGTTTCTTACATTTCTTTTAAAGACTTTTTGGTGGGACTTAATGGAAACTTAACAAACATACATAGTTACTGTGTCCTGGGGATTCGAAAATTGAGTTAATCCAGCCTCTTTTAAGGGCACTAACATTCAAAACAAATGAAGATGTTTCATTGTAATGCAGTGTCTTGTTTGGGAATGTAGATGTTAAAAAAAAACCTGGCTTAGAATTTTTTCCTCCTCTAGAATATTGTCTGATGTCTGCCCCTTAGTTTCATTTATGCAGATTTTTTTGTGTGTATGACTTAGAGATGTTGCCGTGGGGAGTGTGGTAAGTGCAACAACTGGTATTTAAAGAATTTACATAGGTTTTTGTAGAGCTACAAATCCCCGTGAAACCAAATTTAAGATAACTTGTTATAATAGGTGGTGAGAGTGACCTTTGGCATATGTTTTGTTTTGAAACTATACAAAGAAAGAAGATGCTAATTTGTATTGAATCTTGGGTACTACTTGGAAACAAAACAAAAAAAAGCTTAGAAGTTTAGAATGCCCAGGGATATTTTCACATGCATGTTTATGCTTGGCAACTATCTAGTCATGGGGAGAAAACTTGAATAGAAGTAACTTTATTATGAGTGAGAAGGGAATTAATTGCCTTCTACATGATCTAAAAATAAGCTTAATAGAAGAGGGGGCTTCATTTGTGACTTTATTTGTGGTAAGGTGTGTGTCAAATTTTCTTTGCTTTAACATTCACTTTTCTCTTGTCTCAAAGAACTTTCACATTTCCTACACGCCCACCCCCACCCGCAAGCAGTTTCTCTTTTTATCCCCCCACCGAGAAAAACTTTATCTAAATCCAGCAGAACCCCCAAACTTCCAGAGTCTTTATAAAGAACTTGCTTTTTCTCTCCCAGAATTTCAGTAGTCTTAGAATTTTGTTGTATTACTATCAGTAATTTAAACTGTGAGCTAAGAATCACTATTTTCTGTTGAGTTTTTTTGGTGGTTTTACCTCCAGATACTTGTGTGTATTTTCTGCTTAGAAGTAAAGATATTACTTGAAACTATTAAACATGATCACCTGAAACTTGACACTTAACACACTTTGCCCTGTAAAGTGAAATGCGTGACTTTGTTACTTCTGTGTGAGCACCTTACGTGTATACATAGTGGTTATGCTTTTTGAAAGACTTATTACGATATATCATTTTGACAATGGGCAATGTTTTGATGGCTAGAGAAATTATAGTAATTCATAACCCAAGGCGTGCACAGTTTTGGATTAAAAATTTGGGGGGAGGAGGTTAAAATTTGTGGTTAATTACTTGGAAAAATCATCAAATTATTTTAAACTACCTAAAATTTCTCCCCAGTTGCCTCTAAATAAAGAAATCATTTGAAATCTTGTCTTATGTCAATGCTATAATGTTAAGCTAGAGCTGTGGAGTTTATCATTGGTTATGTGAAAGTGAAATGATGACTTCACGTGACTAAAGTAATTAATTTAAGGCTCATATTAGGCAATTAGAGACAAGTCTTGTTTCCTAACCTAGTGGCTACAGGCAGCCTTAGTTTCATTTTTTGGTATATGAAAACAAAATGACTTGGTAATATTGCATTGTATAAACCAGCTAAATGTTTTTAAAAAGTTATGGTTTTGCTTTGAAATCCTACTTCCAGAGTTGTATAACGAGTTAAAATTCTTTATTGGAGATAACTTGTGGTACATTGAACATCTAAGATAATGTGGTTCCTTGTAGGCATACTTTTTGCTAATACAGAACCATTTTGTCTTTTCAGCAATTGATTCTTCTCCCAGAGCTATGTATCCTCTCTTCTAGAAGGTGACTTTTAAAAGTTTGTAATACTGTTAAAGTTTTGTTTGTTTGATGGACATGTGCCCATATCTGATATATAGTGCATAATAGTTTAAAATGTATCTTTACTCTTGATGAATTATTTTTAGTTTTATCTCACCATAATTGAATTGCTTGTTCAAATTGATTTTGTGGAGAGGGGCTTAGTGAACTGGTTTAACATGGAATGAAACTGGTTTCAGCATCACCTCTATTTTAAATAACATACCTGTTCATTAAATAATCCCATTATTTCTCTAAGTATATAAAATTTCGACTGGAAAGAGTTTATTATTTTTTTAAGTTTTATGGATATTTGTGGTTAAGGTTGGCATTTTAGCACATGCATTTGGGTAAGAAGATGCTGAAATTGTGACATCTATCCACAATCTGCTTGATAGCAAGTTAGAGATAGCAGTTGAAGAAGCATAACTGTGGAGAGAGTATTGGCCTGTGAGATGGTGCCAGGCAGAGCCTCCTGAGTCAGGCAGGTCTGGAATCTCAGGTCCTGCCACTCACTGGCAGTGTGGACTTAAGGCACAGTGATTTTGCTAAGTATCAGTTTCTTCATCTGTAAAATGGGGTTGATGGTACTTACCATGGGGTTCTTGTGAAGACTGAGATAGCACACATACATTTTTTAATAGCTTTCTCCCTCTTTTCCTCTTCTTCATTGATACTCATCCTTATGGTCGCAGCATAAATGCTACTTCTTCAGAGGCCTTCCTCTAAACCCCAGTCTAAGTAAGATTCCTTGGCCATGCATTCTTACAGACTCTGCTTTTTTTGACAGCCATTACTAAAAGTTGCTATACAGTTATTCATATGTACGCATAAGTACACTTACTCATTTACTGTCTGTCTCTCCCTCTCTCCACTAACCTGTAAGGTCCATCTGGACAGGAATAATTCTGTAACTCCAGTGCCTGGCACATAACAGGTGTAGCTAAATGTACATGTACATGGGACGATGGAATGAGGAACCTGTGTGCCAAATCCTGCCTGAGCACCACTCCTTAGTTGTGCAACCTTGGGCAAAGTAGCTTCCGAGCTTTAGTGTCCTGTGTCCAAATGTGCAGAGCACCCGCTGCCTTGCCCAGGATTTTGAGAATGTGAAATGAGGTACTGTAATGTGGTGTTCTGCAAAAAGTGTAAAATGTTATATAAATGTAAGTTGGTACAGTAGCAATAATTTCAGTAGTGAGATTACCCAAGAATTTATAATTAGAGTTTCAGCCTTACTGAGTTGGTAAGTAGCTGTTTTGTAATATTTATTAGTAACTTAATCTTTCTATATGCATTAGTTAGAGCACAAGATTGGACCTATGTTCGGACTAAATACAGTGGCTTAAACAAGGAGTTTACTTCTCTCTCATGCAAGTAGTCTAAGGCTGATGTGGTGGCTCCAAGATGTAGGGGAGCTTGGTTCCTTCTGACTTGCTTTCCTGTGCTTAAGGGGCACCATTCCTATACAGTTGAGGACAGCTCCCCTCCACATGCACAGTCCAGGAACAGGATGTGGGGAGAGAACACCCCCTCTTTAAAGACAGACCTGGAAGTTGCATATGGGACTTTTGTTCACACCCATTGGTCAGAACTTAGGTGGCCGCATGTAGCTGCAAAGGAGGCTGGGATATGTTGGTCTTCAGTAGGTGGCTGTTTGGCTGAAAATCTGTTTCTACTGAAAGAAGAGAATGGGAGGGGATTATGAAACATTGCCTGTCACACTTTCAAATGTTTTGGGAGAAACTTACAGAAATGAACTTTGAAAAAACAACTTATTGCACTAATTAATAAGTTTATATTCCATATTTGCTCATTACTCTTTTGAACTATGGTGTACAAATTGAAATAGACCATCAGTACATAGTATATAGAATATATACATGTGTAGTCAGATTACAAAAATTGTAACTACTAGTAGTGAAGGAATTTTGGGTCACATTATTTTACTGACGGTATTTTCTGATAGAAACATGATTCTTGACTGCTGTGACTATTGCAGTAAACAGTATTTGAAATCTAAGCTCTTGGATTTAGTTTTAGCAGTCCCCTTGACCGTTTTGTGTGTATTTGTGCTCACATCCTCAGCAAGCAATACTAGGATATTGTGATTTAGTATCGCAATATCTTGTTAGGTTTTCAGTAAATGTTTGAATCACTGAAGTTCCAAGGAGGATGATAGCAGTGATATTTAAACATTTACTGTCCAGTATCTTCCTCTTTATTTCATGGGTTTGACGAAAGAGGAAGGTCTAGGATTCTTTGAACTAGCGTATAATTAGGTCAAGTAGAGACCTGAGGAACTAATGGGTCTCAAACAGTTTTCAGGATAACTTGTCAAAGTTGTGGGATTCCCAAGCTCCGATACTTCTTTTTCTGTAGGTATGGGTGACACTCTAGAATCTCCTTTCTTAATTTGGACTCCGGGTAATCCTGATGCAGTAGAAGCATTTTGAGAAACATTGACATAGTTCGTCTCTCATTTTAGAGAAGGAAAGGGATGCAGAGAAAATAAATGACTAACCAGTGCCTCAGAATAAGCAGGTCTGGGGGACTGGCACATGTTTTCCTGACTCTTGGTTCTTTGTTCTTTCTACAGAAGAGGGGACAGAGAATAGAGTACAACTGCATTTTTGATTTTATAGGAAGATCTGTTGTTTTCAAATATGTTGCTATTTATGTGTGAGCTCATTGGTAGTGAATGGTTGGCTCACTTACCTGTCTTCTTAGCCTCTTAGAAGAATAGCCTGAGTTGGTCAAATAAGTATTTAAAGGTGGGAAGTTGAGGTTTTAAATCAGGTATAGTTAGTGTCGGTGCTGTAGTGGGTAGGGTAGTGTATCTCCAGCGTTAGGGGTAGATGACAGGTAGGTTTTGACCTGGCATGTTTAGAAGGAACAAAGGGAGGTCATGTCCTCAAATTATTACTTTCCTTTTCTTCTGGTTTGCTTGCAGTTCTCACTGTTGAATTCATTCCTTTAGATTAAGGTAAGAGCTGGATTCCCTAATTTAAAGTGGAAATATTCCCAGACGAATATCCTTTATCTGTTATCAGGTTAACACTTTATTTTTATCATTTAGCTGGCTGTCATTGTAAACATTGGAGAGTAGCACCTGCACTAATAAGAGAGCTTTTTGGGACGGGGAGGGAAGGGTAGGGCACATGTGCCCTTGCCCAAGGAAAATGAAGGGCATGTTTGAGAAATGTCTGCTTGTGGTGCAGTCCTGGAAGGGTTCATGGAGGCTCCTCTGGTGGCTGGAGGTTGGTAGCGTTAGACTGGCACTTGCTGGCCTTCTGTTGCTAAGAGTGTCCGTAATGGGACTGTGGATAATTTTGCTGAGGACCACTGGGCTTGATGGAATATGGAGTCATTGGAGTAGGAGTGTTCTCTTTTTCTTAGTGTTTTTTCATCTGTTTAGGGCTCCTATTTGAGCAGTCTTATATCAGACATAAAAGGTATCACTTTGATCTAGAGAATTTTAATTCATAACAATCAACAAGTTATGTATTTTCACGATTAAAAAAAAAAAAGATCCAGCCCGGTAGAATGGTGTCACCCCCCACCCCCCACCCCCCTGTGCTCCATAAGTAATAGCTATTTAGTTTTTCCTACTAGAAATGTTCTATACATACAAATGTACAACTGTATATGTAAACATTTAGTATATACACGTCTGTTACAAAGCTGTATATTTAGTGCGATCCTGATTTTTTTTAGTGTGACATTGTGTGTGTGTGTGTATATCCACTCTGTGTACTTAAAATCAAAAGCAAATGGGATCATGCTAAACACACAGTTTTGCAACTTAAGCTTCTTGATCATCTTAGAAATATTCCCACATCAGGTGGTAGAGTTTCCCTGTTTTTTTAACGGATGGGAAGTGTTCCATGTTATGGATGCAGCACAATTGAGTCAGTCTCCATTAAAGAGCATTTAAATATTTTTTCCCTATTTTTGCTATTTTCAAACAACGCTGCAGTGTACATCCTTGTACATGTAACTTTCCTGTGAGCGTTAGCCAGAGAGTATATATTTATAAGGGAAATTGCTGGTTCACCAGGTATGTGCACATTTGAATATGTATATTGCCAAATTGTTTTCCAAGAAGTAGCACCAATTCATACTTCATCAGCAGTGTCTGAGAGTGTATAGTTTTCCAAATCTCACCAACACTGGTGTTATCGAAGTTTTAAATCTTTGTCAGTTTAATAGGTGAATAGTGAAGTCTAGTTGTTTGAATTTGCATTTCTTTATGAGTGAATTTGAGCATCTTACATTGTACTGTAAGTCTTGTACTTTAAATAACAAAGTATTCGTTCTTTGTTGTTTAGTTAAAATTGTTCTGTGATTTTCCTGTATTTATTTATTCTGTTGAATGAAAAACTGTTTTGATAAATTGTAAATGCTTATAAATAAATTGTAAATGCTTATAATTGTAAATGCTTGGATAAATTGTAAAAGGGGATTCTTGTTCCTCTTCAACTGAGGAAACATTTGCCTGTCCTCTGTATAAGATATGTGAATTACGGTGGTAGAAACTTTGACTACAAAAGTGAATAAGGTTTGGTGACCTGTGCTGTTAGTGTTGAGATAGTTGTGTGTATACAGGCAAAATTAGCACAGGTAAGACCATGGCTGCTAACAATTAGAGGTATTGCCATACAGAGAACTAACTAGAAGAACACGGGGAAGTCAGACAGATCTGGGGATTTGAGCATGCCTTGTGGAGGAGGAGGGATGGGAGCTTGGTCTCGAAGAATGGATGGGCTTTTTACAGTAGAACCTGGGGAAGTGACAGTCGGCTGGAAGAAGTCATATAGGCACCTGTGGTGGGTGTGCCTGGAGTATAAGAGCGTGTGTGTGTGTGTGTGTGTGTGTGTGTGTGTGTGTGTTATGTTGGGGGAGGGATAGGAACAATTGCAGTGAGAAATGAGAGTTAATGGGTCTTAAAAGGAATTTGAATTTGGGGCAGTTGAAGGTTTTTCATCAGGGCGATGATGGCAGATCCATGAGTTAGGGAGATGACAGCCTTTTGAAAGGCTCATTCTAGGTGTACAGGCATGAGGAATAAGAGAGGGAAAAACAAGACAGAGGGAGAGCCAAGTTAGGAACATCTTGAGTTCTTAATTATTTAATTTTCAACAGAACAAAGTGAATATTTCTGGATTCAAATAGCAATGTGACCCAGGTTTTGGAGATAGAAAGGAGAGAATTCAGCTTTGGTGGCAGTATAGTAAAGGTCATAAGGAGTCGAATGACTGGCTTAATGGGACAGTTGAGAATATTTCCTAGTAAGCTCCTGAAGGAACTGTGGAAGAACAGAAGATAGAATTATTATTGTAGTTCAAACCTTCCATTAGTGACAGGTGGAAATAATTTATAGCACCATTAAAAATGAGCTAAAAAATGGGGCAGTGGGAGAAGGCAGTGTTAGAAGCTGTGATTCTGGAAAGGGAAAGGTTGTATCACAGTTCATGGTTTGAAAAGTATAGAGTAGTTAAACATGTGAGAGTTTAATTTATTCTGAGTGTCTTAATATTTTCCTGAAAAATACCATATTTATTGTTTATGTTCACATATGTTGTTATTGGGAGACCAATCATCTAAAAAGCATTTATCTTGTGAGGCAGATAGAGCTATTTATTGAGTACCTACTAGTGCCAAACATGGCACTAGGGCCTGGGAATCAATGCTGAAATAAAACCCTCGCCGTATGTGCCATCATGGAAGTTAGTTGTAGCGGGGGATCTTTAATAGCCTGCTCCTAATCCAGAGTAGGCTTTAAGGACGCAGTCTAGAGTACACGTGAATTTTCATTAAAGGGAACACAGTCTATGAAATTGAGTAATGTTTGATGTTGCTTTTTGAAGGTCAAAATTTTTGTCTCCTTTTAAGAGCCCCTTTGACAGTTAGTTTTAGGTTAAAGTTTATTTGGATATAAGTAGGACTGCTGTCTCTAAGACAAATACTGTCTGCTGAGAAATTTGTTCTGATTTGATCGTTTCCCCTTGAAAAAGAACAGCTGTCATCACAGTGGTGTGTTTTACTTCACCTTTACATCAAACACATTTATTTTTGAGAGACATTACTATGGTACAAAAGACTGTTTCATTGAAGTTTTCCAAAAGAGCAATGGTAAGAAAATTATTAGGATCTCAGCATATTTTGCCATCTAATTTCAATTTTTGAATTTCCCTGTAGTGGTTGTGTGGTACAGTTCAGAATGTCAGTAATGCTAGGTGAATTTACCTAAGGATTGGCCTGAAGGCCCACAGCTACTCAGCGGTACCGGAGTCAGCTCTGCAAAGGGAGGAAGTTGAAGACAGAAGTCTTAGGATTCATGGGAGACGTTTGGAAGAAGGCTGTTTGCTGAATAAGATAAAGATACGGACATGTGAAGTAAAGGATGTGGGCATATAGGGAAGGTCAAGGAATAAAATTCAATAGAATGGATAGAAATGGAGAGACTTGAACAAATGGATGAACAGGAATTCTCAGTTCTTTAAAAAAAAAACAAAAAACCTCTTTAATGATTTATTGTGACTTCTAGGGGAAAGACTAGACTAGTCATAGCACTCCCTACCTGGATGATCTGGCTCCAGCTGACTTAAGCCGTCTTGTCTCCCATGTCTTTGCATGTCTGCTTCCTGGGCCAGCCATCATCCCTTCTTTCTTTTAGTTAACTTCTTTTCCTCCTTCATTTTCAGTTCAGATATTACTTTGTCAGGGAAAGCAGACCCCTGTCCTAGTCACCTCTTCTTTTTTAATGTCTCATGTCTCCCTGTACTTTCCTTTCACAATGCTTATCACAGGTGGTAATTTTTTTAGTGCTTGTTTTATTAGTACCCTCCAGAGAGCAGGAGCAGTGGTGTTTTGCTCCCCCTTGCATTCTAAGAGATCAGCAAGTGTTTGGCGTGTGGTACCAAGTAAACATTTGTTGAATGCATCAGTGAACTACGTTTTGGTCTTTACTAGTTGGTCTCAAGGACCAAATGATTACATAAGGGGAATGTACATTTGGAGTAAGAGTTAGACAGGGAATATGGGAGCCTTGAAGAAGAAGAAAAAGGTGAATCCTGTCTTTTTAAAGATAAGCTTGGAAAACTCTGTGTAACCAGTAAAAAGACAAAGTTATTTATTCATGGATTAATTTAATAAGTGCATATGAAATACCTACTAGTTGTTAGAAGTTCAGTGTTGGTATTACGGAGTTGAAAGATTGTGCCTTCTCTATTAAAGGAGTACATGATTTTATTAGTTTATTGAAATAGATACAGTTCTTAGTTTCATTTGGAATGGTTTTAAATTGTGGAGGGAATCAGGCTGGATGTTCTTTATGATTTTTAGCCAACAAAGTGAGTTTCATTCAACAGTTATATCTGGAATGTCAATCCAGCATTTGCAGTAGCTCTCGGGTTCACATTTAAAATAAGCTCTAGCTTTGGCGTCATTTAAAAAGTGATAGAAGGGACTTCCCTGGTGGTGCAGTGGTTAAGAATCCACCTGCCAGTGCAGGGGACATGGGTTCGATCCCTGATCCGGGAAGGTCCCACGTGCCGCAGAGCACCTAAGCCCGTGTGCCACAACTACTGAGCCTGCGTTCTAGAGCCCACAAGCCACAACTACTGAGCCCATGTGCCACAACTACTGAGGCTTCATGCTCTGCAACAAGTGAAGCTGCCGCAATGAGAAGCCCGTGCGCTGCAATGAAGAGTAGCCCCCGCTCGCCACCACTAGAGAAAGCCCGTGCACAGCAATGAAGACCCAATGCAGCCCAAAAAAAAAAAAAAAGTGAAGAAAGTGGTTTGGATGCGTTTTGGCGTTACTTTTTCTTCACATTTGGACAACAGAACAAGAAGAATGATTGAGGGAAAGTTCGTTGTACAGATGGATTTTCAAAAGAATTGAGTCTTGTAGTTAGAAAATTACTGAAGCTTTTGATCTTGTCAGGTGAATGATCTTTTTAAAAGCTTAAAAGGGACTTGTTTTAAAGTAGTTCTGAAACCTTTCTCAGGGACTAGTTTCTGTAGTAAATATTTAGAAAAGCAAATATTCAGATTTCATTTTTTGGCTCTTTGCCTGGCCCCTTGCCAGGCCCTTGGGACGTAGTTGTGAGTTAGGTGGACATACGTGGTCCCGTTCATGGCCATGAAGCCCTTCAGTGTGGTTGGAGTTCGCTGTAGAGAACCCTAAAGGAGACGTGGCTTGATGCTTCCATCATCCAGCTGTCCATTTGTCCATCTGTTTATGTAGTCCTTGAACTTAGCTCTGGTGGCAACATGTTAGACTACTTTATTGTTGCTTCATCTCTGATAACAAAGGGGCTAAGGGGGATAACATTTATAATACCAATGTAAAATAGAAACTGGGATCTTCAGCTTGTTGGCATTGGCAGATTCTTTTTAAAAAAGAGATGTTCATGTAAATCAGTGAGTTTCTCTTGTTAAAAAATAAACTAATAATGGTAACATTATTAAATAATGCTAATATTGATTGCCTGCTATGGGCCAGACTCTACATATTCATTATTAGTTATTTTAATATTATCAGCAGCCCTAGAAGTTGGTGGATAGTATCTGTTTATAAGTTAGAAAACTGAGATGCAGGGAAGTAAATTTGCTTAAGGTTAATCATAGTAGATTGCTTATGCTGCTTCCAGATAATAAAAAACCCAGTGAACAGTTACAGGCCCTAAAGTTAAACATTCAGATAGAAAAGAAAAAGGAACATAGAGCTTCTATAACCCATTAATTGAAGAAATAGATAAAAGTTCTGGTATGCTGGGATTGATGCTTTGTGCTACTGGTTCATTAGTCTTTCAGATAATTAACCAGAACATCTAATAGCTTTCTATGTTTGGGGAATTCTTTACCTTAAGAATCTTGGTGGGAGGTAGATGTCTTCCATTATGAAAGCCAGTTGCTCACTTTCTCTGCATTTTTTTGGGGTTAGGATGCAATCATATGACCTGGGACCTCCATTCCTCTACCTCAGAAGCCAGTGATTTGCAGAAGCAGGCACTTTGCAAAGTCTGTGTTCTGCAGTGCAAGGGGGATGGCAGCTGCGGCTCTTCTGGAGGCAGTCAGTGACAGATCCAGTTGTAGCATTTAGTTCCAGGGTCAGTGGTATCTCTACAAATCACAGGGACCGAATCCTGTGTTGTCTCCACTGGACCAGATCTGTGGTTTGAATTTTCGGTGTTCTTGGTTATGTAGCCTTCCAGCCTGGCCCTCCTGGGGTTTTCTGTGAGTTGCCTAATACACTTTAATAACTTCCTTTACAGTTTCAACAAAGCTAGAGTTAGTTTCTTTTGTTTGCAACTAAAAACCTTTACTCAGATGTTGGTAATTACGACAATAGACAATTCTAAGGAACTCTCTATGGTCAGGGTTATCTGTATCTAGATTAGAATTTACTAAGTAGAAGAGTTCACACAATACATATTAAGTGAAATACTCGTAAAACACTTTGCTTATTGATTTAATGCATTTGCTGAATTTGAGTGCCTTTTCTAGGCCAGGATATGTTCTAGGTGTTGGAGATACAGGAGTGACAGTGTAGGTAAGATCCCTGTACTCACAGAGCTTACGTTCTATTGTGAAATGTAGAATAAGCAAGAAAGCAAGTAACATAATTGACCAAGAGTGATACATATCATGTACATATCATGATAAAAATAAAGACAGGATAATGTGATAATGATGTGTGTGTGTATGTTTAGGAGTTGTATCTTATAAAACATTTACTTTAAAATTGTTGTCAGGAGTCATGACTTCTGTTTTTGACTGTGGGACAGTAACATTCTGAATTTACCCTCCCACCATAAACAGCTAGGAAACTGGACAAAATACATGGAACAACTGTTTTCAGATATTAAACAATAGGCAGTGCGGAACCACATTCCCTAACAGATGGGAAACAAACGAGGAGGTCCTGTGATGGTGCAGCTTTCTGCCTGGAGGCAGATCTCAGTGCGGGGAAGGAGATCCCCAAAAAAGCCAGTGAGTTGAGGAAAGAAAGATTGGGGTTGGGGGAGGCCAGAATGGTTCTGATTTGAGGAGCAGAGTTCTGGAAAGAAGGGACTTACGCTGAGAGTTATGCAGAGAAAGAGTTCCATAAATCTTCTTAGTGGTCCCCTTAAATGTTGACTGAATGCCAATCTGTGGTGCATGTGTAGGGTACAGTTTCATGAAGGAAACATTTCTGGGGAAGGAATCCACTGGGAAGCTGTAAGCAGAACAATTTTCTGAGCTCACCCAGGGCTGGAAAATATTTGAGTACTTTATAGCCAAAGTAGAAAGATCTCATTATATGCTGTGTTGATTGAGAATCCAAAAGGGTCATGTCTTAATGGGGCTAAACTAGTCCTAAAATAAAGGTTACTCTAGATATGTTTGAAAAAAATCTTAGAAACACGCCTTAAAAGGGGCAAACTACAATTGACACTTGAACAACACGGTTTGAACTGTGCAGGTCCACTTAATACGTGGATTTTTTTCAGTACTCCAGTACTACATGATTTGCAGTTGGCTGAATCCATGGACGCAGAACTGCAGATATGGATGACTGGCTGTGAATTTATACTTGGAGATTTGACTGTGTGGGGGGGTCAGCACCTCTAACCCCTCTGTTGTTCAAGGGTCACCTGTAATTTGAAAGTAATGTAATTGCCAGTCATTGCAAAGGCCAATAGTCTTTAAAGAAACGTAAAGAAACCCAACACTCAACAGTGTAAAATGTCTAGCATCCAATCAAAAATTACTAGACGTGTGAAGACGTAGGTTAATGTGACTTATAATTAGGATATCAGTAAATTGAAACCAACCTAGAACTGACATGTTAGAATTAACAGGTAAGGACATGAAAGCAGTTACTGTATTCCATATGTTTAAAAAGTTAGAAATTATGAAAGGTATAAAAAGATCCAAATAAAACTTTTAGAGGTGAAAACTAATGTGTGGAATGAAAAATATACAGGATGGCATTAATGGCAGATTAGACATGGCAGAAGAGAAGATTAGTGAGTTTGAAGACAGAAGAGAAAACTCAGGAGAAACAGAAATGATAGAGACAATGGAATTAGCAGGCAAAGTTATTAAAAAATGGCTACAATAAAATGCAGAGTCAAATGTCAAATCACTGTGTTGTACATCTAAAACTAATATTTTATGTCAAATGTATCTCAATAAAAAATACAAATAAAACACAGGGTCAGATTGTGGTTAATGTTGACATCTTGGTACATGAGTTTTGCTTAAAAAGAGCAATTGTGACTGCTACCTGAAGTTGGCTTGATGTGTAGTTAAGAGTAGTTGCAAATCATTATTTCAGCAAAGCACCAGGATATGGCAGAAAAACTTTATTGTGTAACAGCGTGTTTGTTATTTCTTGATATGTAACAATATTACCGTAAAGTTAGAAACTTAAAAACAAGTACATTTATGGCCTCACAGTTTCTGTAGGTCAGATGTCTGAGCACAGCTTAGCTTAATTAGCTGGGTCTCTGAGGGCTCTGGTCAAGTTATTGATGGGGCTTTGGTCTCATCTAAGGTGTAACTGGGGAAGGTCTCCTCTAAGCTCATATGATTGTTGGTAGAATTCAGTACCCTGTTCAGTGTTGGATTGAGGGCCTCCGTTTCTTGCTACCTATTGGCAGACATCTGCCCTCAGTTCATTGCTGTGTGGTCCTTTCCAGCATGGCCACTACTTTCTCAAAGACAGTGAAGGAGTGAGTCTTCGCACTAGACAGATATACAGTCTCATGTATCATAACCACAGAAGTGACATCCCTTCACATTTCCTGTATTCTCTTGGTTAAAAGCAAGTCATAGGTCTTGGTTCAAAGGAAGGGTCTGTGGGAGGGCATGAACAGCAGGAGGCTGTGTTGTGGCAGCCGTCTTAGAGTCTGTCCATTATAGAGAGTAGAGTGTAGTGGGAAAGAAATGCTGTCCATTTGATTGGATGCCCTACATTTTTGTACATTCCCTGGAGTCTGATCTAGATATCTGGCTTTGAATCCTAGCCCTGCCTTTTCCCAGCCATAAAAACTTCTCTGAGCCTCAGTTTCCCTGTGGGGATAATATACGCCTACTGTTTATAGCGTTGTGAAGAGTAATAGAATGCTTGTAAAGCACTTAGGACTCCATCCTACTAACTCCTAGTCATCTTCCCCATCCCAGTTGAGATGTCTGTGTTCAGGGAAACCTTCCCCGACTCCTTCCAGTCTAGGTTAGGTTTCAAAACACCTTGAACTTTTCCTTATCACTGCTTCACACTGTTCCACCTGAACTTGATACCTGTTCGGTTTATTTATTTTTGTATCTGTTTTCTTTAGACTGAGCTGCTTAAGAGCAGGAGTTGCATCTGCTTTGTTCACTGCTGTCTCTTCAGGGCCTAGCATAGAATCGTAGAAGGGCCTGGTGTATAGAAAACGCCATAAATGTTTGCTGAATAACTGAAAGAATGAGGTTAAACTGCATGCACTGCTTCTTTGAAATGGCATTTTTAGTGTTACCATACTGTGTTTTTCCAAGTACTGGAGCAGTTAGTCTAAAAGATACTCCCTCTGTTTCTAGGATGGTCAGGATCTAGCATGGGAGACTGAGGCATAATAGTCTTAAAACTGTGATTGAAGAGGTTTGCAGAGTGGATGCTAAAAAATGGTAAAAAAAAAAAAAAAAAAAGCTGACAGTATGAGGATACAGTAGTAAAAATCAGTCCTAGTGGATTAGAAGTAGGGTACACAGTAGGGAGTTTCTCTTGCTGTAAATGTGCTCTGCAGATTACTCCATGGTGTGGTATGAAGGAAATAAGCTTGGAGAAAATTACCTTCTTGGAGAGTCACAGTACACATTAGCATATTATAGGAAACCTGTTAACATAGTAAGGGCAATCTTTATTAAGCTTGCTATGAATACTTTATAAACACACACATATCACAACCTAGTAAGGTATTATTTTCAAATAACTGATGATAAAAATTAGGTTTAGAGGTGGAGTAGTTTTCCCTAGTGGTTGGTGAGATAGGATTCAAACCAGGTTCGGCCCTCACTCTTAGTTATTATTTGTATTGCTTCTGTGGAATATGTTTTAGCAAATATTAATTTCATGAGAGCAGGAATCTTGTACCTTTTTGAAAAAATTTATTTTTTGGCTGCATTGGTCTTCGTTGCTGCGCGCAGGCTTTCTCTAGTTGTGAGTGGGGGTTACTCTTCATTGCGGTGCACGGACTTCTCATTGCGGTGGCTTGTCTTGTTGCGGAGCACGGGCTCTAGGCACGTGGGCTTCAGTAGTTGCGGCACACGGGCTCAGTAGTTGTGGCTCTCAGGCTCTAGAGCGTGGACTCTGTAGTTGTGGCGCACGGGCTTAGTTGCTCCGCGGAACGTGGGATCTTCACGGACCAGGGATTGAACCCGTGTCCCCTGCATTGGCAGGCGGATTGTTAACCACTGCGCCACCAGGGAAGTCTCAGAACCTTGTACATTTTGTTCGTCATGTATCTAGGACTAGTATCTTGCTTATCCCTTAATACATGGCTGAATGAAGGGTTTCTGGTATTTTAAACTGTATCTCAGCTTCCCAAGTTGAATTCCATGTAAAACTTGAAGAGAGTTTTGTAGATAGCAGCTGGTATAATCCAATCAGTGGATTACAACAGAAAGTAATTTTGTGTTTCCACTTTGCAGTGATGGAGTAGTTATGTCCCTAAAGAAGAAACATCTATGTAGTCTTTGACTCCTTGTAACTTCCTCTCAGTTACTTTTGAATTTACTCTATTACCCAGCCCTCTTGAGTTTTGTTTCTGAAATAGTCTTCAATTAAGCTCTTTCTTTACATTATTGTTAATGACCTCTCTACAGATCAGATCTTTAGTTTCTTTTTGCTTACTGCAGTAATTTTTTTTAAGAATTAATTTTCAGTTTTAATATGCATATAATCAAAATTGAATACTACCGAAAGGCTTGTGATGAAAAAAACCCGTCCCCAGGCACACCCTTCATTACTCTAGTCCTGCTCCGGAGAGCAGTGCTTCCCGAACTTTTCCACCTCAGAGTCTGTATGGGCAAAATAGAAGAGGCTGTTTGGGTGTCCTGAGGTCTTCAGGGGATCTTGGCACTTCTGGAACATTAGTGGCACTGTGTGCCATGTACACTAGCTGGCAAGCTCTGCCCCGTAGGTAATCACTTTTCCCTCAACTCTTAGCTGTTTCTTCTGCTGTTTATCTATTTCTAATTAAGTTGCTTATCAGTTAGGATGCTTTTGGATGGTAGTACTGAGACCACGACCCAAACTGGCTTCAGTGTAAATCACAGTTGGAAGTCCAGAGGTAGGGTGGGTTCTAGGGCAATTGGTTTTGTGGCACAATAATGTCTTCAGGAACCCAGTTTTCTATCTCCCCCTTTAGTCATTGGCCGGCTACATCCTCAAATTAATAAGATGGCTGCAGCAGTTTCAGGAGTTGTACCCAGATCCAGCAGTGTCCAGAGAAAGAAAATTATTTTTCTTGTAGCTGTATAAGAATATGGAAACTTTGCCTAGAAACTCCGGCAGACTTACCTCCTGAGTTATATGCCTGTTTCTGAAAGACTCACTAGAAAGGGAAATGGAATTACATTTAGACCAATTAGGCACACGCCTGGAACTGAGCGCCTTCCCTGAGAACATGCCTAAAGGGATGGGTGTGCAAATCGGTTCTGGAC
Organism: Balaenoptera borealis; assembly: GCF_965194805.1. Lineage (NCBI taxonomy): Eukaryota > Metazoa > Chordata > Mammalia > Artiodactyla > Balaenopteridae > Balaenoptera > Balaenoptera borealis. The sequence goes on along the minus strand of NC_138862.1, from coordinate 8,331,352 downwards.
AAAATCAGCTTCTGCTAGAATGGAAGAAGGGGGAGAGTGGAGGCTGGGTAGGTAACTCTGACCCTAATTTGGTATTTGACTTAAAATTTAAGATATTATCTATTGACTTTCTGTTAAGGTAGATGAATATTTAACTTTAAACCACCTGTTTTATACGTCTTCTCCCATCTGTCCATTATAGTTTTATATATATATATTCTTTCTTTAAATGTATTGTGTTTAATGATGATTATGTAAGTCTTGTTCACCGTGGAGGAAAATTGTATGCTGTGATTACATTTCCCTCCTTGTATAATTTTGTTTTTCCTGTTTTGTTTTCCTCGTATAATTTTGTTGTGCTTTGTTTTCTAGGTACTAGTGACTGAGTTTTCCTGTACCTTCTAATAGCCTCTCCATATAGTTTTGCACAAATATCAGATAATTAGTTGTCCTGGTCCTCATTCTCACTCACCCCCAACCCCCTCCCTTAAGAACGTTCTTAAGGGGCGCTCCATCAAACTACTCCTGAATGGAATTCTTTTTTTTTTTTAATTTTTATTGGAGTATAGTTGATTTACAATGTTGTGTTAGTTTCTGCTGTACAGCAAAGTGAATCAGTTATACATACACACACATCTACTCTTTTTTAGATTCTTTTCCCATGTAGGTCATTACAGAGTATTGAGAAAAGTTCCCTGTGCTATACAGTTGGTCCTTATTAGTCTGTATGGAATTCTTGCTCTCTAGGTCTAATAAGGTTCCTTTGTGTATCTCCAACAGGTTTGGGTCTCCTGTTTCCTAGTTCTCTGACCTTTATCTTTCCTGCCTTTATCTTTCTTTTTGCCAGAGCACAACTTTCAGTACTTCCTGAGAAAGGGTGCAAGAGAGGTTAATTTTTTGAGACATCATCTGAAAATATCTTTAATCTGCTTTCTCTCACGAGTAAAAGTTTTGACTGGGTACAGAATTGCAGTTGGAATATAATTTTTACTGAGAACTCTGAATGGATTGCTTCATGGTTTTCTAGCTTCTATAGCAGATATAATTTGTATTCTGGGTTCCATTAAAAAAAACAGTATGGAAAAGTTAGAGAACATAATGCACTCCCATGTATCTATCACCCAACTTCAACATTGATCAACTTGTGGCCGCTCTTTTTTTTTTTTTTTTAATTTATTTAATTTATTTATTTTTGGCTGTGTTGGGTCTTTGTCTCTGTGCACCGGCTTTCTCTAGTTGAGATGAGCGGGGACTTCTCTTCATTGTGATGTGCAGGCTTCTCATTGCAGTGGCTTCTCTTGTTGCAGAGCACGGGCTCTAGGCGCACGGGCTTCAGTAGTTGTGGCACGTGGGCTCAGTAGTTGTGGCACGTGGGCTCTAAAGGGCAGGCTGAGTAGTTGTGGCACAAGGGCTTAGTTGCTCCGCGGCAAGAGGGATCTTCCCGGATCAGGGCTCGAACCTGTGTACCCTGCATTGATAGGCGGATTCTTAACCACTGCGCCACCAGGGAAGCCCTCATGGCCACTTTTAAAAAATTCATAATCCTGTCTACCTCTCTTCCCTTTGATTTTATACAAGCAAACCCAGATGTATAATTTCACTCTTGAATATTTCAGTATATATCTCTAAAAGGTAAGGACTAGTTTCTAAACTATAACCCCAGTAGCATTATCGTACCTTTAAAAGATTAACAGTAATTCTTCAACTATCCAGTTAAAGTTCAAGTTACCTCGATTGTCTCATAATTATATTTTTAAACAGTTCATTCAAATCAGCATCTAGGTAAGGTCCATAAATTGTCATTGATTGACAAATCTCTTAAGTCTCTTAATCTATTGGTTGTTTTTTTCCCCCGTGAGTTTTATTTGTTGAAGAAAGTGTATCATCTGTCTTGTAGTCTTCTGCAGCCTGGATGTTGTTGAATGAAACTCTGGTGTCATTGATGTGTTCCCCGTCCCTTGTAATGTATTTCCTGTACTTGGCAGTAAGATCTTGATAAAATTTTGTTTTTTTCTTCTTTTTCTCTGTTTTTTTTTTTTGAGAGGTGGTGAGTGGGGAGAATACTGCATGGGTGGTATGTTATCTTTAGGAGGCACAAAATATCTGACTTTCTGTGATGTTAGTGGCTATTAAATATTACTATAGATCCATTAAATTTTTAGAAAATTTGGTCCTTTTTATATGAACCCTCCCACTTCCCGGAAGTTTTAAGGATCTGATCTTCATCTGTGGTGTTCTGAAGTTTTGTAGTGTTACCTTGTCTATTTTCTATTTGTTTACTTTTTACCCTTATAGGGAGATATTTTTCAACTTCTGTTTTCCATCAGGGTATTTTTTATGTTCTCTGCTCCTCCCCCCCACCCCCCACTAGCATTTTGTTTTTACTTCATGGTTACATATATTCTTTTGCCTCTTCAAGCACGTTCATATTATGGTTAATTGCCTTTTTTCCCCTTTCATGGCATTGTCTCAGTTTCCTCTGGATTCCTGTTTTTCTGCTTGTTTTGATTTCTGTCTTTGAGTTTTGGCAGCTTTCCTCAAATATCTGGCCATCCCTGGGCTGGTGGCTTGTATATTTAGGAGTAAGTTACAATAAAGCTGAAGGAAGCTTTTTGTGAGGTTGAGGCTTGTTCACTGAAGGCTTAGTGTGGTGCTTGAGGGACCCATGAATATGAGTAACCCTAGGGCTTTTACTCCAGGGCTCTTGGTGTCTCCTGATTGAAACTGTAAATCCCATGCCTGGGGGAGAGGGAACGTGTATTCCTCTTGCTGATGTTCTGCAAGCAGAACTGGAGAAGGGGACTAGAGTCCACAGTTCCGTATAGAGACTCTTATTCAGTTCTGTTTTTAGTCTTCTGCCTCAAACCAGTTCTCTGTTGTGCTTGATCTTTCAACGTGTAGAGCCTCTTCGCATTTTCCTCAGAGAGCGTGCATGCCTCTGGTCTGTTTGGGGACATGATAGTTGCCAGCCTGTATAGGGTTTGGGCTGCAATTTGGGGCTTTACTACATTTATTTTATATACTTATTTGTTAAAACAAACTCAGGAAAGTTGCCGGTAAAATACAGATAACTTTTATTTCCTGAATCTTTTGAAAGAGAGTTGTTGACATGATGTCTCTTCTTTGTTGAATATTGTAGTGCATGTTTCCTACAAACAGACATTCTCTTGCCTGACAACAATACAACCAACAAAGGCAGGAATGTAACATTGATATATTACAGCTGTCTGATCCTTAAGCCTCCATTCAGGTTTCAGCAGTTGCCCCAGTGGTGTTCTTTATAGGAAAAGGATACAGTCAATCTAGGATCACTTAACACATTTTGTTGTCACGTCTCTTCAACTGTTGATCTAGAATAGTCCCTCCACTGTTTTTTCTTTTATGATATTGATATTTTTGAAGAATACAGGCCAGTTATTTTATAGAATCACTCTCAATGTGAGTTTGTCTGATGTTTCTTTGTATTAGATGTAGGTTAAGCATCTTTGCCAGGAGTATCATAGAAGTGATGCTATATTAATTTCATTGCATTTTGTTAGATGGTGTATTATTGTTTTTCTGTTTGTGCTGTAAGAAAGTTACCACAAATTTAGTGGCTTAAAAAACACACATTTATTATATTACAGTTCTGGAGTTCAGAAGTCCAAAATGCATCTCAACTGGGCTCAAATCAAGGTGTCAGTAGGGCTGCATTCCTTTTGGAGACTCTACAAAATAATGTTTTTCCTTGCCCTTTCCAACTTCTGGAGGCTACCTGCATTTCTTGGCTTATGGCCCCCTTCTTCTCTTTTCAAAGCCAGCTAGTTTGGACCTCGTGCATCTCATGCTGCCATCTCTCACTCTTCTTTCCCCCCACCCTTTCACTCTTAAGGACCTTTGTGATTACATCGGGCCCACTGGGATAATTGAGGATAATCTCAATTTTAAAGTCATCTGATTGGCAAGTTTAATTTCTTCTGCAAACATAATTCTCCTTTGCCATGTAAAGTAACACGTTCACAGGTTCTAAGGATTAGGATGTGGACCAGTCTTGGGGCAGGGGCATTATTGTGCCTACTACAGGTAGCATATGATTTCAGTTCGTTCCGTTATTGGTGACGTTTACTTTGATCACTTGATTATGGTGGTGCCTTAAGGCTTATCCATTTTAAAGTTACTTTTCCTCCCTCTTTGTAATAAATATTTTGTGTAGAGATACTTTGAGACTGTGTAAATATTCCATCAGTAATCAGACTTCTTATTTATTCACTTGTTTTATATCACTATGAGTACCTGATTTTCTGTTTCATGCAGTGGGTTGTAATCCATTACTGTAATTATTTATTTTGATGCCTCACTTGTCCCAGGTTTTGCTAGTAGAAGCCCCTTCAAGTTTGCTTCTGTGTCCTTTTAGCATATCTCCATCATTTTTTGGAGCACTTTCCAGGCTCATCTTGAACTACTGTCTCAGCCTTGGAATTGGAATTGGCTGTTTTTCCAAGGACCTCCCCCCCCCTTTAAAAAATCCTTTATTTTGAAATAATTGTAGACTCACAGGAAGTTGAAAAATAATATAAAGTCCCATGTACCCCCTTCATCCAACTCCCTTCAGTGGAGTTTTGTGTAGCCCTACTACAGTATCAAAATCAGGAAATTTGATATGTCTGGTACATTTCTGTTAACTGCACTACAGAACTACTCACTTTTCATTATTTTTTAAGCTTGCATTTGCGTGTGCGTATAGTCTTTTGTAACTTATCTATTTCATGTACAGAGTTGTGTAGCTAGCCCCACAATCAAGATAACAGAGCTGTTCCATCACTTCAGAAGCACTCTTTTGCTACCTCTTTGTATTCCCAACACCGCCCTCCACCATTTTGTTTATTCTCCATGTCTGTAGTTTTGTCACTTCAATATGTTATAGGAATGGAATTATACAGTAGTAACCTTTTGAGATCAGTCTTTTTCACAAAGCATAATGCCTTGAGGTCCATTTGGTGTTATGTATATCAATAGTTAATTCCTTCTTATTGCTGGGTAGTGTTCTGTTGTATGGATGTACCAAGTTTGTTCAACCATTCACCTATTGAAGGACATCGGGATTGTTTCCAATATTTTGTATAATATTATGAATAAGACTGCTTTGAATGCTTGAGAACAGATTTTCGTGTAAACATTGTTTTCCATTTTTGGGAGTAGAAGTTTGAGAGTGTGATTGCTGGGTCATGTGGTAAGCACGTGTTTAGTTTTGTAAGCAACCACCGGACTATTTTCCATAGTGTCTGTACCACTTTATTGTTCTCACCAGCACTATATGAGGGATGCAGTTTCTCAGCATCCTCCCCACCATTTAGTGTTATCACTGTTTTTTACTTATAGCTGTTCTAATAGGTGTGGTGATACCCTGTTATGGTTTTAATTTGCATTTCTTTAATGACTAATGATGTTGAACATTTTTTTATTTGCTTGCTTGCCATCTGTGTCTCCTCTTTGGTGAAATATCTGTTCATGTCTTGCCCATTTTCTGATTGGATTTTTTTTAAAAATTTTAACTGCTGAGTTATGAGGGTTCTTTATGTATTCTAGATACAAGGTCTTTGTTGGATATGTGGTTCGAAAATACTTTCTCCCTGTCCATAGCTTGTCTTTTCATCCTCTTAATAGAGTCTTTCAGAGCAAAAGGTTTGAATTTTGATGAAGTCCAGTTTATTAAATCTTTCCTTTATGGATCATGCATATGGTGTCAAGTGTGAGAGCTCTTTGCCTAGAGAGCAAATGGAGAATGGTATTAGAAACCAAAACCTGAGCATTAGGTGTGCTTGTTGCTCTTAGGGTGTGGATCTTCTCCAGGTCTCAGTGGACATAGAGAATATGTGTGTGTCCTAAGCCTTTCCAGGTTTCAGGGTACATTAACTATTTTCTTTGGTATCTCCAAGTGTAGACACTTACTCTGTGCCTTCCTTCATTCTCCTAAGTGTACTACCACTGTCTATGTTTTATTTCATTATCTAAACATTTGTCCATTACTTTCTTTTATTATTATTGTTTTTTGACTTCTATACTGATTTTATTTTCAGTGGAGCTTTGTGAGAGAATAATTGTAAATGCATGGACTATACACTGTGTTGAATGTGTACTTGTTGAAGCTGTAGTATTTCCTTTTCAGATCTTTTTTTTGTCTTTATTTTTTTTTTACACTTGTCAGCCTTACCCTCCTCCTACTGTAGCTGCTTTCACCCGGATTGTGCTGTTTCACCACAGCCTGTAATCATCCGTGATTCTCGTTTCCATGTAATGAAGACCAAGTTTATTAAAATATTCAGGTTCTCTTTTCCAGTAAGGACCTCAGCTTACTTTTCCAGTCTTTTTATCTGTAACCCTACCGTATTTGCTCCACTCCAGAGCTATTCTAAGTAGCTTTCATTTCCCCACGTGTGTTATGCTTTCTGCTCCTTTCCTCTCAGTTTTCCTTTGAGGCACATTGTCTGTGCTAGTTTTACAGCATTTTCTATAGAGCACAGAGCTTGGCATATAGTGGGCACTGGATGCATTAAATACATAAACAAATGCTGCTTCCTCTGAAATAATAATACCACCCAAACTTTTTATTGACCTATTATCATTTTCCAAATACTACCATACAGTATCTCATTTAATTCTCAAAGCAACTCTGTAAGCCATTATTCATCTTTTATAAATGATGCTGAGTGAAATGTCCAAGGTCATAACTGTAGGAGTTAAATTACATTTAACAGATGTTTGTGTACCTATTTTGTGACAGGCCCTGATTTAGATGCTCGAGACACTTGGGGAACAAAGCAGACAAATGTGCCCTTAATAGAACCAATATTAGAAAGTTCTCCTTGTGGGGTGGGTTTTGGGGAAAGTCTTCCATAACCTTAGTTACTCATCTCAGATGTCATCTCTTTTAGTTTCTCCTAGCGCTTCTGGAAGGAGGCAGGAATGGGGTAGAAAGAATAGCTGTGTCTTCTGTGTTCTCGTTAGTTCCTTTTTGTGCACAGTTTTATTCTAAGTAGCATTTATAAAATCATTATTTGTATTTGGGGCCTTTGCTAGATTGAGCAGCTATGGGCAGGGATTGTTTTTTTTCTGGTATCCAGGATGCCTGGCCCATAGTATATCTAATATTCTCAATAAGTGTTTGAACCCATTAATATTAAGACTTATCCATGGTTGTCATTTACTGATAGCAGGTAACAATACTTTTCAGTACTCATTAATGCCTCTGTGTAAGGATACAAACCAGTTTAAAAAACTCCACTCTGTATCTTAGCCAGGAGGACATATTCTCAAAGAGATTATCTATAGGCAAGTTTTTTACTGAAGTTTAATAAACTAGTTTGTTTGTGGGTATGTATACGTCTCTAGTCTGGAGATGGAGTCTTGACTCCCTTTTCTCCTCAGTTTTGACCATCTCGTAGGAGTCCTGAGTTATTTGTTAAAGAAGTGTGCTGATACAATATAAGGTGTCAGAGTTTACCAGCCTTTTTCCAGTTCAAGAAGATAAATGATTTCAGATGTAGAGTGTTTACTTTCATACATTTTCCAAACACGTACATTGTAACTTTTCTTCCATGTTTGTTTGCATACAAAATGTTGAGTTTATCTATATTTATTTAATGAACCATGTCAAATCTGAGTGGCTTAAAACAACCAATACTCTTTTCTTTGCTCACAATTCTCCAATTTGGGCAGGCCTTGCCTCCATTCCACATGGTGTCTCCTGGGACTGGAAAGTCTGAGATGTTGGATTCCGGCACATGTGTGGTGTCTGAGACATCTTCCTCCTTGTGACTTTTTCATCTGGTTACCGTGGGCTTTCTCACAGCATCGTCTTGGGGTAGTTGAACTTCGTACGTGGTGGTGGATTCCACAGGTGGTGACTGGATTCTGGAGGTGCCAACAGCAGAAGCCACTGGGCCATCTTAAGACTTATGCCTGGAACTGGCATAATGTCATCTTCACCAGATTCTTTAGGCCAAAAGCAAGTCACAGGCCTGTCCAGATTCAAGCAGAGGGGACTATACAAGGTGTGGACACTGGCAAGAGTGGTTTATTGGGACCACCAAGGAACATCCCACTACATGAACCAAGTATTTTTCTGAAGGGGAAAAAGGTGACTTTTCTGTTTTGTTTTTTTATTATCTAATCTGACCAGTTTATGCATTTTATAATGCACTGATGTGATTGTATGCCTTTTTGCCGTAACTACATTCAGATAATTGTATAATATTAACATAATTTGTCTTATTCAGTTAAACTGTGGTTTGATAATTTTGGTAGGGTTTATAAATACAGATTTGGAGATTGGGTAAAAGAGATAATGAGTACGTTATGGTCTTCTCAGCTCCAAATTACACCTAAGTTAAAGTACCAAAGTACTAGATAAAAACTCTGAATATGTACTTTGTGAAATAAGTGATGTAAACCTCCTTTTGGGTCACATGTTACAGTCCATAAAATATCTCAAGTATTTCTCCAGTAATCCTGTGATTGTCCTTTGTACAGGAGAAAGAAGAAATAGATAATCACATCTCCTGTAATTGTAGCTCAAGACTTTTCTTTTTTGCCCCTGAACAGATCTCCTTAATGCCGGGAATGTGACAGTGTTTCATTTCATTTAAATAGTTCTCGTATTGAGGTCATCCTGTTACTGGGCTTGGGTGTAACAATGGAAATTTGTCAGAAACATTGTGGCTCATTGACCATATACATTGGAGTCCTCTGGAAAGCTTAAAAGAAATGCAGATTTTTGGGTCTACCCCCAGACTTAGCATATCCAAATGTCTGAGAAGGGGTCTGGGTGATGTGTAAAGTTTGAGGATCACATTTTTAGGTCCTGTGACACGCATTCTCCATGGGGGTGATATCACTCCCCAAGGGGGAAAACTTGTTCTTGGGCGTGAGGGAGTGAAAAAAATCTTAGATATTACAGTAAGTCAGCCTTACCTGACAGAATCTTATTCCATAATATTTAATTTCTCTCATTAAGGAGAAATTTAAAGTTTTCTTCCTGGTGATGGGAATGAAGGAAAAAAGGTTGAGAAACATTGCTCTGTAAGAATTATTCCTACATAGTGCCTGCCCCACAGGACTTGAGCCACCTCCCCCATCCTGGAAAACCTTAGTATGTGGTCTGGATAATTTTTTTTAATACTGAGGTTTTACCTACACTATATAGATTTTCTTTTAAAAATCCAGAGGGGGAAAGCATTTTACTCTATGGAGTTTTGCATCCAGGCAGATCGATCTTATCCTTATGGACAAAGCACTGTTAGAATGGACTTTGTTCTGGGATTTGGAAACCTTTTAGCTTTCTAACAAAAGCTCTTCCTGTTCTTCAGCTTTTTATCACATAGCTCACCAGGATCTCTTGTATGCCACGGGAAAGGAGGCGTTCCTGTCTCTCCTGGGAGTGAGGCCTGTTCCCATGCCTCTGTCTCCTGTATGGTGCAGGCCCTGGGGGGTCAGGGTGGGTGAGAAGGCAGGACCCCAGTGCCCCTGTTCTCTGGGAAGGAGTGTAGGCCAAATACTGTTACTTGGGTTTACTGACTTCTTTCTTTGCTTTGGACTGGGTACAAATGAAAATGCTTTTTTGGGATGGGGGCTATTACAGGGCAGTAGCAGAAGTAGAAGAGACGTTTCTAATATATTACTTTCTATAAGGAAAACTTCAAATTTTGATTTGAGTATTTCTGGGTCCTTCAGGGTAGTGTTAACATCTTTGTACTTGTTTTCTGTGTAATTGATCCAGGCTCAGGAGGGTTAAAGGCATAGTACAGCCAGAAAACGAAAGGCCTCTGTAAATCTGCATTCACCTGAAAACACATCGCTTGGCAACTGGCAGATGCTGGGGTAGATTATTTGTTGAATCAATGAATAAAATTAATCCAAAGGTTATTTTAAAAAATGAAGTTCTATTTTCTATGATTTTAGAATCCAGGCTTAACATAATGTTAAAGGGAGAGTGACCTGGGAAGTAGGAGTCCCAGGGTCCAGTGTTCTTCCTGCCATGTCTTTTAATCTCTAGACTTTCATAGATGATCTTCTAAGAGCCCTTCAGCATCCAACATTTTATTATCAAACACCTTAGAAACGTCCTCAGCTGATGTATTGAATAGTTGTTAGAGGGGATTAGTTCTAGTTGTCACACACACAGTAGCGTATTAGGGTCCACGGTTAAGCTGCTGTAAGTGGGAGCCAGCACTTTGATGGCTCTGAGAACACAGAATCATCTCGAGGTGAATGGCCAGGTTGCGGGGGGTGCTGCCTCAGTGGGTCATCCAGAGACACGTTTCTTCCGCCTTGATCATTCACAGTACCCTAGGGGACGGTCCTCATCTGTGTTGTCCTTGCCCCAACTCACAGGCAGGTGAAGAGACAGAGAAGTGTTCACTCCTTGTCTTAAAAGACCAAAAGTGTCACCCCACGCTTTTTTTTTTGCATTCTGTCCATGAAAACTTAGTTGCGTGGCCATACCCAGCTGCAAGGGAAGCTGGGAAGTGTAACCTAGCAGGGCAGTTGTGTGCTTGACTCTATTTATGGAGGAAGGAGATGACTGTCTGCCACATGTAGTGTGGATGAAACTGTTCAGCTTTCTTAGTAGTACCCTTTTGGGGGAAGCTGTTTACTTAATGTTTTTGTTTAGGAAAAATCTTACAATTAACACAAAGAGGAAATTATTTTGGCACTTGGATTAAAATGCTAAATAGAGTATATTAAAAGACAAGTTTTGAAATTAATTAGGAACATAAAACTAACCAGCTCTAACGGATTATACCTTTGTGTCCTCAGAGTACAAGCCAGGTAAAGAGTCGTTTAATCTTTGCTGCATTCTGTGTTCCTAGAAACACCTAGGTGCACATTCAGTCACAAGTGACATCTCAGTTTTCCAGAGGAGTAGTCCATAGTTCACTTCGGTAAACTAGCCCAACAGAAGGAAGCTCCTTCTTAAATACCATCAGGCCTCTTGGGCTCTGAATTCTTGTAAGTTTGTAAATTTGGCCATGTGTCAAAATCGCCTGGGGCCCTTGTTCAAAATATAGGTTCAGGCCCTATCCTCTGGAGGTTCTGATGGTTATGTCTCTGAATCTGAATTTTTAACAAGCCCCTCAGGGTGACTCTGATGTAGCTGTCAGCGGTACGGGATGTCCACTGCTTTGGATAGTCTGCACCTCAGTTGCCTCACATGTAAAAGTGCAAAATTATACCTACCTGGTTTCACAGGGTTCAGGGAGCATGACATGAGTTGTACTTGAAATTGTTTCATAAATTAAAAAGTATCTTAAAAAATGTTAGGTGGCATTATAAGTTAAGTCTGTGCCAGGTATTGTGCTAATTTATTTGGTAAGTAAAGTTAAGTGCTCATATCTCTCTTTAGAAGTAAGCTGGGAAATTACTGTGAGATAGAAATCTAGACTTCTTGATCCTTGCCTAATTGAACAGGGATTCTGGAAAAGTTATCTGCTCAGCATAACTACCAATAGCAGAACAAGCCAGATAATTTACAAACTTTTGTTTAAACATAGTGTTAAGATACTGTATATCGACTTGATGACTTCATTGTCATCTGTGTGGGAAACTGTGCTTTGTACTTTGGCCTTGAGTATGATATAATCTCTGCCCATAAGGAAGTCACAACCTGGTAGAGAAGACAAGACTTATAAACAAATCACAATACCATTATTAAGAACATTTTCTTCTTAAGGGATGAATTCTACAACTGTTACAAGGCAGGTTCTGAATATGATATTCAGGTTCAGAGGATGGGAGAGGTCACGTAAGGTGAAGAGCACAGCTTGAGACAGGAGGAGTGACTTCCCTTTTTCTTTCTACCCCAGAGGGACCAGCCTCTGTCAGGTACTAGGAGGACTCTTCTCTCTCCCCATTTGCAGTTGCCTGGACCTTGTAAGGCAAGTAACATCATCGAGAAGCTTGTGAAGGTTAAGGATACGTTCCCTTCTCTGAAGTAAAGGGAAGTGGAACTAAACGTGATAATGCAAACCATGTGCTAGGCACTTACGTATATCACCTTAATCACTTCCAACAGTTCTGTGAGTTGAGAGAGGCCGTGTCCTTTAGTGGAAGGAGCCTGGGACTTTAAAGCCTAGAAGCAGTTGGTAATGTTGGAGCCAAATCTGGCTTATGCATAGATGTTCAAGTAAGTGGCTTCTTCCTGGTGAAACAACTTGACAGGACACGTCAGACTATTCCTTCCTCTCAGCATGTTAGGTTTGCCTTGGCTTTGACAAGGGCATGGCTGCTGCTTAACCCACTGAGATGTTACGGGTGGAGGTCTGGGGGTTCATTGTTAAGCTGCAGAGTAAAGGAAGGGGAAGAGTGGTATAGAAGACATGCAGTATATGGTAGTAGGGAATCTTGACAGGAAATACAAAGGCTGATTTATCTGATAAATGTACCAAAAGTTGGGGATAAAGTAGTGAAAAACACAAATACAGTTTGTGCCCTCATGTCATTGACAGCCTAGGTTTGACATTTTAACATTTGCTGTTTGTGATAGAACATGTGGAAGCTTTCTTGAACTGTTACAGATTGGATAGCTCAGTATTGGGTTTCACTGAGCATGAAAGTGGTGGGGATTTTACACTATATGTTTTCCAGTGGTTATGTCTTTTTAAATCTTGAAGGAACTCACAAAAAAGCAGTAAGATTGCAAATCATTCCAAATGAGATGTTGACATAAATCAAGCGTACTTTTCCACATCCTCCAAGAATACAAGTACAGATTGGAGCGTTTTTCATAGGTGACATTTGTAAATGTACGTATTTTAAGAAGATTTGAAACTGTCTTTCTTACCTCTTTGTATTAGTTTCCTGTGGCCGCTGTAAAAACATCACAGACTTAGTGACGTAAAGCAACAGAAATTTATTCTCTCCTTGTTCTGGAGGCCAGGAGTCTAAAATCAGTACCATTGAAACGAGATGAAAGTGTCAGCAGGCCCAGGGGGTCTCTAAGAGACAGTCCCTTCCCTGCCTCGCCTAGCTTCTGGCGGCTGCCAGCATTCTTTGACTTGTGGCTGCATCCCTCCAACCTCTGCCTCCATGGTCGTTCTGCCTTCTCCTCTTCTGCTGGTGTGTCGCGCGTCCTTCTGCCTCTCTCATAGCACACTTGTAAGGGCATGTAGCTGAGTTTCTCTTGTGAAGGAGGGTTTCTTTGTGTGTTTGTAATTACTTTGTGTGAGCTCTTCTTCACAGGAACTTCTGAAGGTGTTCTGTGTATCGAGGGAAGTTCATATCTGTGTTTAAGTATTTAGAGTCAGTGACACTTTCCACTTCCCATTCCCCATTTCCCAAGTGTAATAACGGTAAACACTATCATGCTGTTTACCTGCCTCCCACTTGGTGCAGTTGTTGCCACATTTTTTTCCTCCTACATGTGTTACTCCTACATATGTTACAATTTTATGATTTTCGCTTTAAGCACATTTTAAGCTCCAATTTATGATTAATTTCCGTTTTGAAAAATCTTTTAATTTAATTACAAGAAGGAAAAAATACTCATTTATGAAAATTTACCTACTTATTTACCATTTCTGGCACTCTTCATTCCATAGATTTGTGTTTCCATCCAGTATAATTTCCTCTCAGTCTGAAGAACATTCTTTAGTGGTTTTTGTAGTTCAGGCATGCTGGTAAAAAATTCTGTCTTTATTTCATCTTTGTGCTTGAAGGTTATTTTAACTGGATATAGAATTCCAGATTGATACTTGTTGTCATTGAGTGTATTAATGGTGGTTTTCCACTGTCTCCTGGCTTCCTTGTGTCTGGTGAGATGTTAGTGATAATTACTGTTTTGTTCTTTTCTCTGTGTATACTGTCTTTTTTCTCTCTGGCTGCTTTCAAGATTTCTCTCTTTATCCTTTGGTTTTAAGCTGTTTGCCTATGACATGCCTGGGTGTGCTTATAGTTTGAGAGGTTTTTTTAGCCATGATTTCTTCAAATATTTTTCTACTGTTTTCTCACTGTCTTCTGTGATTTATAATTTCCTTTTTTTTTTTTTTGTAGTTTCAATTTTTCTGCTGAGATACTCTGTCCGTTCACACATTAAAGAGGAAATTGTTCCTTAAAGTTTTTGAACACATTTTCCTCTAATTCTTTGTATAAAATACCTGTTTTAAAGATATTTTGTCTGTTGTTGTTTGCTATATCTAACATCTTGTCCAACCTGGGGTTGGTGTTCTATTGACTCTTTTTTCCCCTTGACTGTGGATCACATTTTTCTGTTTCTTGTTTACTGAATTTTGATTGAATACTGTTTTTTTCTTCTTGAGAATGTTAATGTTTGTTCTACAAAGCTGGTTGGTCACCTCGAATTTATTTATGTTTGGTTTTGTATTTTATTACTCAAGATCTATAGAAAGCTCAAGGTCACGCCTGGCCCCTCTAATATGGTGGGACATGACTTCCAAACTGGGTCTTCCTGTGGATCTTGTCTGGGTTTGGTTTTAGACATTATTAGTTTTGGTCTGGAGTAGGCTGTACTCTAAAAGTGTGGTCCTTAAGTCTTGAAAGGGGGAAAGGATGTTAAGGTGTGTATTAGTAAGGGTTCTCCAGAGAAACAGACCCAATAGGAGGCATATGATTTAGTGTAAGAAATTGGCTCGTGTGGTTATGGAGGCTGAGAAGTCCCCACATCTGCACTTTGCACGTTGGAGACCCAGAGAGCTGATGGTGTGGTGTGGTTCAGACCCGGAGTCTGAAGCCTGAGAACCGTAAGAGCTGATGGTTTAAGTTCTAGTCTGAAAACCAGCAGGCTCAAGATTCAGGAGCTGATGTTTCAGTTTGAGTCCAAAGGCAGGAAAAAGGTTGAAGTCTCAGCTCAAAGCAGTCAGACAGGAGTTCTCTCTTACCTGTGGAAGGGTCAGCCTTTTTATTCTACTCGGGCCCTCAACCAACTGGATGAGGACCACCCATATTAGGGAGGGCAGTCAGTCTGCAGATTCAAATGTTAATATTATCCAGAAACACCCTCACAGACACACCCAGAATAATGTTTGACCAATTGTCTGGGCAGCCCATGGCTCAGTCAAGTTGACACAGTAAACCTCTGTTAAAGAGATCTCTCCACTGTGGCTGGGCAAAGACTCTAAAATTTCCCATTCTCTTTCATTTCTGTTCTGCTCTCAACCTCTTAGCAGTCACTCTGCTCTAAGCTTGTCTCACCTTGCCCCATGTACATTCTGGTCTTCTTGGGACCCCTCTACAGACTTTTGGAGACCCCTTTCTGCATAGCTCTTCTCTCTCTGTTACCCTGTCCCCCAAAGATTCCAGGTGCTTCAGCTGTTTGGAACTCTAATCTTTACCTTCACATCTCAGTAGGACCCCCATGCTTTGCTTGGATTCTAGCTCCCTCCACCATGTTGGGAAGTTGTCCCCAGAGAACCAGGGCAAAAAAATAGGGTCGGTGGAGGAGACAATTTTCTTTAAAAATTCTGTTTCCCTGATTATATTTCATGGAGTAGGCAGACTTTTAAATAATGTTGTAGTGATGTGGACCTTTGGATGAAGGTCAGGACAGAGGGGTGGGCTCTAGAGTAAATTGTACCCCGCTTCCCTCTTAGTGTTGGAACCATAGCCAAGGCAGATGCCATGGGTTGCAAGCTCTGCAGGTGCAATGACTAGGGGCTGTCACTCATGAAACAACTCTCCTATTAATGGATGCCTTCATTCTTTCCTTCATTTGCCACTTGTTCTCCTGTAACATTCTTCTTACTCTTAGTCTTACCTTCTTTACGGGGAGCGAGTCAAAGTCAGTTCATTCCATCCTTGAGACTTACTAAATTATTTGGAGATGTCTAGTCACTGGTCCTTTAATCTTTCATTGTCTTGGCTGAACGTCCTTGGTACTTCCAGATCCCCACTCACCTAATTACTTTCTCAGAAGTTCTGAATTTTCACCGCCTCTCTTATGTAGATCTAGAAATTGAAAGAATTGTGAGCTTCAGAAGCCTTACACATACTAAGACTACAAATCCAGGTCTCACCTGTCAAATTCTTGGAAAGATTTTTCTGATACTCCCTCTTCCTCAAATCTAAATTGGTTCCTCTCGTTAATTTTCTCTTTTGGCAATCTGTACTTCCCCCTCATAATCGTGAGCATGGTTTGTAGTTATATATTAGTGTGATTTTGCCTGTTTCCCACGTTGGACTGTGAGTTCCCTGAGGGCAGACACAGTGGCAGTAACTCTCACCCTTATGTCTCCAGTTCTCAGCACATATTTGTTGAAGAAATGAATGATAAATTTGAAACTCATCATGTCATGACATCATCTGATTTTTAAGATATTATTTGTGTGCGTGCAGTTATTTAAAATTATTTTTCGGTTGTTTCAGTAGGCGTAAGTGATGGCACTTCTGAATTGTATACAGAAGTATGTATGGTTGTCCCTCTTTCGACTTTGTCCATTCCTGTCCATTCCTACCCAACCACCTTCTCAGTCCCATTGTCCTGACGACAGATACTGCTGTTGAAGGTTTGCAGGTATCTTTCTGGACATTTTCCTGTGTATTTCCATTTATATGAAAAGAAACAAGTATGCTTATGTTGTTGTTGTACAGATATATGTTTGCCCATATTTCTTTGTAGCAGTGGAATTTGAATGCTCAATTAAAATGGCAATTAAGTATTATTTTGCTATTATCATTGGTTTGATAATCAGATCTTTTCTGATCTGTTTATTTTACTTTCACATACTCTAAGTAAGGCACATAACCTCTAGACCTGAGTTTCCACATCTACTAAAGGATTGATTTGAATTAAATGAAATTGAAGACCTCTTGCTCTCAATCTGATACTAAATTCAATGTTATTGTATAATTCACATGTATTAGCTACCACAAAAAAACATGTTATTGTTTGTAATATTGAAAAAACAGGAAGGTCAAACATCAGTTATGACTTTGGGTAGCAAGAGGAAATTTTCGGGCAAGTTGTTAAAATGTTCAAATTTTTTTTTTCTCCAAGAGTGGCTAGAGAATGTTAGCTGCTAAAACTAGTAGTGGGATCTATCTGTCTTGTGGACTTTGGCACTAGGAAGTTTGTGCTTTATTGATCCCTCAGAGCTAGCTGATGGCACCCTAAAAGGAATTTCACCCCAACTCCCTGAATTTTCACATCACAGCTGTACATTTATTAACACAATAAATGTCCCTGTGAAAAATTTTATAGGAATCGAAGTTTACATAGGTAAATCTTTGTTAGTGATTTATATAAAGCATTTTATGTAAAATAGTTTCCCAAGCAATTTTAACCCCTATCTCCTCTCCCAAAAGAGAAACAAACAAAAAGAATAAAAAAAAACAAATTTTGTTTAGTCATGGTATGTTTTTAAGTTCTCTGTCATAGAATATCAAATCTTTAAATTTCTTTTAGTTAGCTGCTTTTGTCAAGTATCTCACTCATTTTATAGTTTAAAGAATTGTATTTCTAATACTTCTTTCATATATCACCACTTCTATTTAAAATTTTTTTTTAATTATGGAAAACTTCCAACATACATAAAAGTGGAGAATATAATGAACCCTCATGTCCCTGTCCTCCTGCTTCCACAGTCATCACTATTTTGCCCACCTGGTTTGCTAACATTTTCAATATAAATAATACCACATTTAAAAATATTCTCTTTAGAAAAGAGGCTTGGTGTTTAAGAGGAAAAAAAAAAAACAAACTCAAAACAAGAAATAAAAACTATGCCCAAGCTTTATCTGATTATGGCTATTTATAGAGAATTGATAATTATATAAAATATTTTTTTAGTTCATATACCATTCTTTGTATCAGAAATACTCAATTTTGTGCCTTTCGCATTGAAATGAATTAGCAAAGTCATTTGTTCCATCATTAGATTGCAGGTATGACTTAACTGTGCTTATAATCTTGTCTTAAATATTTAAAAAATTTAACTCATTTGTTTCAACAAAGCAACCAAAAGCAGATATTTTTTTGGAGATGATATAGTTTGATGATACTGGTTTCCTTTCCCTCCTGTATTGAGAGTCAGCTATAGTTGAGGAAGCTGGCCATCTGGAGGGTGAGTTGAACAGGCTGTTCCCACTTCCTGGGGCTAGGTGCTGTCAAGCATATAGTTTGTTAGCTGCCGTTGAAGGCAGAGTGGGGTTAGGGCCTTAATCATGGTATAAATACTGTGGCAGGGTTGAGGGGAAGTGGTGTCTACTGTAGAGGTTGCTGGTGGGAGACTTTCTGGAGGAGAAGGCATTGGTGTTGACAGGTGGAAAAGGAAGGAAGGCGCATGGAGTCTGAGCAAAAAAGTGATGTTGGGGGAATGAGATTTGTTCCTCGTGGCTAGAGTGTAGATTTGGGGAAAGCATATAGTAGGAAATAAGACTGGAAAGGTGGAGATAATAATGACAGTATAAAATATGACAGTATGAAGAAGTGAACAGGTAATGAGCATTTACCGTGCAGTGCTTTAAATGCTTTACACGTGCTGTGTCATCGATAACAGCACTATTTTATGGGGTAATCTTCACTTTGTAAATGAGGGCACTTAGTCAACTAGTTTAGAACTTTGCGTGAGGCCACCTAGTAAGTTGTGGAGCCAGGAGTTAAACTAGGGCAGGCTGACTCCGGAGCCTGACGGCTTTGGGCCTTGAACACCAGGTTAAGCAACACAAAGCACTTTTTGGGGGTCCTACCATGGACAGTGACCTAGCAGTATATTAACTGAGTTTTAAAAGCAAAGAATTTTAATAGTTTATTTTCATGAGCTTTTCACCTTTACTGGAGTTTTAAAAATTGGAGGTTCTTAAAGGTTGTTTCATAGTTGTGGCTTTAGCTAGATTCCATGACGACTTTTATGTTAAGATGGAGGCTGAATTTCTTGGACCATTTTTTCCTGATTATAAAACATGTGCATATTTATAAAAGATGTGATGCACTGAAAAGTGTAAAGAAGACAGTAAAAACCATCCAGTCTTTTATTAGCCAAAGACATTCATTATTAATAATTTTATGTATTTTCTTCCAGAGTTTTTTCTATGCTTTTTTTTTTTTTTTTAACTTTCTTGAGACTATGCTTTGATGAAGATTTTGAGTTCTTTCTGATAAAATACAATGCATGACTTTTTCCCTCATGTAATATAGTTGTTTTAAGAACTTAAATGATTACATAATATTTTATCATGTGAATGTACAATAATCCTTGTCATCTTTTCTTTTGAAAGTGTTGAACATTTTTATTGTTTCTGATTTTTTATTTTTGATGATGCACTTTTGTATATAAATTTTGTATGTTTCATCATGAAATGTATTTCTAAAAGTAGAGATTGAATATGAAGCAAAATAGACTACAAGCAGAATGTGCATCAGTGTTACATGAAGAAAACTGTATGGGAATAATACTTACTCTTGCCGAAGCTCATGTTCAAGTGTACCGTGTATAGATTTGAAGATCATAAACTGAGAAATAAAGCATAAGATTCGAGCAAGAAAAATAGACTGGGACTGGCTAATTAAATTTGAGAAGAGAGATTGAGTGTCTTGATGTTCAGCTGGAGAAGAAGCTGAGGAATAAGTCTCTGTGCATCTGAAGAGTGTTTTGTAGGCTTTGTATAGTTATTTTCTGTTTCTTCAGAGTGCATAAAAAAACATGAACTTAAGTTAGCATAGAGGAATTTAGCATACAGTTTGTGACTCAGGATTGAAAATTCTCGGTATAGTTGATCATGAGAATTATTCTTGGAGATGGGTAGATTTTCACTATACATTTAGGATTTTGTTCTGCATAAGGAGGAAGGGGTGCTTAAGATGACGATTTAAAGGTATAACTAGACCTTTATTTCTAAGATTTAGTTTAATATTAGTTCTAGATTTCTTACCTGTTGTATGTTTCTTTTTTGATATTCCAATATGAGAGCAGCACTACTATGTTAAAGTTTGCAGTTTTGATTGAAAGGACAAACCAGAACAAGAAACAAACAAATAAAACTCCACACGGACAGCTAGCAAAATAGCATGCCCGTGTATGTAATCGATTTGCATGACTGTGAATGAGGTCCCCAAAGTTGAACATCCAGTCTAGTGAGGCCAGCGGAATTTGAAATATAGGTTGGGAAATGTTGACATTAACAAATCAGTCATATGTGTTAGGACTGTGACAGTATGGCTGCTGATACCCAATGCCAGTCATTTATACAGAATTTCCATTGATCAAGAAAATTCTAGTTTAAGATTTTAAGGTTTAAGATTCTAGGTTTAAGATTTCATTTCATTACAAAATGCACATTCATTTTAGAAACTTTAGAAAATACTGAAGATAAGAATAACAATTTCCTGCAGTTCCTCTCTCTGGAGATAACTACTATTTGCATTTTGTGTATAACCTGTCTTTTTTTTTTTTTTTCTGCACACAGTTATTCTCTCCTTTTTAAAATGAATATATTTGCATACTGCTTTATAGCCCACTTTTTCTATGTAAGACAGTATTTTCCATGTTGTTATTCTATCATTCTAACGTGCTTATTGAACATCTACTAGGCTATAGTAGAAATATGAGATTGAGATTCACCAAGCAGTAGATACTATCACTTGAGTAAGAATATAACATAAATAATTACTAAAATATAGTGGTCGGTAAGTAAACGCAAGTTCAGAGGAGAGATTGGCGTGGCTTTAAGCTGGTTGAGGGAGAATTAAGGTGGTCTTGAAGAGTGGATAGGATTTAGGTAAAGAAAGGGCAAGTTTTAGGCAGGGGGAATGATTTTGAGCATTGATGCAGGAGGTTAAGTGGCATTTTATAGAATGCCATGCTGAGCTCTGAGTTCAGGGCAATAAGATTTGATCTAATGTTCCTAAGTTACAGGGGGGTTAAATCCAGGTTGAAAGTCTGTGCTTCAGGGATGTAAGCGTGGCAGCTTAAAGGTGCGATGAAAAGGGACAAGGGATGCGCTGTCTTTAAGTAAAACGGTTCCCAAATCCGGCTGTGCTCAGGAGTAACCTGGAAGTTCTTGTTTAAAAAACAGCCAGATTCTTGAGTCCTTCTCCATGCTTCCTGAATCAGGATCTTTGGGGGTGGAGTCTGCAGTCTAGTTTTGGCAACCTCCCGTATTGTTTCTGACATACTGTCTGGCCTAGGAGATGCTTAGTTTAGGAGGCATCTGTAATACGTGTGAAATAGGGACTGATATAAGGACATGGACCAGGGTGATAACAGTAGGCATGGACGAGAATGGAAAGGCATGAGGCATTTTGAAAATCGATAGAATTTAGTGAGACCGTTTAGAGTAGCTAAAGAAGTCAGCAGTTTCTAGCATGGTTGTGGTGTCGGGGGCACGTGTAGAGGTGGCAGTGTGAGCTGTGTAAGGAAGGGATGAGGACGCCTTTTAGGCATAGTGAGTTGAGGTGGGAATGTGGCACTGCACGCAGCATCCAGCAGCTGTTGGACTAGATACTGAGTGAGCGGTCAGGGTGGAGAAGAGAGTCTGGAATTATTAGTTCAGAGTAAATCTTTGAAGTGCTTCTTTTAGAGGGAAAGATGTATAGAAAAATGAGTGGAGGGGCCAGACGATGGGACTGGAGAGTGACACCCGAGTTTGGGGCCAAAGGTGAAAGAGACATGGAGGATGATTGGTACCCTGAAATACAAGATCACACATTTTAAGAATTTTTTAAGAGGTAGCATTTCTCTAAGTTCCACAAAAGTCTAGCAGGGAAAATAAGTACAACTAAACTCATTTTACTACTCTTAGTAATAAGCTTATTGGAAGAAAATGTAAGCTGTTAATAATAGTGTGTGTTTTTTAAATTATTTCTGGATCTTGTTGTTTTTCCGTATTTTTGAAATTCGAGGATAATTAAAAAACAGTGGTTCATAAAATTATATATAATTATATGTATTAAAGTACAGATAATCAACTAAGTATATGTGTGCATGTACTTATGTAAATTAATTATATATAATGTATATTTTATAAATAAAATTGTGTATATATAAAATATTTTAGAAACACATATATATAAATACTTTAGACCATCCTATTTAGAAAAGTCAGTACTATCAGAAAGGAAAGAGTGAGCAGAGTAGTTTTTTATTGCATTTCTTAGAAACTAGTTAAGAGAAGGGGTCGCAGACTATTATTGATTGAACATACTCTTCCTAAGTGTCTTCTGTCTGATAGATATGCTTTGTTTCTGGAATACATGCATGCACGAGATCACCCCAGATGTTCAGGTTAGGGAGGGAAATGTAACGGGGGATGACACTAAGCACTGGATCTCAACCTTGTTTGATTCTCAAAGCACCTAGAGGTCATTGGGCCACCCCTTTTTAATTCCTCTTATGAGCAGGGTCGATTTGAGTAATAGAAAGTTTGAGTACATTATGTGTAGGTGATATGAAGCAAGCACATCAGCAGAAGAGATTGAAAAAATTTGTTTTGTTCATATTACTTTGCTTTTAATTCCTATTTACGAAGGGTTCCTGTACCCAGTTCCAACATGTGAGGGTGTGTGTGTGTGTGTGTGTGTGTGTGTATGTTTTTCATGGGGGAGGGGCTTTTTCACACCAAGCAGTTCTCAGATGGCATCAGGGTGTCTGAGAATTCAGCCCAATTCTCACACTATCTACCTGGTGAAGGGCTCAGTCCTGTAAGACCCTCCAATTCTGACACCAAGCACAAGCCCAGGTTGTTACCTGGGCATCTGAATGGCTACAAACTGGAGGTTCCTGTGACCTCCTCCTTAGGTTTGATTCATTTCCTAGAATGGCTCACTTTTCTGTTTTTTCATTTTTGGCCACGCCTCGAAGCTTGTGGGATCTTAGTTCCCCAACCAGGGATCGAACCTGGGCCCTGGCAGCGAAAGCTTCGAGTTCTGACCACTGGACCGCCAGGGAATTTCTCAACACAAGAATTTGTGTGGATTGGATGTGGGGTAAGCAATAGGAAAGAGGTCCTAGATGATTAGGGTTTTAGTTTGGGAGATTGAGGTGTGGTGATACCCATTAACCAAAACTGAGAATACAGGAAGGAGAAGTGGATTTTCTTCCTGTCCTGCCTGGTCATTCCTCTTCTTTTTTGATCAAGAGAGAAGAGTGGGGAAATGACAAATTCAGTTTAATGTGGGGCCTGAGATCAGCGGCTTTGGAGTCTGTTTGGTTGGATTTGAATCTTATCTCTCTACAATTCGTCCTGTGTGACTTGGGGCGACTTCACTTCTCTGGGTCTTAGTTTCCTCACCTGTAAAACGGGTAATAGTGCTACTTAACTTATGTAATGGGAATTAAGTGAATTAAAGGAAAATGTTTATGTGTACATTAAATATAAGATACCTCATATGCAGTAATAACTGGGAAACAAAATCAAGCTCAGTTCACTGGACTCTCAGAAATGTGGAGTCCAGTGAACCTTAAAGGAGAGAGGTGGGCTAGAGGCAAGTTGGTGTTTTCAGTCTGCTTAATTCCACATATAACTAAGAGGGTACTTAATGTTGCCTTTCAACCAAATCTTAGAAATGAGCCTTCTGGAACTTAGGTCTGCTTATGATAAGGGATATTTCCTAGTAGCTACTTTATATAGTAGTAGTCACTCTCCAGTAGTGGAAGTTAGGTTCCTGAAAAGTGCTGTGGTCTGAATATTAATGTTTGAGGAACTTGGAGTATAAGAGAATGCATGCAGATATGTTGATAGACTTGAAGGTTGAAATAAACCTGTGAAAATCATTGTTTTCACACTCACTAAAGGAGACAAAGGATGGCAAGCAAAATAAAGTATCACTGGTAGTTTATATGTTTTTTAAAAAAATAAATTATTTATTTATCTTGGTTGTGTTGGGTCTTCATTGCTGTGCGCGGGCTTTCTCTAGTTATGGCGAGCGGGGGCTACTCTTAATTGTGGCGCGCGGGCTTCTCATTGCGGTGGCTTCTCTTGTTGCGGAGCACGGGCTCTAGGCGCGTGGGCTCTAGAGCGCAGGCTCAGTAGTTGTGGCTCACGGGCTTAGTTGCTCCGTGGCATGTGGGATCTTCCCGGACCAGGGCTCGAACCCGTGTCCCCTGCATTGGCAGGTGGAGTCTTAACCACTGCGCCACCAGGGAAGTCCCTATATGTTTTGAATTAGTGGCAGGGTACCTGTACTTTTTTTTGGTCATAGCTTACTCCTAGAAACTTTTCAGTCTCTGCCCACCAGTCTTAAAAAAGATATTTGTCAATGCGTTATGCGTTGTAACAGATAATATGCCTATGAGTTATTTCCCTCCTGTTTTCCTGTATTTATTGCCATATACGAATACTCAGTGCCTAATTTTGTCTCAGTTTAGCCCAGGTATAGTCCTGGAGAGGCCAGGTAACTTGGTGCTTGAGGTAGCAGAAATTGGGGCAATATTTATTTAATCAACTCAGCTCTGTCTTCTTGAACCTTTTCTCTGGTGCTCACTCAGGGTTGTGTTAGTTCTTTATGTACAGTTTCATGAGAAATCACATCCTTCTTCCCCTTAAACCCATGTATCAGCTACTTCCACTTGCAACGTGCCATTGGAGTCATATATTCCAAGACCCAGGTTTTCAGTCCTTCATGTTCTTTTTATCTTGCCTGAGGCTTTAGTGCAAAAATAACTTATCTGCTATTGGTTTTTACACTCTTTTCAGCTTGTCTCCTTAATTTTTTTGTTTTTTGTTTTTCGTAAAAGGAATATATAACAAACTGTTACATGCTATAATCAGAATTTCTCTGCTAGACTGACTTTTCAGGAGAGTTACTTTTCCATTCCCCTAAAGTGAAATACTTTATACAAATTAATTTACTGCTTATGAGCTTTATTTTATGTTTGGTATGGTTGAGGCAGAAGAGTGGTGAGTCTAAAATCAGACTAAGTCACCTAGATTCTTGCAGGTTTGCAATTTTCTCATAACCATTTCAGTGATCCCTAATGAGAGGCATCTTGGAGTGGTGGAAAGTAGTGAACTTTGGTGTGGGACCAGAGTTCTCAAGCTGTGCCCTTAGGCCAGGCGGGTTAATCTCTCTGACCCTTGATTTCCCCACTGATGAAATAACAGTGCCTACTTGTAGGGTGTGTGTCAACGTCTGTGAAGTGTCTCAGCTGATGGTGTATAGCAAATGTCTTTTTCCCTGCAGTTTTACTCATAATTTTGATTTGATATCATCTTACGCTTTTTGCCTTTTTACTTTTTTTTTTTTTTTTTTTTTAAGACTGTGACGGTTTCCTAGGGATCCTGGGGGAAATCATAAATGTTCTTGGTTTTTAGGATTTCTCTTGAAACCCCCAGTTAGTGAAAGGACTTTTTTCTGTGTATGCCATTTGATCATCTTATTGGGAATTAGAGTTATAGATTTTTTATTTTCCTTGTGTGTTAGGTATCAAAACATTTCCCCCATGACTCCTTTGGTTATTATAATTCTTGAAAATCTATTTCTAAAATTATTATTTGGAAAAAAGACATTTTCTTCTATCACTTCCTTGCTCTGTTAGTGTAAGTGAGCAGAAGTTTATAAGGAAAGCTAGTCACAGAGTATAATTTTAAGATAATCACATTGTAATTTGATCCATGGAATCAAATTTTAGGTATTTAAAATTCATTTTCATTTTTTTTTTAACATCTTCATTGGAGTATAATTGCTTTACAATGGTGTGTTAGTTTCTGCTTTATAACAAAGTGAATCAGCTATACATATGCATATATCCCTGTATCTCCTCCCTCTTGCGTCTCCCCTCCACGCTCCCTATCCCACTCCTCTAGGTGGTCACAAAGCACGGAGCTGACCTCCCTGTACTATGCGGCTGCTTCCCACTAGCTATCTATTTTACATTTGGTAGTACATATAAGTCCATGCCACTCTCTCAACTTTGTTTTCATTTTTGTAGCTTGTTATTTTATTTTTTTGTAGCTTATTCTTTTTTTTTTTTTTAACACTATTTTATTTATTTTATTTATTTATGGCTGTGTTGGGCCTTCGTTTCTGTGCGAGGGCTTTCTCTAGTTGTGGCAGGTGGGGGCCACTCTTCATCGCGGTGCGCGGGGCCTCTTACTATCGCGGCCTCTCTTGTTGCGGAGCACAGGCTCCAGACGCGCAGGCTCAGTAACTGATTGTGGCTCACGGGCCTAGCTGCTCCGCGGCATGTGGGATCTTCCCAGACCAGGGTTCAAACCCGTGTCCCCTGCATTGGCAGGCAGATTCTCAACCACTGCGCCACCAGGGAAGCCCTGTAGCTTATTCTTAATTGGCATCTTCTGAACTATCAGAATTGTCCTTTTAAATCTCATTGTGCATTATATTTTATTTTTTCATGTGGGTTAAATTTTTTAAAATTTTGAATATATGAATATATGAGAATATATATTGATATAACACGTAAAATTGAAAGGTCATAAAAAAACAACTGTATACTTGTACCCAGCTTGAGAAATAAAATAGTACCTACCAGAAATAAAATAGTATCTTCTGAAGCTTGTATCAGACTGATTTTTTTCACCGGCTGCTTATAATACTTCCCTACTACTTTAGTTATTTTGGAACTAGATACAGGGCTTCCCTGTTAGCGCAGTTGTTAAGAAACCGCCAGCCAATGCAGGGGACATGGGTTCCAGCCCAGGTCCGGGAAGATCCCACATGCCGCGGAGCAACTAAGCCCGGGCGCCACAAATACTGAGCCTGCGCTCTAGAGCCTGCAAGCCACAACTACTGAGCCCGCGTGCTATAACTACTGAAGCCCGCGTGCCTAGAGCCCGGGCTCCACAACAAGAGAAGCCACTGCAACGAGAAGCCCGCGCACCACAACGAAGAGTAGCCCCTGCTCGCCGCAACTAGAGAAAGCCCGCGCACAGCAACAAAGACCCATCACAGCCAAAAATAAATAAATGAAATTATTAAAAAAAAAAAAACAAAACTAGGTACAGTTTTTAGTTTTGCCTCAGTACAAAACATTGTGTCATTAGAGAATACATCAGTACCTGCCATTTAGTTTATTAACTAGTTAATCTGGATTTGCCATATCATGCTAATGCATTCATTTCAATCATAGTTTTGCCACTCTAGTTTTTTTCAGATTTGTAGTAATTTTATAAATCTCAGCATGACAGTGCTTTTGATTAGGTGTCTCGATATCCTCCCACCCTCTCTCCCCTCCTCTCATCTCCCCCACCCCTCTTGAGGAAGAGAGACAGACACAAAGAGACCGAGTCTGATACCTTCCTGAGCATACCATGCACGTAAACTCAGCTTGCTGAAATTCTGTTATCCCTGCAGATGTGCTGTAGGTTAATTTTATGCAGTGATTTTCAGACAACTAAAAATTGGTTTGTAAGTTGAGCTTCAAAAACCACTTAAGCTTGGTTCCTAGATTGTTCATAGACCATTGTATTGCCTTGGGCAAAGTGTGAGCTAAAACATACTGTAAAAGATTTTGAGGACTATGGGAGGTTCCTGTGGTAAGGATAGTAGATGCTTTTCGTTGGCATCTAATTTTGCTCCATAATTTGTGAATGGCTCCATTTGTGGGGGAAAAGATAAAAAATTCAGTGTCGGATTTTCTCAGAAAAAATTAAAATGTGACTGTCTGGATTTGTAAGCTTCTTTAGATAGAAAATTGTATCTATAATTGGCCAAGTACATTTGTTGTTAGCTGTTACCTACTTATTGTCATTAAAACTCACATCTATTTTTTGAAAAGTGACCAGCCTGAAGGATATATTGGAATAATCACTAGAATCTTTATTTAAAGTAATCCAAGATCAAGACTTGAGGAGTTTATCATTTCTCAGTATATGATGGTTTAGTTGCTGCATATGTCAGCAGCAGATTTTGTAACTTACAGAAATTCTTTACCCTTTGCTAAAGGCTGCTTTTCAAATGAGTGTGATTAAATGGTTGATTTTTTTTCTAAAAGATGTCAGTTTTAGGGTGAGACCATTTTGATAATCCAGAGTCAGGTGCATTATCCATTGTGCCACTGGCCCACTCATCTTTTCCTATTGAAACCATTGAAGTTGGCAGGGTATAGGTAGCATTGTGACATTTTACAGGTGAAGAATATAATGTCAGGAGCCTGAAGGATTTGAAAATGTGCAGTTCATGGCAAGAGATTTAAAAATTCACATTTTCCTTTACCGTAGTTTATGCTAGAATTGTAAAGACTTACCATTTATGAGGGAAAAATTATTAGAAAACTATGTCTTTGAAGTAAAAATCTTGAATCTTGATTCAAATATTATTTTTGCAAATAAAACTATTTTGATGTACTACTTTAATGTTCATCCATTTATCTGTCCATATCCCCTTTCCCCCAAGTTGGGCACTAATTGGTCACATGCCTAGGGTTTTCCTTGATACCACAGCAGCATCTAAGCTGGAAAAGTGGTTCTTCAGGAATGGAATCTGGAATCCAGGGAATGATTTCAGACACAGGTAGTTCCTAATTTACAAGTAATTCATACATGTAAACCCCTTCCCTGAGCTGCTCTTTCAGTTGCTCCTATTTGGAGTACAGAATTTGAGCTTTTAAAGAACTTCTGGGGTTCAAAAGTAAGTAGAAGCAGAAATAAGTGAAAAGCAGAAATATTTGGTGGCAATAAATATAGAGTCAAATCCATATTATGACCCACTTGGATAAAAATGTTTTTCCTCAAACTACCTCAGTAGTTTTTAACATTATTTTGCAACACTGTTAGAATTCTACCATTTAGGGGTTTATTTGGGCTAACTAGCTAGCATCCTTGTTGAAAACTGCAAATATTAAAGTGAATTATTTCAGCCCTGTTGATTTCTTCCTATCACATACCTGAAATGAACTACACTGAGGCAATAGGAGCTTTGGGTGGTAATTTAGGAACATACTTAGGGGAGAGCATTGTTATTAGCAGGATGATTGGAATGTCATAATGTAAAATTTAGGAAATTACAGGCATCAGGAGTTGAGAGAGTGCTAACAAAGGAAAACAACCTACTTCAGAATTTGTCCGGATAAAGAGAGGATCTAGAATTGGTTAAGTTTCTATGTTTCTTCTGCAGGGTCCCTAGTGCCCATGGCTGGTGTAATATCTTTTGGGTTCAATAGATGTCTTTTGGCTAGTCTGGGCACTTGGCCAACATGAGCAACATTGTTTCATTAGGAATAATACTTAGTTCCACAGCAACAATTTGGAAAATAGATTTTTAGACCAAACTCATTTATAAGTTAGGTTTCAGCCTGTGCTTGTCTTTGTCTTGTCTGTCATCAGTGCTCTCAGTTGACAGTAGCTACAAGGTTGCTTTTGCTTTCCCATCAGTCATGGAATTTGCTGGCCAATCATAAAATAGCAGTGGAAGTAATAAGTAGGAAGTAAAGTGAAAGAATTACAATAAGTACGAGAAGCCACTCGGAGAGCAAAAAAGGGCTTGTGGGCTTAGGGGAACAGTTGGTAAGCAGCAGCGTCTCCGAACTTAATTTACCAGTAACATTGGTAGATTGACATGTGATCGTTCCTATAAAGTAACTTTCATTACCTCTGATAGTAAGCCACGGTGAAAAGTGAATTCACATTTACTGATTTGTGAATTGATGTAGATTACAAAATGTAGATTTTTTTATTCAGATAAAATTACATAGAATAGTGTAATATTGACAGTTTATTTCATCCCTAGAAATGTGTGAAATTTTTGTTGGTAGTAGTCAGATTTTAAAACTGTTTTTCTCCCTGATAATTAAATATTTTATATATAATTGATTTTCATTAATGAAAATTATTTTCAAGTAAGCTTAAATAAATGTGAGGAAATGAATTTGCAGTAATTTTATTTCTATGTTTTGGGGATTGTATTTACATTAGATGTTCCTCAATTAGGGGTAATTGTCTTGCATCCTTATCTCTTATCATAATCTGTTTTTCTTCACACAGTGTTATAGTTTTGCTGCTGGACTCTTCCCTCCCTTCCCCCACCCCATCAGGATGATATGAGACTTGAAAGAAGACGATGCATACAGGTGACTCAAGTTTTGAAATACAGTAAAACTGTGGCTGTCTGAGAGAATGTGGGAACTGGTGGTATATTTTGAATGCGGGAGCTTTCTGATAAACAGCATTAGTGGGGAGAATTATTTTGATCAATAAATGCAAAGATAGTTGGAACATTTATTAAACTTGACTTTGGGAATCAGTTTGATAATCAGTGACAGATAGTGGTATTAATACAAATACAGCATAGTGATTGCTAGTACTTGACCTTTTCAAAAGGGGTGTTGGCTAATACTTTGGCGAGAATTGAAGTATTTCTGTTAAAAATAAATAAAATATTCACCTTTATGGTTGAATGCATGTTCCCCCAGATCCCTGTTAGAAGAGAGCAAATCTTTTAAAGGCATAGGGAGTAGATGTTAGTAGTGTGTCTTAAGTCTCTGACAATTCAGTTAAGGATATTATTATACCCATATGTATGATTCCTTAAAAAATATGGTCTGGGATTTTGTTTTTTCTTTCCTGCCTCTCCATCCCTTCCTTCATTCCTCTCTTTCTCCTTTCTTTCTTCCTTTTCTCCTTCCCTTTTCTCCTTTTGTCATTTGTATTTATACAGGAGAAGCAGTATAGAAGGCATTTTTGAAAGAATATTTTTGATTGCTTTATAATTAATTGAGGTGATCTTAACTTATACACGGAAAAATGGAGGCTGTTCCATCTGTGGCTGTGTTTGAGCTCTTGAAAATGTAGTGTAGCTAATGGATGAAGTGTTACTAACTTTTAAACTTGAATGTTCTTAAATCAGGCCGATGAGGAGGTATTTTGTTGAACCAAGTGGCTTATATTTGCAGACCTGGTCAGAGATAGTTTTATTTGATTTATAAACTGAAAGTGTGATCTTTAACTGGAAAAGAAGTAACCACATAAATCTTGGATAGATGCTTAATTACATTATTGGTGAAGGTGTTAAGGTTTTTGTGATTGCTTTTTATTTAGGTGATCTTTGTTTTCTAAAAAGAAAAAAATTACCATTTTTTGACTTCAGCTTGGGATTTTAAAAAATAATGTCTCAGGTGTGCCATTTTGTATGAAGAAATGTGCTTGAATATATATTAAATTTAATTATAGATCAAATCATATTTTACATTCATGAGGGACTCAAAGAATCTGATGATAATTCTTTTTTGAGTAAAAGGTGTTTGAGTAATTATCTCTGTAATCTGTCTCTCCGGGGTGCACATGTATATTTGCCTGTACATATTAGAGGTACACCATGTACACATTCTGGCTGAGTGGCTGACAAAAGCAACATGACGCTGAGGCTGAATGTCAGTGTCATAGAGGAGTAAATAGGAATATTTACAGAAAAAATTATAGAATTCTATGAAAATTTTGTTGTCAGATTTTATAAGTTTGACCTTTTGGTGCAGGAACAGTTGCGCAGCACCGTCAGCTCCCGGATTGCTCTGTGGGCACATGCTGCACATGGGCTCTACCAGGTAGATGCCCACTTTCACCGGAGGTCAGTAGAGGGACAGAGTATTTTGGGGGCATCTCATAGATTTAACCATGAATATTAATGATTTTGGAGATGTTCCCTTAAGAAATTTTGAGGTGGCAAAGTTGCTATTTTATTTCTAGTTTACCTTCACAAGATATGAAGAGTTTCTAAATAACTCTTTTTCTTGAAAGGCTTATGGATGAAATGAAATATCTAAAGAGTAAATCCAGTTTATAAAGGTTATCTAGTTAATTTTATGAATGCTAGAACACACAAAAAAATAACAAATACTAGATTTATGATATAACCTAGTCTCTTACTCAGCCTCGTAGTCTTTAAAAATTACCAACATTTACTGGCTTATAAAGGAAAAAACTCAAGAAGAAAGATCTGACTCTCTCTAATATACATATTAGCTGTTGGCGTATTTCCCTTTCAACAGTTTGAAAGTTAATAATTGTTTTTGAATGTAAAATTAACAGCTTTCACAATCATCATTAATTAATGAAGTTTGCTCTGGTTTTACTATGCACACATTTATTCTTCAACGGATAGAATTTTAACACATAAAAGCTTGTAAGGAGTTTTTTCATTGAAAGTTATTTCTAGAATGCTTTTGCCTACTTGAAAGTGAATATTGTTTCCCCAGGCATTCATGGTCCTGACTTTATGTTGGTTAGCTGTGATGATACCTTACTCTCTCATACCATTTCATTTTAGGTGCAGGTTCAGGGATGCTAGAAAGGACATTGAAGTATGCTTTGACTGACTGTCTTTCAAAAGCCACAGCTTAATAATCGATTTTTACTGAACAGCAAGCCAAAGTTAAACTTCAGTATATCTCTGGTACGTGTGTATATAGGTGTTCCTGTACTTACTTAATTTGAGGGTATTTTTGCATATTTTAAAATATAGTTAGAATGTAAATTAGGTAAAATTAGATTATTTTTTGATTGTTGGAAAAAAATCATTTATGACTAAACATTTTATTTGGCTAACATTTGCTTTGTACCAGGTACTGTAATAGTGTTCTGCTCATAAGGATCCCTGTACTTAGAATCAAGGAGTACATAGGAGCACATTTCAATTGGAAGAGGGGGCAGGTATATAACAAATTTTGCAGTGGATGTTTATGATAAATTTTGAACACTTGTCTGTTGAATTCAAGCCATCTAGAGTAAAAACAGAAAGCACTCTCTGGATAATAACATTTGCAGTAATGGCTTCACCTGATACCTTCATGCCGATGTTGTCAAAATCTACCTTTGTGTCCCACTCTTCTCCTCTGAGTTCCAGACTCATGTAACTGCCTCCTAGATGTCTCTCCTGCACACACTCCCTCCTCTCCTGTTTATCCCTGTTAGCGATGAGTGACACCATTCTACCCAAGCACACTGTCATCTTGGGAACCTAGGAGCTATTTTTTACCGCTTTGAATTAAGCGATAACCAAATTCTGTTTATTTAGAATGTAGAAATCACTTAGGAGATTAAATTTGGAAAATGCACTGCCTCAGAGATCACTGTGGACATTAACATAAAGGCGTTTGCATTTTTCCAGTTTATTTGATAAAAGGACCTCACCTTCCTTTTATTTCTTGTTTATACCTGTTAACATCCAAGGGAACATTAATGGGAAAAGCTGTTGGATACAGCAGTTGATACTGTTCTTTATTTGTTGGGCTTCTTTAACAACTGAAATTGTTTTTTAACAATAGTGATAGGCTAGTCATTTTAAAACTTGAAATAGTTCTAGAACATACAGAACTGTAACTCTTTGAGGATGAATAACATTGGAAATTTATTTATTTTGAAAATCAATTCTTTTTTTTAATATAAATTAATTTTATTTATTTATTTTTGGCTGCGTTGGGTTTTTGTTGCTGCGCGCGGGGTTTCTCTAGTTGCGGCGAGCGGGGGCTACTCTTTGTTGCAGCGTGTGGGCTTCTCATTGCGGTGGCTTCTCTTGTTGCAGAGCACGGGCTCTAGGTGCGTGAGCTTCAGCAGTTGTGGCACGTGGGCTCAGTAGCTGTGACTCGTGAGCTGTAGAGTGCAGTCTCAGTAGTTGTGGGCTTAGTTGCTCCGCAGCATGTGGGATCTTCCCGGACCAGGGCTCGAACCCATGTGCCCTGCATTGGCAGGCGGATTCTTAACAACTGCGCCACCAGGGAAGTCCCGGAAATTTATTTTAAATTCTGCCATTGGTTCATATTGTCAGCCATATTTCTATGAATTTAAGTGCTTAAAACCATTTGATGTGGCAGAGTTTTAATTTTAGATTAAAATGTGAGTTTTGTAGGGCAAAGTTTGTATACCTCAATGGTCACAGGAGTATGGCATACTATTACGGAACAATTAGAAATCAGATCTGTATATTTAAATAAAACCAACTCTGTAATTCCATTCATATACAGGGTGCACTGGGGGAAATAAAAGGGTATGTACATTTTGATATTTGGGAGTGTATTGCCCATTTTCCTCCTTTTGGACTTGTTCTTCATGTGATCCTGCGTATCTGGTCTTTTTCTGTTAAGTGTTTTCCCTCCTTTAGCTGTCATTCATTTCTTAACCCTGAGCGGTCTGATTTTGTGCTTAATGATTCAATGAATTGATGGGTTTTGGTGAATGGTAAATCTAGTGGATTTATTTTTGCTCTCAGATTTTAATTTTTTCTCCCAAGAAAAAATTGGTAAATACTTGTATTTATCAAGTAATACAGCATCAATGAAAAAATTTGGAAATTGATAAGAATATAGGTAAGTGGAAGGAAACATACCCAGAGTTCTACTATGGCACTTTCCCTTCTAGTATTTTGTTTGCAATGCCATTTTTGATTAATTAAGATCATCTGAATATCTGTTCAGGTTGGTGTGCTTGGGTAGAATCTATTTTTATATTGTTTATATTTTCTCTTTTATTGCCTAGCATTATATTGTGAACATTTCCCTGTGTCATCAAAAACTTACTAACTATAGTGATCTGTTGTTCCTTTGAACTTGGAGCAAATTCAGAGTATTCAGAACTATAACTTTTTGCCGGTGAATTATTTTAGAAATTTATTTTAAAGTATGCTGAGTTGAAACCATTTCTTTGTATGCTCATTTCCTAGTTAAGTTAGGTTTCTCTCTTATTAGACATTTTCTTTTTTTTTTAAACTTTTCCTTGTCACTTTATTTTAAAGTACTGACATCTGTGCATGAGTGTTTGGTTGTATGTTAAATTATTTCCTTGTAATTTATTCCTAGGAGCGTAAGTATTAGGTCATAGGGCTTGGAAAATTTTAAGGCCCTTCATACAGCCTTTCAGAAAGGTGTTTGGTAATATGTACCAGTTTATACTCACTAGCATTAGATGAATGTTGGTCTTTTAATATACATTTGTGAGCATTGAGTATTATAATTAAAAACAAGTTTCTAATTCAGCTGGCAAAAAGAAGAATCTTCTGTTTTAGAAAATATAAAAGTGATAGTGTGTACTCAGTGGAGGAAAAAGTTCAATTGCTTCAGATATGTATAAAGTGACAAAACTAATATAGTTGAGTAAATATTCTCCTCCCAGGATTCTTTCTAGCAAATGGTTGTATTTAATGCTTTTATGGCATTTGCACATGTTTGCTTACCAGTTTTTGGTCCCAGCTAGTCTGATTCTCAAAGTTAGAGGACCGTGGCTTATCCTGTTTGTGTTTCCTGTGTGTGTCTCGCAGGGTTCCTGTGACATAGAAAGTGCTCAATGAACACTTAGAAAAAAACCACGTTTTGTCATGCTACTAATGCCTAAAAATATCTTACTCTGAATGTCTCCTTTAATAAATTTCTTCAAATGGTTTTAAGAGTTCTGCATTATTTTCCATTTCCTTATCCTTTTATGTTTCATATTTTTATTAAGTTTCTGATTTCTAATTGAAAGCAATTAATAATGATTACATCATATATGTATCTCA
Organism: Balaenoptera borealis; assembly: GCF_965194805.1. Lineage (NCBI taxonomy): Eukaryota > Metazoa > Chordata > Mammalia > Artiodactyla > Balaenopteridae > Balaenoptera > Balaenoptera borealis. Next base: position 8,296,014 of record NC_138862.1, on the reverse strand, counting down.
TAAGAGAACATAACGATATTTATAGAGAAGATGATGGGAAACCTGAGGTTAGCCATGTTGTAAAGTTGAATTTCTTAGACCCTAGTGCCTTTATTCAAGACCTAGGTGAAAGCAAATAGATTCATATTCATTATTTTCGATTTTAGGGACTTACTAAATGTACCTCCAAAACAATGTTTGAGTTCTGGGAAGATGACAGCAGGGCATAGTTGTTTTGAATCTTCACAGTTTTCCCTAAAAACAGAGTAACCAGCACAACAAAATCAAAAATTCACGGACACTTTCTGTAAGACTAGGTGAACAGTATCACTACAAACCCTAATAGAAGTAGGTGGGGACAAGTCTCCAATAACTACAAGACCTGCATGGTGTCAGCATTTGTACAGAAAGATGCAGAAGGGAGCAGCAGGAATCTGATGGACCTGAGAACAGGAGAACCCCAGGCTAGCTAACAAAAAGTCCCTGGAAAGTGTGGCAAGCAAGTTGGAGAACAGAAGCTGAAATTAAGAGATGTGTTTGAGTTCTCAGGAGACCAGGGGCCCACAGTGAATTCTGTGGGTTAGATCCATCTGGTACCTGTGAATTTTCAAAACCTACCAGTTGAAGTTCCCTTCCTGGTCAAAGTCCTGCACTAAGGAGACGCTACTGGTAATAGAATCCAAATTAAGGAGGATGAAGACAGTGGGGAAAAGGGAAAAAAGGACATATAAAGTAGGGGGAAGGTGAAAGTACAGGAGACCTCATTCATGAAACTATATTTCAGTGTCCTTCATTTCCTCTTCATGAAAACAGAAGAGGACTCTTATTGAAACCGGAAAAGCTACTCCAGTTTCCTAAAAGTTTTTTATTTTACATGAGATAGAGCAACTGACTAGGATCACAGTCAAATTCCCCACAGAGCTTTTGTAAGAAGAAAGGAATAAGGAGAGAATAATATTTCTGCAGACAGTGAAAGCATACTACTAGAAAGAAATGTTAATGAAACAAATGAAAAATATAATCTAATGTTTCTAAATGAACTCAGAGAAATTTAGGAAATGGTACAAATATGGAAGAGCAACATAAATCTGAATAAGAAAATCTTAGAAATGTGGTGATAACTAAGGAAAGAGAAAAAAAAGAAAAAAATCATTTAAAAAATGAAGTCTAAACTAGAAGGTACACAAGAGTGAAAAAACAGTAGAAAATTTCTTTGGAGAAACAGAAGATAAATAGGAGAAAAAAAATTTTGACAAAAAAGAATTAAAGAAAAATAAAGAAGCATTCTAGAGAAAGTGACATTTACTAGAGAGGCAAAGAAGTTTCAACACACAAATAATAAGAGTCTGTGAAGAGGAACCAAAGCAATGAAACTTAATAAATTCTAATAATAATAACTCAAGTAAATTTCCTGAAATTACAAAAAAAAAAAGTGTTGCCACTACATTTGAAAAGGGTATGTTGTATACTTGGATAAATCGATACAGAAACGACCAACATGTAGACATATTCTTTAAACATTATTGGACTTTAAAGAAAATTCTTCGGGGTATCTAGGTAAAGACCCAAGTTTTTAAAGGAAGAATATTAGATTATCTGATTTTGATAGCAATGCTTTATTCTGGAAGCAATGGAGTAATGTCTCATATTCACAAGGAAAGGAGATAAGAGCCACGAGTTTTATATCTAGCTAAATTGACTGAAGTATAAAGACAGCAGAGAAAATATTATGAACGTGAGTATGAATTTGGAGGCTGTTCTTTCTTTGAGCACTTCTTAAGGAATCTACCAGAGACTAAACTTTGGCAACCAGAGAGATTGCAGGGACATTGATATAAGGGGAGCTTTAAATAGGTACTTGTGGAACTTAAAGGATGTTTATGAGTGAGTGTAATATGTAATGGCTAGATTCTCTGCAATGAAGATACAGTACAAACAACAACAAAAAAGGTAGAATAAAGTTTCTGATTGCTTCATTGTTACCAATGGGAAATAAAAGAATATTACTTCAAATTGGAGAAGAGGGAAGGGAGAGGGGAAAAGTTACTAATTAAGTTTCAGTGGTATTCTAAGTAGGGGAAACAGTAGGTCATACTCCTTCACCCCTAGACACATAGTGAAAAGAAAGGAAAATAGAAGGGATTTGGGTAACCATGAGAACAAAATACAAAGTTCCAAATCTCACTTTCTTCATATGGGGAATAGGAGGCATAATAATGGTAATAAAACCTCACAATGTAGTGCTGAGCACATACATAGCACATGCCTGATAGGTGTGCTCTATTTTAATTATTATTATTCTCTCCCCTCTCAATTGTTATTACCATACTATTTATGAATATTTAGGGTTTGCATTTTCTTAAATTTCCTCTTTATTTGAGAATTTGGCCTGTCTTCTCAAATTACATATTTAATGTCTCAAATTTTATCAGACTTACAGTTAATTCAAATTCATCTCATTTACATAATTTAAAATTTGTGTTGAAGGACTGTTTTATTTATTAGGCATTGGAATTAATGCTGATTCTTTTTCCTACTTATTGGAATTATTCAGAAAGGATTTATTTGCAGGAGCAGGGTAGATAGGAAAAAAATGTAATAGGGGTAAAAGGTTTTTTCTGGGAACCAAGTTACCTGAAAAGCTAATAACATTTTGTTTTTTCATAGTGATATACTTGACATGATTATCTAACATCCATTTTTACATGAATCTAGTAGAAAAAGATTTTGTTACAACGAAAATTTATTGTCGAAAGAGATCTGAAATACTTTAGTTTTCCCTCTTCCCCATTCAATAAAACACAAAATGTAATTTTTTTCTCTCTTTGAGGGCAAGGACTTTTTTCCTATCCCTCACCTTTTATAGAAGTAAAGTATGTGTGTATTTGTGTGTGTAAATATTCTCTGACACAAATTACATATCATAAAATTCATCTTAGGAGTAAGTTTGAGTTTTGAGTGAATTTGTACAGTTGTGCAGCTATTACCACAACAGTCCAGTTTGTGTGTGTGTGTGTGTGTATATATATATTTAATTAATTAATTAATTAATTAATTTTTGGCTGCATTGGGTCTTCATTGCTGCGTGCGGGCTTTTCTCTGGTTGCGGCAAGCAGGGGCCACTCTTCGTTTTGGTGCGTGGGCTTCTCATTGCGGTGGCTTCTCTTGTTGCGGAGCACGGGCTCTAGGCGCACCGGCTTCAGTAGTTGTGGCACGCGGGCTTAGTTGCTCTGTGGCACGTGGGACGTTCCCGGACCGGGGCTCGAACCTGTGTCCCCTGCATTGGCAGGCAGATTCTTAACTACTGCGCTACCAGGGAAGCCCAAGTTTGTATATTTTTAATTAAAAATAATTCAAGTTCAAATAGAACTTCTGAAAGAAGAAAGTAAAAATCAGCAGTAATCCAAATAATCAGAATATCGCTGTATTTTTTTTTTTTTTTTCAATTTTCTAGGATCTGCTTTACACTCTCCATTTTTTTTTTTTTATAGCTACTTTATTTATTTATTTATTATTTATTTTTGGCTGTGTTGGGTCTTCGGTTCGTGCGAGGGCTTTCTCTAGTTGCGGCAAGCGGGGGCCACTCTTCATCGCGGTGCGCGGGCCTCTCACTATCGCGGCCCCTCCCGCTGCGGGGCACAGGCTCCAGACGCGCAGGCTCAGTAGTTGTGGCTCACGGGCCCAGTTGCTCCGCGGCACGTGGGATCCTCCCAGACCAGGGCTCGAACCCGTGTCCCCTGCACTAGCAGGCAGACTCTCAACCACTGCGCCACCAGGGAAGCCCCTGTATTTTTTTAGTTTATATATTTTTGCCTGTTATACCTTATGTGCATGTGGCTCCTTCAAACAGTATTGAAGAAACAAAATGGGGTCACATTTTACTTTTTCTAGTCTTCTTTTAAAATTTAAACATTTCTCCATCAATATTCTTTTATAACATCATTTTTAATGAGTAGTATTTTACAAATCAGTGAACTATTCCCCATTGTTGCTAATTAGTTCATAATAATGTTTAAGTGAATGTTACTGTGGTAGTCCTTGTGTTCATGTTTGATTTATTGCCTTAGGTCCAGTTCCTAGAACTTGCATTTATTGAGTTAAAGGATATGTACTTTTCAAAAAAAATTTTGTTTATTTTTGGCTGTGTTGGGTGTTCATTGCTGCGCGTGGGCTTTCTCTAGTTGCGGCGAGCAGAGGCTGCTCGTCGTTGCGGTGCGTGGGCTTCTCATTGCGGTGGCTTCTCTTGTTGTGGAGCACGGGCTCTAGGCATGCGGGCTTCAGTAGTTGCAGCACGCAGGCTCAGTAGTTGTGGCTCACCGGCTCTAGAGTGCAGGCTCAGTAGTTGTGGCACAAGGGCTTACATCCGAGGGAAACATCCCACGGCATGTGGGATCTTCCCAGACCAGGGCTCAAACCCGTGTCCCCTGCATCGGCAGGCGGATTCTTAACCACTGCACCACCAGGGAAGCCCCAAGGATATGTTCATTTTTAAGATACATATTTTCAAATGTCCTTTTAAAGAACAGTTTATGCTTTTCCCAGCTACACAGCAGAATTTTACCACATTCTAGAATCCTGAGTATTTAAAAATATTTGCCAATTTAATAGACAAAACGTAACTTAATATTTTAATTTGCATTTATTTGAATATAGTGAGATTGAATATGTTTGTATATGTTCTGTGAATTTCCTTTTAATATTTTTTGCTGATATTTCTCTAGAGTATTTTTTTTAAAATTTCATTTTCTAAGAGTTCCTCACTGACTCTGATGATATGCCAGGAACCATTCTAAACGATTTACATTTATTAACTCATTTTTTCTTGATGATAACTCTCAGATAGGTATGATGATTAACCCAGCCAGAAGTTAGGTAGCCTGCCCCAGGTCACACAGCTAGTCAGGGATGGAGCTTGGATGCAGACCCAGGAGCTTGACTCCCAACTCTTAAGCAGTATATTCCTGCTTTGTTACTTGCCATAATTTTGCAGTTTATATTTGTGTTTTAATTTAATTCATAGTATTATTTTATACAGGAGCTCTAAGTTTTTGTATGGAGGGACTAGGTCAATGCCTGGAACATAATCGATTCTCAAATATTTGTTGAACAAATGAGAATAAACCCATTAACAATCTGTTGGTGGTGGTGACCTTTTATTTTGTGTATTGTATATCCTCTTTTACAGGGATTCCCAAGGGCTTCATAAATAATTTACTCTTTGGTTTTGATAAGATACAATAAGCTTATCTGTATTAGCTTTTCTAGAAAGTCTGTGGAAGTAATTACTGCTTTAAAAAGGAACATGTGTTCTTAAACAAGCAAATATGAGTGGTGAAGAATGTATATTATCGACAGGGATTTGAATTGTAGATTCAAGTGAAATGAAGTATTTGTTTTGAGTGTAGGAATAATTTGATGGAGTTTGGTTTTTGTAGTTTTAGAAAATGGATAGACTTGGCCATTATTTAAAAGGCTTTTTGAATAAATTTTGGTTTATTTTGAGCAGTAAGATCCTTTAAAAAGGAAAACCCAAACTAAAAAAGCTGATGTAAAAAGTTAGTGCTAAAGGTTTTGACAATGTAGATCAGCTACTCCAAAGGTGTAATTTAAGATTGCACTTCTAAGTGCTTTTTCTCCCTTTTCGTTTGACATCAGGCTACTATTTACTGGTCCCTCTTTAGTTTGGTTGAGGCCTGGGGTGTCCTTTAAACGCTAGTCTTATTAAAAAGTGTAGAGGTCCATATTATTAAATGGATCTATGTTAGAGATTAGAGAGACGCACAAATAAGTTTACTTCCATTTTTACACACTGTCCACAAAATATACATGGGATCAAGTACTCAAAAAGCAGACACTTGAAAATGTAAATATTTATCTTGTTAATAGAAACCTAGGTCTGCTTTGTATAAAGTTATAAAAGCTAAAAAATATTTGTTGAATGCTTGCCTTTTCTATAACCTCCTGGTTACAACCAACCTTTTTTTCCCCTACTAGTAGCAGTATTTTTTAGCCCATGCTTAACTGACATGTTAAAATCATATTTGTACTTTGCTTCTATATTAAGCATTAATTACTCATTAATTACTAAATTTATGGGCATATGTTAATAAACCTTAATCAGTTCTGGAAGTAAAAAATGAAATATCAGTTTTCCTTTTCCTCATTCTCACTCCTTAGTGGTAAAATGCCTTTTAATCTTCAGTGTTTAAATTCTTCCTTTGGTTACTTACATCACTTTAAATAGAGTAATAGATCTATTTTATTATTTAAGAAACTAATGGCTGTCATCCCAGAAAGAGGAAATCAGATAGCTCTCTATGCTACCTTTCTTTCTGCCAATTTCTATTACTATTTTAAAGTTTTTCTGTTATTATTAAAATTTTATAAAATTGATTTAAACCTCTCTTTCTCGACCTGTCAGTTTTAGACAGTTTCTCTTGTTTTCCCAAGATATAAAATGAGAGCTTTAGTACCCTTTCTTTTTACCTCACAGAGAATGACTTTTACATTGTATATAAGAATATACACTTAGATATCTTTCTTTAACTGCAGTTGAGTTCCATGATTTTGTCTTGAGGTTCTGTTGAAAATTAAAAACAGAAAAAGCTATACTGGAAAAACCACATAGTGTATTAGGACCTACAGAGAGGGAGATGTAATACTATGTCACTGAGCTCCTTCCACTCATAGAAGAAATGTTAACACAAAGATTGGAGGTATAGTGCAATGTCATGATGATTTTTAAAAATGATTTAATTGTATGATGTGCATTCAGTTTTCACTAGGAAAAAATTTTTTTGAAATCTCAGATGCAGAGTAATTGTAATTTTTATTTTAATAAAAAATATTTGTAACCTCTATTGCCCAACTTAAGAACCTGAACTCCCTCTGCCATTATCACCTTTTCTCCCAAGTGGGAGGACGAATGCAGATTTGGTGTTTCTGGTGAGACACTGGACCGATGGCCTCAGTTCAGTGGCTGTGAATTGGGGTCCTGGCAAGAGGTTTCTCATCCTTTCATTGCCAGGGTGGGGGACCAAAGTGAGCAGTACGGAGTTGTGCTTTTCCTGTCTAGCCCTTCCTAGGCAGGTGGCTTAGTGTCTTCCGGGGCATTTCTTTGGCCTCAGCCTGGGGGTGACTGTTCATCTGTGTTTGAGTGTCTGAGTCTCAGTGTGTTGACCGTGTGGTAGACACTTCCTGGAGCTGTTGGGACAGGCTGGCCACGCAGCAGGTAGTTGTCTGGTGATCAAGCCCACTTCTGCCCGTCCTTCTCCTCCAGTTTTCCTTTTCCACTCAGAATGGCACCTGCCACTTTTGCTGTGGTTCTTGGTGTCAGCTTTCAGCTCTGGGTCTTGCTGATACTCTTTGGATTATTGGTATGATCCTGTTGGCCTTTTATCTTGAAGAAGTCTGTCAGAACCTTTGGCTCACTGGTATTTCTCCATCCCATGCTTTAATGAATTGATTTTATTTTTGTGACTCTTGACTGCTGTGTTGGCAGATATTATGGAGGATATGAACCGGTATGCTTAGTCTATCTAGTGCTGTAGATTTTCTTTTTAAAAGCACCTTCCACCCTCAATTTAGGAAACTGAGCTTCTGGGTGTGGCGTCGGTTCCTTCTCTTGCTGGTAGTCTTAACGGATTTTTCAAGCATTACTCCAATTCTGGCTGTCCTTGGTTCTCTATTTACTAGTGAGTTCTGTTAGTAAATATTAAGAACTAGGTGGCATTCGTGGTCTCAGTAAAACTTTCCTTCTACTACCCACCTGTAGTATAGCACTTAAAGTTGCCCTTGTGAGAAATAGCTCTCTTGAGAGTCAGTACCTGTACTTCAGTTTCTGCCTTTGTGACTTTTGGTTTGGGCTCTGTTTGGGAGCACTGTTTTCTCTGTCCACATTTTGCCCATTACCTCCACGTGGCCTCTCCTTGTTACCTAGGTTTCAGCTGCTTGGGAGGATGTCTGCTTATCTCAGGTGCTTCGAACATAACCATCTTGAAAGTGAATTTTTCATACTGTTCATTTTTAAAGTCAAACTGAATATAACCGCTAGATGTGTTAAATCTGTCCACCTGTTTTCATATGACATGGAAATTGATAAGAAAATACCTAATGTAGTTTGTATAGGTGAAGATGGTTAAGAAAGATGAAACTTACTATATTTTATTGTCTTGATAAGCACAATACAAAGAAAGTTTTTAACCCCAAAGTTAATTTGCAAGAATCTTTTTTTGTTGTTGTTTGTTTTGGCAATGTGCATTGATTATGATAACATTTAGCTAAATAAAGGCTTGATCAGTCAGCTTTTTATATTTCCATGATACTTGATGAGGGAGTAAAAGTATATTTAATATACAGCAGTGAGTATTTGTAATGTTTTGGGTGCCTTTTTTGGTTTGGGAGGGGAAGGAGGATGAAGATGGGGCCATTTCCCAAATGTGAATTAGTTGATCCACAAGAGTAGAGAATAGTCCAAGATTTAAAAATTTATGTCTATAATCCAGATGTAAATAACAGTTTACCTTCTATTTTTATAAGCAGACTCATGAGAAGGAGGGGAAAAAAGCATCAGGATTGCTCTTAAGTTGGAGAGAATCTACTGGACTTAATCTTTTGTAAAGGATGTCCAGCTAAACAATATGGTGGCAGCCTCACTTTATAGAATGAGGCATTACAAACTTGACCAAAGTAGTTGCTCAAAAATTTTTGAAATTTTTCCAGATTAGATGGCTTCAAATTAAAAAAGGAAAATACTTGCCATTTTTCAAAACTATAAAGCTACATTGTATTTCTCCCTAAAATGCAAAATTGTTGGTATGGTGTGATTTGTCATTTGAGATAATCTTGGATGATTTGTTACGTGGCATAATAATGGTCTCTTACACATTGAGAGGATAGAGGCTGTTTATATGTCTTGAGCATCATTAATTGCAGATGAGAAGTTACTAGTTACATATTCTAAATATGTTTCTTCTTAGAATATAGGGGAGAAAACATAACTGGAATACTATATTTTTAAAAAGTTAATGATTAATTGTATACTTAGAAAACTTACCATTTTCTTTACTAGGAATTCTAAAATACATATTTTATGTAATGGAGATTCTAATTTAGTGAGTTAACTATTTTTAAACATTTTAAATGTTTTATTTCTGATTCTAAAAGTAGTAGTCATTGACGTTTTCCTAAACTCCACAATTTAAGTAACTTTTAAAAGAACTGCTGATAACTAAACAACATTTAAATTCAGGATGTTTTATCCTAGAGCATCTGTCACCAGGCAGATGATATTTCCTTGTGTCTCTAGGCCCCAAAGGAAAATAAGAATCCAAGGTTTTAATTTTTTTTTTCTTCTTCAAGGATGGGAAAATTTTGTCCTATGAAAAATGTTTAAGAGGTGGGCCAGGAAACAGACTTTGTTTATATGGAAAATGCTTTTTTTGTTTTTGTTTTTTTTTAAACTGCTGTAGATTGGAAGACAGGCTGGATTAAGATCACTTAATGTGATAGAAGTAAGAAAAGCTTGAACCTGGGAGAAATGACCAAGATATTAAAGATTCATGGGCAAGAGCAAGAGTATGAATGAAATTGGCTTAAAAATCTTTTTTGCCCTTGTCTTTAGGAATTAAAGGAGGCTTGTAAAGGGTTCCAAGTATTTAAAAAACACACCAAATGATATCTAAAGTTTGAAGTGAAATGAGATTGCGTCTTTCAGGGAATGGATTAAATGCTTTGGGTTAGTGATTTTCAACCCTTTCTTAAGTAAGCCTTGGTTAATAGATGCTTTTGTCATATGATGGCATGGAGAATGATTCTGAGCTAATCTTCTTTGAACATTTATATTTAAATATATTTTCATATGAACAGCAAACCATGAGACTTACTGGTACCTGACGGATATATTGATTATTTATAGATACTGTTAGAAGATTATTTGGGAGGGCTTTGATTTTCATCTGTAGGATCTTATGCACTATTTTTCTAAAAGTATAGTTTGTTTATGGAACAAGGGGTTAGTGTTAGACACTCTTTCAGGTTTCTTCCAGCTTTAAAGTTCCTCCCTCTAACAAGCTGACTCTGTTTGTGGTTTTATTGGACTTTTTAAATAATTTTCATCCAGAACTGCTAAGTAGAGAGAACATGAGAAGAAATTAGGAGACAGGTATGGGTGATGGATGCTTGGAGATGGTGGAAAAGTGGCTTGTTTTCTTAAGGGGGAAGATAGTTTGCAGTGGTAGAGATAGGAGCAACATGCTGTTTTCTTTGAATCTGGTGCTTGAAATCTGCTCTTTGTCTTAATTCAATGTATTTTACAAATGCTAGCAGTCTTTCTGGAGACATTTACAGACATTCTGTGGGAAAATACATTTGAAAATCACTGACTTCTTGGTGTGGGATGAATCTGTACTCCTGTTTAGAAAGAGATAATTGCTAGGATAGGTGGGACAAGTTGATCTATTTTAAAATAAAACTATCTTTTATAAAGATACAGTTATAAGGCACAAATGGGAACTGTGTCTCCTTGACATGTTTCAAAGCATTTCTCTGAATATGTGAGATTAAAGAAATTTTCTCAACCACTAAGAATTGTCAGGACACTGATGCTCTTTAAGGCCATATTTGTAGCTGTTAGTATGTACTGACAGAGTAGAAGTTTTTTTTTTAATGTTTTATTCATTATTAGAAATTTTACATATGATTATAATATGTTTATATTTTGCTCATATCTTGATCTTGGTTCCAAGATATGAGTATTATTTTCTTGGTCCCAATTTGTGTATTCTGAGCCCTATAGGTTAACAATTAATGTGGGTTTTATTATTTTAAAATTATTTTGAAACTGTATATTAACACATATCATAACCAAAACCAAAATGTTTTTTCTCTTCAGTCTGATAAAGCTTGTTTCAGACTTCCACTGAGCCGTGTGTTCTGTTATGCCCACCTTTTGTTCAGGCTTTCCATAATAGAATAAAAATGCTTTATAGGATTTCTCTAAAATGAGAATCTATTTGAATGTATAGAAAGACATTTACATAATGCCTGCCTTTGAGTAGGTGGGGGAAAAAGTTAAAATGTTGATGGCAGCTTCTGATAGAAAAACTCATAGCTATATAGTAAAAAGTTAAAATTATAACACATACACTACATTAACTGTATTCTGTGTGTATTGCCATTGGATTTCATTTGGAGTGAAAAATAGAATATGATTCTAATCCTTTACAGTTGCTGTTAATTTTGCTCTAAAACCTGAAAGTGTTAACAGCAACTTGAAAATGTGACAAAGCTCAATTTCATTTCTTGTTTATTGCTTGTTTTCCTATTGGACAATTGGAAGTAGCTCTGCCCTGGCAACTAAAATAGGCTATTTGCATAACCTAGTTTGATTGGCTAGCATTCCGACTAACAGTTCCAATCATATGGCGTCGGTTTAGTGGTAGGCTATGCTAATTAGCCGCTGTTGCTGGGGTTCAGGATGGTTTCTATGTGCTGTTCTGCTGCGTTGTGTTGCCTGGTGAGAGACATTGATAAATGAGCGTTTAATGATCTGCAGCAGTTCCCACTCGCTGCGGGCAGGCGGATTTTAGAACAGAAGTGGAAATAAGGATTTAATTGCTTTGTTAAATACCTGTAACCAAAATATGTGTATTAAATTATAGAAGTTAAATTGTATAAAATCTTTATCTAATTAAATACTTTATAACAGAAAGGGAATAGCATTGCCAAAATATAACCCAGGGAGCAGCGCTGTGCACAGGTTTTCTGAAACTCTGTTCAGTAAAATTGATCTCTTTCTTTTCAGATTAGAAATAGTACCATTGCAAAAAGTAGCATATTTGATATTTCTCATGATTTTGACCTTTTGTAAAGGTACATGTTTGTTTTTAATAAATTGGTACAAGCTTTGGGGCAGAATTTATCTTGTACTGCTCATGTAATCTTAGCAAATAGGAGCATAACTGGAACCCCCCTGTTCATGTTCTTCTGTTCACTTGGAAGATCAGGTTGTTACTCACCACCTCTTGTTATTATTATCTTTCTGATTTAAGTCAGATGTTTTAACTATTGCTTGTATTATACTATCTTAGGTTTACATTAGGTTTTTATTGAGTAGTTAGGTGAGAGATTCTGTAGGAAATTAAAAACTCAGTATTTTGTTCAAAGAACTTAAGAGGTGAAGAGTAAACACATGCAAAGTTAGATGAAAATATAAGACAGTCATACAGAAAGTGCCATGAGTATTTATCTGGGAGAGTACAGGTAAAAAGAAATCACCAAGCTTTTTGAGGATAGGGACATGGGAAACGGGTTGAGTGGTCTGGGAAAGGCTTTTGAGAAAGCCCACAGAACTTTGTTAAGGTTTTAAGTATGACTTAATTCAAATAGCCGGAGAATAATAGGAAGGAAGAACATTTTAGTGTGAAGAATAGATAACAATTGAACAAAAGTAACATTCTGATATTATTGTTATCCAGTATAGGTGGTCACAGTGATTAAGGCTTCAGTGTCTTAGATGTTTCAGTGCCTGAATTTCTAAGCCAGCTGGTGTCATTCCCTTAAAATAAGAACTGCTGTTTTACTGTTCTAGCTCTAATTTTCTTTGGCTTTTCTTCACTTGGTTTTGTGGCGACCAGTGCTCTTCACCTTTTGTGTCTGTTGCTTAAAGCATAGGGCTTTTAAACTTTCTTTCCTCCCTTGTTCTTGGCCCTAAAGCATTGAAACACAAGATGGCACCAAAAATAATCCATTTGAGTTTTAGATGTCTATATCAAATTTTCTAAGAAGTTTACCCCTTTAATTGTTATATCTTTTATTTAAGGACCTGGTTAAATTAGACAGGCTAATTGGACAATCTTACAGCCTTGCAAAGAATGTAAACAAAAATTAAACCTTAATATCTGATTATTATTTTTCCTAGGCATATTTACTGAAGATGTATTCTAAAACAAATGTACACAGTGCTCTATGTCGATTATATCTCAATAAAGCTGGAAGAAAAATAAATAAAATAAAACAAATGAATAGAAATTCTTTATTCGTCCCCATAGTCAGAGAGACATAGGCTCCTGCTCTCAGGGAGTTTATAATTTAATGGAGGTGGATGAGGTATGTCTTTATATAACTGTATGGTATAGTTATGCAAAGTGGTGAAATATCCATGCTACAAGAGAGGTGGAAATTCAGAAGAGGGGGTGATCCTTTTTCGATTGGGACTAGGAAAAGATTCTTGGTGGAAGTGGTGTTTCACATGGTCTTAGGAATGCTTATTTGCGCTCTGTATGTCATCTTTGGTGAAGTGTTCAAATCCTTGTCCAACCTTTTTTTTTTTCTTCTTCTCCTTATTATTGAGTTTTGAGAATTCTTACCTATTTTGGATTCAAGTCCTTTAGCAGATACATGATTTGCAAATAATTTATCCTAGTCCATGGCTTACTCTTTCATTCTCTTAAACTCTTTCATTCTCTTAAACTTGTCTTGAAGAACAGATGTTTTTAATTTTTATGAAGTCTGTTTCATTGATTTGGTCTTCTATGGATCATGCTTTTGGAAAACTTTTGCCTGATTGTCCCAAGGTCTAAAAGGTTTCCTATGTTTTTTTCTCCCCCTCCAGATTTTATAGTTTTGGGTTTTACATTTAAGTCTGTGATCCATTTGAAGTTAATATTTGTAAATGGTGCTGCAAGGTGTAGCTAAAAAATCACTTTTTCTGCAAGTGGGCCGTTTGAAGAAAGGACTACCCTTTCTCCAGTGAATTACTTTTGTATCTTTGTTGAAAATCAGTCTTCCATATGTGTGTGGGTCTGTTTATGGACTTTCTGTAATCTGTTTGTCTGTCTTGACACCAATACCATATTGCCTTTATTACTGTAGCTGTATAATAAGTATTGAAATCTGCTAATAGTAGTGTTAGTCCTACAACTTTCTCTTTTTCAGAATTGTCATGATTACTCCAGGTCCTTTGAGTTTCCATGTGAATCGGCACATCATTTTGTCAGTTTCTACAAACAAGCCTACTGGGATGTGGGTTGGGATTGTGTTGAATCTAGATAATTTTGGAGGAAGGATTGACATCTTAAACAATATTGATTCTTCAGATTCATGCTCACTGTATATCAAGAAAACAGAAGCCATTGATTTCAGAACTTCTTTTTAAAAAATATTTTATATTTAGTTCAAATTATATTTTCTATTTCCATTTATATATTTAATTCACACAACAGAGGTACTACTGGACATTATTTGCTATATTAGAAACAGTACTGTGTTTTTGTCCATTCCATTATCAAATGTCTTCTTTTTTAATAGAGGTGTTTAGTGCTATAATTTTCTACCTAAGTATTGCTTTAGCTGTATCCCCCAAGTTTTGATATAATGTATTTCATTTTCTTTCAGTTCAAAAAAAATACTTTTAATTTGCTCTTTGATTTCTTCTTTGAGCCACAGGTGTTTAGAAGTATGTCATTTAGTTTCTAAGTATTTGGGGATTTTCCATACATCTGTTACTGCTTTCAGATTTCATTGCCGTCAGAAAACATATTTTGTGTGACTTGATTCCCTTTAATTTGTTGAGATTTGTTTTATGACCCATAATATGGTCTGTCTTGGTAAATGTGCTGTGTTGCTAGAAAAGAATGTGTGTTCAGCTGTTCTTTGGTGGAGTATTGTCTAAGTGTTGGTTAGGTCAAGTTTGTGGATAGTGTTGTTGCTATATCCTTACTGACTTTCTGTCTACTTGTACTATCAGTTATTGAGAGAAGGATATGAAATTTTCTAATATAATTGTGCCTATTCTTGCAATTCTATCTTTTTTTGCTCTGTGTATTTTAAAACTCTTTTAATAGGTGCATACATATTCAGAATGAATATATCCTCTTGATGATTTGGCATCTTTATCATTATAAAATGACCTTCATTCCTAGTCATATATTATATTCCTTGGGTTACAGAATACTTTGTTTCATATTAATACAACTGTTCTGTCTTAATTTTGATTAGTGTTAGTATGATATATCTTTTTTCAACCATTTACTTTTAATGTGTTAATGTCTCTTTTGAAATTTTTTTTTAAAAATTATTTATTTATTTATTTATTTTTGGCTGTGTTGGGTCTTCGTTTCTGTGCGAGGGCTTTCTCTAGTTGCGGCAAGCGGGGGCCACTCTTCATCGCAGTGCGCGGGCCTCTCACTATCGCGACCTCTCTTGTTGCGGAGCACAGGCTCCAGACGCACAGGCTCAGTAGTTGTGGCTCACGGGCCTAGTTGCTCCGCGGCATGTGGTATCTTCCCAGACCAGGGCTCAAACCTGTGTCCCCTGCGTTGGCAGGCAGATTCTCAACCACTGCGCCACCAGGGAAGCCCCTGAAATGTGTTTTTATAGGCAGCATATAGTTGAGTCTTGCTCCCCCATGGCCCCCCACAAGTCTGCAAATCTCTGCCTCTTGATTATTGATATGTTTCAGTTTAAATCAGGCTGCTATTTATTTTCTATTTGTCCCCTCTGTTCTTTGTTCCCCCTTTTCTCTTTTTTTTCTGTCTTCTTTGGATTAAATGAATATATTTTATTATTTGATTTTTTTTCTCCTTTGTTGGCTTATTCATTTTAACCCTTTGTTTTTCAATTCAGTGATTGCTTTTAATCTGATAACAGTGTACTTTCAAATACTAGTACTTATATCACATCACATTTGGCATATTGACCATACCATAGAATACTTTCATTTATCTTTTACTGGTCTTTTTACTGCTTTTTCACAGATTCTGTTTGTATGTATGTTAAAACCCCACACTACATTATTATTTTTGTTTAAACGGTTAATAATCTTTTAATGAGACTTAACTAATTAGAAAAATTCTTATACATTTGTCCATGTGATTACCTTTTCTGATGCTTTTCATTTCTTTGTCTAGGTCCTGTTTCCATCTGGTCGCATTTTCCTCCATCCTCAGTACTTCCTTTAATATTTTTTGTAGTGCAGGTCTACTAGTGACACATTTTCTCACCTTTTGTATATCTGAAAATGTTTGCATTTTATTTCATTTTTGACAGATATTTTCATTGGGTATAGAAATTCTAGGTGATACCTTTTCTTGCAGCAGTTTTAAGATGTTACTCCACTGTCTACTCACTTGCATTGTTTCTTCTAAGAAATCTTCTTTAATCCTTATCCTTGTTCCTTTATGTATAATATGTCCTTTTTCTTTCCTGGCTGCTTTTAAGATTTTCTTTCTATCATTAGTCTTGAGCAGGTTGGTGTGGTTTTCTTTATGTTTCTTGCGCTTGGGGCTTGTTGAACTTCTGGATCTGTCAGTTTGTGGTTTTTAATCAAATTTGGGAAATTTACAAAATTGTTTCTGTTCATTCTCTCCTCTCTAGTCTAGTTACATGTATATTATGATATTTGAGGTTGTCCCAGAACTCAGTGAATGTCTGTTAATTTTATATTTTATTTTCTCTCTTTTTAAAAATCTGTTTTATATTTTTTTTGTTTTGACAGCCAGTTTCAGGTGTTGAATAGTCAGTTGGAATTCTGAAATACTTTTTATTGCTATGTCTTCACGTTCACTCATCTTTTTTTCTGCTATGTCTAATGTGTGTTTTTTTAAAAATTATTTATATTTATTTTTGGTTGTGTTGGGTCTTCGTTGCTGCACGGGGGCTTTCTCTAGTTGTGGTGAACGGGGGCGACTCTTCATTGCGGTGTGCGGGCTTCTCATTGCGATGGCTTCTCTTGTTGCGGAGCGCGGGCTTCGGTAGTTGTGGCGTACAGGCTCAGTAGTTGTGGCTTGCGGGCTCCAGAGCACAGGCTCAGTAGTTGTGGCGCACGGGCTTAGTTGCTCTGCGGGACGTGTGATCTTCCCGGACCAGGGCTCGAACCTGTGTCTCCTGCATTGGCAGGTGGATTCTTAACCACTGTGCCACCAGGGAAGTCCCTCTAATGTGTTTTTAATCTTGCACAGTGTAGTTTTATTTATACAAGTTCAATTTGCATCTTTTAAAAAATATTTTCCACAACCCTCCTTAACTATTTGAATATGTGGAATGTAGTTACAATAATACCTCCTTTAATGTCCTTACCTGCTAACTTTAACAGCTGTGTCAATTCTGGATTAATTTCCATTGATTGATTTTTTTTTTTTTCTCATTATAGGTTATGATTTCCTGCTTCTTTGCATGCTTGGTAATTTTGATTGTGTGCCAGACATCTGTGAATTTTTACTTTGTTGAGTGCTGGGTAGTTTTACATACCTATACATTTCTGTGATCTTTTTTCTGGGACAGTTAGATTTCTTAGAAATAATTTGATCTTTTGAGTTGTACTTAAGGTTTTGTATGTGAGACCAGCACAGTGTTTAGTCTGATTGTTCCTCACTACTGAGAAGATAGTACCCTGTGTAATTTATTTAATGCTCTGTGAATCTTGATGTTTCCCAGTCTGATTGGTGTGTATGTTGCCTAGCTTCTGGTGGTTTGCTGGCAGTCTTTGGCATGCCTTGACCTCTGCTGCATAACCCTGATCTCTGTCTTCATCTTCACATGGTGTTCTCTCTGTGTGCCTGTCTCTGTGTCCAAATTTTCTCCTCTTATAAGGACATCAGCCATACTGGATTAGGGCCCAACCTAATGACCTTATCCTTACTGACTACATCTGCAGTGACCCTATTTTCAAATAAGGTCAGTTCCAAGTAAAGTCATATTCTCTGGTGCTTGGGGTTAGACTTTAACATGAATTTTGAGGGGACACAGTTAAACCTGTAACTGCCCACCTCCCCCAGTGGTGTTTCCTTGAACGTACCCCCTTTAAAAAATTTTTTTTCTTATTTTTTAATTTTTTTAAAAAATATTTATTTATTTATTTATTTATTTGGCTGCACCGGGTCTTAGTTGCGACACGTGGGATCTTTTTTGTGGCACGCGGGATCTTTTAGTTGCAATACGAGGGATCTTCCTGGCGGCATGTGGGATCTTTTAGTTGCAGCATGTGGGATCTTTTGTTGTGGCACTTGGCATCTAGTTCCCTGACCAGGGATCCATCCCGGGCCCCCTGCATTGGGAGCGCAGAGTCTTAGCCACTGGAACACCAGGGAAGTCCCTGAATGTACCGCTTTTATGCTCTTACGTTCTTATCTATGTTCTTCCCTCATTGGAATGTCTCCTTTTCCTTTCCTTTGCTTATCTTAATTAAAAACTACCTACTAATCAGAATTAATGTCTATTTACCTTTTATTATAAATATTTACATGGCTGTTTCTTGCACATACTTGCAACATTTTTGAAGAACTGGAGAGGACTCATTTTTGGAATTGTGCCCCAGTTCTTTCTTTCCTCCCCAGTACCGCCTGTAGTATCTTATAATTAGTGGGTACTTGAATTGAGTATATTAATGAGTGTGTCTGAGCAGACAAGTTGTAGGTATGAGGCATTTTACGAAAGATTAATAACTTTAGGAAGGATTGGAGTCTGGACTCATGGAAGCCATTTAGGAGGTGGTTATAGTAAGCCAGCCATACATTAGTTTATTAAACAAATACTTATGGAGCCTACTAGATACAGAACCCTTTACTAGGTGTTAGGAATTGATAGACCTGTGAAAATTACAGAATCTGCCACTATTCTCATGGAACTTACTGTCTATGAACAATTACGAGGTAAAAGAACAGAGAAGGTGGATATGAAGGAATTTCCTAAGGAACCCTAGACAGAACTTAAAGAATGATTAGTCACGAAGGTGGAGGATGAAGAAGAGTTAAAGAAGCATGATGTCAAGCCTGGATGAATGGGAGAGTATTGTTAGTGGAAATTTCAAGTCAGGCAAGGACATTCTTTTCTCGGGGGAAAAGATAAGTTAGTTTGCTTCTGGATAAATAAATAGAACCTCTAAGTAGAAATTGCAGATTGCAGAAAATTCAGAAATGAATAGTGAATTCATTGATGTTGGTCTTGCTTTATCATGAAAAGGAGAGAGAGCATGAGCAGTTAGTTGAAGGGAGGGGCTGACAGAGTCGCCAGCAGGGGTGATATTCTGAAAATGTTTGGAGGAAGAGTGAAAGGGCTGGAGAACTGGGAGGTGATACTGTGATGATCATTTCTACTTTACTAATGAGGGAGCTAGGGCACAGGAAGTTGAAAGGTGCTCAAGGACACAACTAGTAAGTGGTGGAGCTGGAATTCAAACTGGGTATCGCGGCTCAAGGATCTGTGCTTCTAGGCACTACTCCATGCTGCCTCTAATATTTTTCTTTAAATGTACTCACTTATTTAACACGTTAAAGTTTTTCGTAAGGAAACTATAATACTATTACAAAGTTAGAACATCAGCCTCACTTGTCACTTAATGAAGGTGGGAGTAAAAATAAATATAGGGAAACCAAAGCAATTCTGGGTTTTTTTTAAGATTTATTTATTATTTATTAAAAAATTTTTTTCTGGCTCCGTTGGGTCGTAGTTGCAGTGTGCGGGCTCTTCGTTGAGGCGTGCGGGATTTTTCGTTGTGGTGCACGGGCTCTTCATTGCGGTGCATGACCTTCTTTCTAGTTGTGGCGCGCAGGCTCCAGGGCACGTGGGCTCTGTAGTTGTGGCGCACGAGTTCCAGAGTGCGTGGGCTCTGTAGTTTGCGGCACGCGGGCTCTCTAGTTGAGGTGCGCAAGCTCAGTAGTTGTGGCGCGCGGGCTTAGTTGCCCCGCGGGATGTGGGATCTTAGTTCCCTGACCAGGGGTCAAACCCTCGTCCCCTGCATTGTAAGGCGGATTCTTTACCACTGGACCACCAGGGAATTCCCAGCAATTCTGTTAAATTTATACAACTTACAGAATGCATACCTGAAAATAATGGAACTATATATGATCAGTTAGTAGCTAAGGGATATTCTGCTGGGTGTCAGGTAGTTTAAGAAAACAGTGAGATAAGCAGCATACGTTTTTGAGCATTTATTGTGGCAAGCATTTCATCTTGGTGTTGAATATATACTAGTGGATAAGACAGAGAGTCCTTGCTGTCATGGAGCTTACGTTCTAATGGCTAGAGATACACAGTAAACATCTAAACAAGTAGATGGTTGGGGGAGGTACAGTTTTTGCTAGAAAGGCCAGGGATGGTCTCTCCAAGGGAGTGCTTTACTTCAGTTTCATTTGACTTGTTTCAAATGAACATGTGTCTGTGGGATAGTCTAGTTTATAGTTCCAACCACAGTCCTGCATGAGATCTTGCAAACGTATTCTTGTATGTAGAACAACTTAATATTTTTTCCCAGTTGGAGTAGAGGAATGATAGTTGTCCATGTGAAAGCCCAGGAAGCTCTGTGTAAAAGAGTGGTCATTCGTAATCACAGTGCGTCTCCTCATGGAGCCGGGGGAGGGAGGGAACTTAGCATCCTGCTCTTGTCAGTGTTAGCAGTCTAAACATCACTCATTTGGTGGTAAGGACTTCCCTGCTTTGAAAACAGTGAGTAGACTTTGCTACCACAGACATCTTCAGCGTTAAGAAAAGAATGTAGCACTGTGCAGGAAAATCCTTGCTAGTGCCCGTACACACCATCGATATTTCTTGATAGTTAACGTGGAAGAACATTTTATAACTGAAAGTTTGAAAAAGTTTTCCTGAGCACTAGGCCTCTCAATTCACTCATTTTGCATAAAATGGATTATATTGCACTTATTTTAACCATCTCCTAAGTATTGTAATATCTCTGAAAACATAAGCATAATAACTTTTTTTCTAAAACGTGTTGAACTAAGTGCATTACTATTAAATACTCACTGTAGCGGGTGCAACTCAGGAAACAAAGCTGACAGGTTGCATTTTTCAAAAATTCGAAATGAAAATAGCCTATTCAGGTCCATGGGGGACTTTTAAAAAACATTTTAATTGACATTAGTTTTCTTTTCAATAAAGTAGTTAATAGGAAAATTGGTACTATTTTCTAGCTATTAAAATATTAGTATCCTGGAGTTTGAGAATTCACAGCATGAAGGCAGCTTTCAAATCCTTCATCTTTGAATTTGGGCGGTGTTTTAGAGTTTACAAAGTCTGTGTTCATATGTGTTAGCTCACATGACCCTCTCATAGGTGTTGGCATGACTTATTATCCCCACTTTAAGGAAGGGCAGCCGAGCCTTGAAGGCGGCCAGGGTCACACTGAGAGAGAGTAGAGCTTGAGACTAGAATCCGCTTACTCTTTTTAGTGCAGTGTTTGCTCAGTGCCTGTCGTATGCCACAGGCACTGTAGACGTCACAACTAGGAAGGCCCGGCTGGCTCTCCTTCTCGCTGTTGAAGCACCGTGCCCAGGATGGGCAGAGTGAGTTGTCCCTCAGTACCCCCTTGATAACTCTGCTGCATGGAGTTCTTGATACAAGTCACTGCTCCTCTGGTTGATACTAGTCTTATGACTGTCCCTCTTTGTTAGCACTTGTCCTCCTTGTCGGTGACAGTGACAGCTTGGGAGGGGACCAGAGGGCACTTACCATTTCTCTACTCTCCTAGTAGGAGAAACTGGTTCTTTTGTATCCCCTTCCTTCCTGTTAATCTGCGTTTGAGTCTCATGAGGTGAGTTAGTCGAGCCAGGCAGTGATGTTTTTTGAGTGCCATTATGTGCCCATTCACTGAAGATATGTCAGTGACTGAAGCAGCAGCAGTTCCATCCTTCAGGGCCTTGTGTTATAGTTGGGGTAAAACAGATAATAACACAAACACATGTACTATATAAATAAATACATAAATACACAATATTTTATATTATACATGTAGATACGTAACATACAGATATATAAGCGTGTGTGTGTATAATTTTAGGGTGCCTCACGCTAACGTTGCTGCCTCTGAAGTCGCAAGACCCCAAATACAGCCTATTGCCTCTTTCTTATAAATACACAGCCACACTCACGGGTTTATGTATTGTCTGTTGCTGCTTTTGTGCTGTGAGGGCAGAGTTGATTAATTGCAGCAGAGATTGTGTGCTTGATAAAGCCTAAAATATTCACACTCTGGCTTTAAGAAGAAGTTGGCTCACTGCTTGCTCAAGATCTTGCCAGCCATTGTGCTCGAAGGTACTGGTTCAGCTTCAGAGCTAGAAAATAAAGCTTGATTTGGGAAGCCAACAGAGATGATAGATGGTTGGAACTTTGGGGCGGAGAGGGTAGCTTCCATCCTCTAGGTGTGGGATCACTGTGGTAGCTCCAAAGGTGGAGGTGACTGAATAACTTGCTTTGAAGTAGGGAACCTATTATGCTTGCAGAAAAGCATTTATTGTTGGTGTTTTCTAGTAAGTGTGAATTGTATGTGGCGATTTAAAAAATGTGTATTAAAATGATGTAATAAGGACTTCCCTGGTGGCGCAGTGGTTGAGAATCCGCCTGCCAGTGAAGGGGACGTGGGTTCGAGCCCTGGTCCGGGAAGATCCCACGTGCTGCAGAGCAGCTAAGCCCGTGTGCTACAACCACTGAGCCTGCACTCTAGAGCCCGCGAGTCACAACTACTGAGCCCGCGTGCTGCAACTACTGAAGCCCGTGTGCCTAGAGCCCATGCTCCACGACAAGAGAAGCCACCGCAGTGAGAAGCCCACTCACTGCAACGAAGAGTAGCCCCCGGTTGCCGCAACTAGAGAAAGCCTGCACGCAGCAACGAAGACCCAATGCAGCCAAAAATCAATCAATAAATTAATGAATAAATAAAAATGACGTAATAAAAGTATATATAAATTAGATGATGGGAGTTGCTCCTGTTACCCTAGAGTCCCATTCTTCAGAAATATTCGTTATTAAGGGCTGTTTTTTTTTTTTTAAAGATCTATTTTGATGTGGACCATTTTTAAAGTCTTTACTGAATTTGTTACAATACTGCTTCTGTTTTATGTTTTGGTTTTTTGGCTGTGAGGGATGTGGGGTCTTACCTCCCGGACCAGGGATCAAACCCACACCCCCTGCATTGGAAGGTGAAGCCTTAACCACTGGACTACCAGGGAAGTCCCTTAAGGGCTGTTAAGACATGGATTTTAACCACTGTCTAAATATTCCCTTCTACCCAAGAGTTTTAAAAAAATTGATTTTCTGATTATCTTCTTTTACATTGTGACCCCTTAGTTGACTGGGCACCTCAAAATGCAAAGAATTAGAAAGGATTTTAATAGAAGCCTCCCCATCAGTTGATGAGTTGACATTGTAGATTTTTAAAATTATGCTTTCATGCCAAATATTAAAGTACTTTGTACTATATCATCACTGTTCTAAATCTCACAAATTTTAATCAAAATTCTCGTTCTAGTAGAGGCACCCCATAATCTGATCACCTGGGAAATCTTTGAAAAATATTGATGTCTGGTCCCCATTTCAGACCTAAATGACTCCAGATCTTTAGAGGTTGGGTTGTCCCCCAAGTGAGCTATTGAGTAGGTAGCACTTTGTATAATACAACTTTGTTTTCATAATGAAAATTTATAGGAAAATGGTAAGGTTTTACATGCTTCTAGTATATATAGTTCATGGTTTATCCTGGAAAAAAAAAATCTGTATACTGAGTTTCTTTGAATTCAAATATTGAACAAAGGAGGGAAATACATATAAGACAGGGATTATTTCATTTGATTTGAAGATTCACATTAATTCACTCCCTCCCACCCTCTGCTTTTGTACTTATTCACCAAGAAAAAGCCTACCTTCTCAAAACCAAAAACACATTTCTTAACCTTTGGGTGGTAGCTTTGTATTAGCCCAGATCCTTACTAATGGGAGGTGGCATACATCTGATCACTGTTTTCAAACTGGGAAATAACATTTCTTTTAAGTATTTACTAACCTTTCTGGGTAGGTATTACTTCCTGTATTCATTATGGTAGGCTAACTGGTATAACAAAGATACCCAACATTTCAGTGATTTTATTTTATTTTTTTAATAATTTTTTAAAAACTTATTTATTTTTATTTATTTCAGGCTGTGTTGGGTCTTTGTTGCGCACAGGGGCTTTCTCTAGTTGTGGCGAGCGGGGGCTACTCTTTGTTGCGGTGCGCGGGCTTCTCATTGCGGTGGCTTCTCTTGTTGCGGAGCACGGGCTCTAGGCACGTGGGCTTCAGTAGTTGTGGCACGCGGACTCAGTAGTTGTGGTGCGCGGGCTTAGTTGCTCCGTGGCATGTGGGATCTTCCCGGACCAGGGCTCGAACCCGTGTCCCCTGCACTGGCAGGCGGATTCTTAACCACTCAGCCACCAGGGAAGCCCTCAGTGATTTTAGATTAGAAGTTTATTTCTTGTTCATGTAGTAGCCCAATGACTGTTGAATCAGGGGATAACTGTTCTGCTCTGTACAGTTATTCAGGGACCAAACTGTGGACATTTTCCTATCTTACATGTGGTGTCTAAAGGTCACCCTGGGCTTTGGCATTCAGTCGTTGGATTGGGAAAGAGCACGGAGGTTTACATGGGAGATTTTTATGGGTCAGACCTGGTAGTACCACACATCACTTCTGTTGACATTCCATTGGTCAGAGGTTAGTCACAGGGCCATGCTTGCTGCAAGAGAAGCTGGGAAATGACTAGTTGCCTCAGTAAGGAAAAAAAAAAAGTGCCTTTAGTTACCGATTAGCAGTCTTGTCCACGTGGCAAATGCAGCCACCATAAATATGACCAGCAAGACCTTGATTTAGTCTATGTAATTTTTTCTTTCATTGTTCCTTCCCCCCATGATTCTGCTAAATTACTTCCCCCACGTGCCCCACCCCCCATTCTGGGTGATTGTCCTTCATTGTTCCTTTATGTGTGACAGGGTTCTTGGATGCAGAAAAACTCATCCTTTCCTAATTTGGGAAGAAAATGAATTTAATGGAAGGCTATAAGTTAACTCACAGAATTGATTGGGAAGCTGGAGACTGTGCTGGAAACATAAGTAGGAACCAAAGTGGCCGGCAGCAGAGGACGCAGCCAGGTCAGGCCACAGGCCTGGTCTGGTTAGGATGCCTCTCCTGGCACTTCACAGTCAGTTGCCACGTGAGCTTTGTCTGTCCCGTCCCCACAATGAGTGTGCTCTCACCGTCTGTGCACCTTCAGAAGTGACTCCTCAAGATGCTCGCTCTGACTGTTCAAACTTGGGTTGCTAGCGAAGCCCTGGTTACCAAGGAGTGAGGAAGAGCAGAGTTTTGCTACTGTTCAGCTTTTATAGTAGGAGGCATGGCTTCTTTTGTCTTCTGTGATTCCCACAAACCGTGATGGGTGTCCAGAGACCAAGTGACCAAACAGTGACAAACCCCTACTTTAGCACCTTTTCATCAGGAGAAAATGTCCCATATTTTGGTGTAAGATAGGAGACTGTTCCAGTCTTGATTTTGCCACTGACCTTTTTGGACAAGTCGTTAAAACTCTCTGGGTTGCAGGTGCCCCCTCTATAAACTGAGGTTGGGAACTTGATGCCTGATAGTATTTGTTCATCCACTCACTCACTGGATAAAATATTTATTGAGTGCCTTTATGTGCTGGCTTAAAAGAGGTGAGTGAGAGAGACATCCTGGCCTTCTCGTAGTTCAGTGGATGAGCACAGAAATCATTCTAATGCAGTTAGGGTGGGATGGCAGCTCATGAGGAGTCCCTTATCCAGATTAGAGGGTTGTGGGCAGGGGATTCCTGGATCTCTCTTCGCTTCATTCACTCATTCATTTATTAAAGTGTCTACTTTAAGCCTTTGCATTGTTGTATTTATGAGGATACGTGAACAAATAAGACCAGTCCTCCCTCTAGGGTGCTAACTGTGAGGGCATGCTGATTACTCCCGCACCGAACACGCTTGCTGTGCTAACAGCAGAATAGTCGGAAAAGAAATGGAGCAGGGAGCAGCTCGCTGTAAGATTCTGGGAAGGTTTCTAAGAGAAGATGACATTACATCTGGGTTTTGAAGTTTGAGTTCAAGATTTCTAGGAGCAGAAAAAAGGAGAAAAGGGAGTATTCTAGATAGAGGGAAAACTTCTGCTCAGACACTGTCAGTGCACCTGACAGAAAGGATGTGTGATGAGGGGACAGGATGGAGGGAATGGTGGGCAACGAGATGAGAGCTGTAAACACTTAAACCTGGAAGCTCTGAATGTCTCAAGGTGTTGGGATCTTGAAACTTTTTTAAGGAAGCAAACTTTGACAGCCGTGGGGAGAAGGCGCGGGTACTGTAGAATCCTCCCCAGCACTTTCTTCTGAATTGAGATCTTGACGAAGAGTATAGAAATAAGCAGATGGATTTGTGAGACATTCCTGAGGCCAAATTCATAGAATGTAGTTGGATTGTGTGAGTGTGTGTGTGTGTGTGCGTATATGTGTGTGTGTGTGTGTGTGTGTGCGTGTGCACGCATGCGCGTGCACGGGGGGGGGGGAAATGAGACAGTGAATAAGGCTCTGCGGTCTCTAGCTTGAGTGGATGGATGGGGGGGTGCAGTTTATAGAAGTGAGTTGCACTTGGCATTCCTCTCTGCTCCAGCCTGGGCAGACACAGCATGCCGTGCTTTCTAAACCGAGGTTCTAGTTAGCCTTGGCATCTGTGACCGTATGCGCTCCAGACGGCCACTGCCCGTCTGTTTGAGTTTGTACTAGAGGGGAAGCCTGGCTGCCTTCTCTCTGTCGTGAGGGATGGGAAGTGCAGAGAAGACACAGCTCCCCTCCACACCCAGTTTCTCTCTTCCTTGTCTTATTTTCTTCAGAACACTAATCTGACATTTTTTCTGATATTATCAAGTTCACTTATTGTCTCAGGGATCCTGCCCTCCCCCCACCAGCAATAAAATACAAACTCCAGGAAGACAGAGACTTTGCCCTTCATCTTCACATTTTTGGCCTTAATGCTGAGAACTTTATCTAGAAGAGCACTGTCCAATAGAATATAATGTAAGCCACCTATGTAGTTTAAGTTTCTAGGAGTCACAGTTTAAACAACAGAAAAAAGAATCAACATTAATTTTGGTAATATATTTTATTTTACCCAATATATCTGAAAAATATTATTTTAAAGTTAAAAATTATTGAGAGAGTTTACATTCTGTTATTTTGTACGAAGTCCTTGAAATCTTGCATGTTTTACATTTGTTGTACATTTACAGCCCATCACAGTTCCAACCAGATGCATTTCAAGCACTGAGTAGCCCTACCTGTGATTAGTGGCTGCCATATTGGACAGCTTAGGTCTAGAGCATAGTAGGGGCTCAGTAAATATTTGTTGAATGAATGAATTAGAAGATAGATTGGTTGTTAAGGGGGCATGTAGAATCCAGGAAGGATTTTGTTTTAACAGTAAGGAAATAGAGCATATTTATATGTTTGACAGAACTGGAAGGGAGAGGTGGATGATAATAGAGGGGCAGTTTGATGGAGGAAGTTCCCTGGAGGAAGGCCCCTGAGGAGGTGGTTGGAAATGGGGTCTAGCAGCCCAGGTAGGAAGGATGAGAGATGTTCTGCTATCTTACCTCCTTTGAAGAGGTATGTTCTTCAATGATATTTTCAGAAACCCAAATCCAGTTTGTTTAGCATAAATTTCTAATTGGAATTGTGTTACAACTATTTCTTCCCCTCATTTTAGATATTAGATAGTTGAGAGTTATTTTAAAAATCTTAAAAGTGGTTTCCCTAATGACTTAAAAAAAAATTGAATCATGTTATACGCCTGAAACTAATGTAATGCTGTATGTCAATTATACCTCAATTACAATTTTTTTTAATTAAAAAAAGAAAAGAAAAACATCTTTTTAGGTGGGAAGTGGGAAGAAGTGTTATTGACATGTATCAACATTCTTTCTTTGATGTCATTCGACTAGAAAAAGAAGTATTTTCTGTGTTAAAATTAACTTCAATCTAGTTTTTAGCATTGTGATTATATTTGGGATTAAAATTATCTGCATTGTACATGTCTGAATATAAAATAAGGTTATTTCCCCCAAATTATTCCTCAGTCCTTACATATTTGAGTTCTTAAACAGTCTTTTATATTGTCTTTTCTGTTACGGGGTATACTATTACTGTTCATTACTTTATTTGAATAATAGAGGTCTGTTTGAGGATGACATGTAAGCGTGGGGGAACTGCTTTCAGTAGTAGCTTGGGATGCTTATGGAGATCGTTGGATGTAACGAATCTGTTCAAAGTGAGGCAGAGAAATTGAACAGATTTTTAAGGTCATGATCTCATGTTTTCAGGTGTTGATGTTGTAAATAAAACTTTTAAAGACCATTTTTTAAAGTATTGTAATAAGTAGAAATCGTGAATATACCCGTAGAATTAATGGAAAACATCAACTCTTCTAATTTGAAAAGTTTTTAATCTTACTGTTACTTGGGATAATATATCCAGTTATAGTGTCATATGGTCATTCAAAAAATGTTGCCTTTAAAACAGTTTAGAAGTTAAGATTATGTGCTCTGGGAAACCTAGGTGACTTTAAAGGAAATCTAATGAGGACAAGAAACTGGTATTGAAGATTGGAAGTAGGCTTTTGACTATATTGTGATGGACACCTCCCATGTATATAGATAGATATGCACAGGCACACCTCAGAGATACTGTGGGTTTGATTCCAGACCACCACATTAATTAAAGTGAATCACATGAAGTTTTTGGTTTCTCAGTGCATATAAAAGTTATGTTTACAGTATATCGTCGTCTGTTAAGTGTTCAATAATAGCATTATGTCTTTTAAAAAAGTACATACCTTGATTTAAAAAATACAAAAAAACCCCCAATTACAATAGTAACATCAGAGATCACTGATCACACATCACCATAACAAACGTAGTAATAATGAAAAAGTTCGGAATATTGCAAGAGTTACCAAAATGTGACACAGAGACGTGAAGTGAGCAAATGCTGTTGGAAAAATGGCGCCGATAGACTTGCTTGACTCGGGGTTGCCACAAACCTTCAATTTGTAAAAACCACAATATTTGCGAAGTTCAATAAAGTGAAGCGCAGTAGAACAAGGCACGCCTGTAGTCATGGTCTGGTTGGGAAATGTGAGCTCTTCTTGCTTTGGGGACAGTCGTATATTCCTGACTGAGGTATGCTCAGGCAAATATGATAATGTCAAGGCTGGAAGTGACTGGGGAGATGGTTATTCATGGGTGTTCAACCTTTTTTCTGCCCAAGCATCCAGAGCAGGTTAAGTTAACACCTGTCAAAACAGAGGCTTTCTAGGAAAATGCTTCAGAGATGGGGAAGAAAGGAGAGTGATGTGTATATTTTGAAGAAGCCCCAAATAGATGGTGATACTTCCTCAGTATGTGACGCAGTAGGGTATGTGACGGGGTGGGGCTGTTGGTACTGGTGGCATGTTTTCCCCGATGTCACGTAGTTAACCTCTGAATTTGGACCAGAACTGTGGGCTTCTCCTCCCCAGGCCAATTTTTTTTTTTCTCTGCCACACTCTTTTCCTTCTCCTTTTATTGTTTTTGTACCCTTTTCTCCTTTCTATTTTCAACAAAGTTTTAACTGTCATGTGCTTGATAGCATGAAAACTGCTGAGATGTACTAGGAAGCAGTCTTTGACCAAGTCATTACATTTAAGGACATGTGCTCATTCAACCTAGTGCCCTTTTCAGACTTTCTCATTGTCACCACTGTGTCCTAAGTCATCTAGGCTCAAAACCACTGAGCCATTTTTGAAACCAGCTTGTCTCTCATCTTGCATCTTTAAACAAGTTTTTAAGTCCTGTCATTTCTATCCCATGGTGTCTGTTCATACATCTTCCCTTTTTTTTCGACATTAATCTCCTAAAGGCTCTCACAGTCCTTTGCTCGGACTGTTGAAATAAGTCCCTAATTGATTTCTGCTTGAGGTTTCTCTCTGTTTCAATTCGTATTACACATCAATTATGATAAGCTTAAGTAATAGAACATCTGTTGAGCACTTACCATGTGCCAGGTATTGTTTAAAACAGAGGTCCCCAACCTTTTTGGCACCAGGGACCGATTTCATGGAAGACAATTTTTCCACGGACGGGGGTGGGGTGGGTGGGGCAGGGTTCAGGCGGTAATGCGAGCGGCGGGGAGGAGCGGCAGATGCAGCTTCGCTCGCTGGCCCGCCGCTCACCCCCTGCCGTGCGGCCTGGTTCCTAACAGGCTGCCGACCGATAATGGTCCGTGGCCTGGGGGTTAGGGACCCCTGGT
Organism: Balaenoptera borealis; assembly: GCF_965194805.1. Classification (NCBI taxonomy): domain Eukaryota; kingdom Metazoa; phylum Chordata; class Mammalia; order Artiodactyla; family Balaenopteridae; genus Balaenoptera; species Balaenoptera borealis. The sequence continues at coordinate 8,265,928 of NC_138862.1, read as the reverse complement.
TTAAAACATTGTCTTTAATTTTCATAATAGTCCTGAGGTTCAAGCACTGTTATTAACCCATTCTGCAGTTGGAAAAGGAGGCAGAGATTGAATTATCCAGTCACTCAGTAGCTAGGTAGTAAGTGGCAAAATTGAATCCAGACGCTCCAGAGTGTTTATTTCTATAGCTGAAAACACAGCTGGAGTGGTGTCACTCCTGGCACCCTTTCTCTGGCACCCTCTTACCTATTTTACAAAATCCAAATCTCTTAGCCTGGCAGAAAGACCCTTTGGTCCAGCCTGCCTTTCTATCTGTAACCTACTCCTCTGTCTGTGTTCTCCAGCCAAACGTGAAGTGACGTTTGAACCGCTGTCTGGAAGAGAAGTGGGAGTTGGTCGGGCAAAGCAGCAGAGTAAGGAGCGGAGGGTGCGCCTGGGAGAGCTGGGGCTGGAGCCTGAGGGCGGGCCTGCGCAGGGTGAGGCTGCAGGTGAAGGTCGGTCTGGACTGTGGCCCACTTCCCGGTCTTGTCTTTTTCCACAGGACATTTTCGTGAGCTCTTCACAAGATTCATGGAGACTGAGAACTGGCTTTTTTAGGAAGGTACTTTTGTAAAGCTTGATGTGAAGTGTATCTGTTTTTCCTAGATTCCTTTTTAAATTCCCCTCTCTTCTGGCCACAGCCATCCATTTGGACGCATCCGTGCTGCATTTATTTTCACTTGACTTTAAGCAGGTTGTACTTGGGAAGGGACATCCTCAAGCAGGGTGCTCTTTCTCAGCCTCCATATCTTTTCCCTGCTAGTTCAGTTTATCTTCACTCCTTTGCAAGGGAGGACCTAGCAGTCCCATCTTGTAGGAGGTGTCTCTCATGTCTCTTGAGCACTTCCCCGCTCTTTCTATCTTTGAGGCGTCCCCTGGTGAGGAGAGTGGACTCTGCAGAGCCTGGGTTGTGTTACCACTGACCAGCCATGAGCGTGGGGCCACCACACTTAGGGCCCCTGTGCAGCTGCTGGACTTCAGTTCCTTTCTGTGTAAAGTGTAGCAGATGCTGTAATGATGCCGCCTAATTCTTGGAGCTTTCGTGGATATGAGGCATACTGGAACAAAACTTGGCTTGGAAGAAGAGTTTAATGAATGTTGTTACTATTTTTTACTTTTATTACTTTTTCTTTAGTTGTGAAAAACTATTGACAGAGCATTCTGGTAAAGGGTCATACAAACCTGCTTTATTCTTACTATTACTACTGAGGGTATTCTCTTTGGTTTGGAAAAATGTGCTTGTTTGAGAGGTAAATAATGAAATCTCACTGTTATTTACCTGTTGACTTACTTTTTGACTTCTAGTGAGTGAAAGTTTTCTCATATGCTTATTATTGGTTTGTGAGAATTGCATCTTTTGCCTTTTTTCGGGGGGTGGGGGCAGATTTTAGTGTTTTTAATTGTATCGTTAGAGAGCTTTATATATTTAAGGATATTGTGTAACACTTTGGACAGTAACATTTTCCAGACTGTTTTCATTTGGCATGGAACTCAGATGCAAATTTTAAACACTTTTGCACAGTAGATATGGAAGAGGGAAAACTAATGATGAGCTCTAAAATGAAGTATTTATTTGCTACATAAATATACTTTTAATGAAGTGTTCCTTTTTTTAATATTATTACATTTTATAACCTCTGTGAACAGTTAACAGTTTGCTCAGTGCTTAACTTTTTAAAGTGTCTCTGGTCAGATAAATATCTTGCCTTTGGGGCATTTTGTAATGGAAAATCCCTGTAAATATACAGTGTTCTAATTGGAATCACAAAGCCAAATGATTGCCTCATTGGATAATTTTAAGTATTATGCTGCAATTCAATATAGGTACCCAACTAAGTACTTAACTAGACTTAAAAATATCTTGTATGTTTAACAGCTGTCTAGCTAGAACGAAAAAAGAGTGAGGAGAGGAGTTATGTGTATGGTTCTCCTCTTTTCCGCCTGGGGTCAGAGAGGGAAAGAGTTTTAAAAGTGTTTTTTTCTTTCTCAGCTGCTGTTGCTGTGCCTGCTTTGGGAGAAGGCAGAGGCAAAGATGAGGGAACGTATGGGGCAGCTTTCTTTCCAGAGAAACTTTATGTGCCTGAAACTTAGTAGCATCTCCAGACACTTGTTAAAGTGGCATGGTTGTGGCATAGCTGAAGTGATGGCAGCCTGTGGTAGGTGACATTTCCGCCTGTGTCGTATTCCTAGCGGCCTCTCTCTATGTTCTGATTCTTCTTCCTGGAGGGGAAGGCAGCTAAGCAGGCAGTGTTCAGCTTTTTAATAGCTTCATAATGTTTCAGCTTTTAGATGTGTTGTAATATATGGTTTCTCTTCCTTTTGTACTTCCAGCTCTCTGGAAGGCAACTGTAGTGTGTATGGGCCCTAGCAAAGTCATGGTCAAGAGATCTGAAGAAAAATCCTGGAATGGGGTTGGGGAGGGAGCATCTTTGGGTAATTCAGGTTTTATATGTATGAACATATTCATACATTGTGTGGGTATGTATATACGTGTATATACTTTATGTGTGTGTATATATATGTATATATAAAACATTTAAAGTTGTTTTTAGATAAATAGTATTTTACTATGTTTTTGTGTAGATTTTTTTAAAAAGGAAATAAATTAGAATCTAACCACCATTTATTAAAATGTGTCATTTAAGCTCTAAACAGAGACTTTTGAGCACAGCCTTTCCTTTCCTCTGGCAATGATCTGTGTAACATTTCAAATCCATGGCATTTTACAAAGGAAGGAATACTTTGCGTTTATGTGACTGGACAAGATGATGAACCATCTCATTTCATGTATGAGGAAACTGACTTATTTGTTACCATGCTGCATTTATGCGGGTGTTACAGCAAGCGAGAGGAAGTCTTAAATCCTAGTTCAGTGTATTTCTATGTAGCAAGCTTGAACTTTCCTGGTGTATTTCTCATTTTACCTGTTTTGTAAATGAATATGCTAAATTTGCCTGTTACAGAGGAATCTGAGATATGGAAAGCAGAGCTTCACAAGGTGGTTATGAGCAGCTTGAGATCTACAGTTATCCCATCTGGATGGTTCCAGTGCTTTCCCTTAACTGTCCCACAGATGACTGTGACCTGAGAGGAGGTGAATGAAAACCCCATCTTCTGACTGAAAATAGGAAGTGGCGTTCATTGAATGCACATGTCACGTTACTGCTGGTTAGGCTGACTGTTTCATGCGTTGTCAACTACCGCTAACCCTGTCTCAGGTGATTGTATTTGCTAAACCATAAATAAGGATACGTCATCTGACAAGTACTAGTATGAGGGACAGCTGTCTGATAGCCTTGAGCTACATGATCACTGTCGTCCCTTCTCGTTGAAAGACACGCTAGACTCTCAGATCTGGCTTACCGTCTAATTGAATGATGATAGTTCCTTAGCTTGCTTGAAAGAATTGTTTCTTGATTTTAACCAGCATAGTTTGTCAGTTTGAATGACTTACATCATTTTTGTAATACTTTCAGTATCTTTATTTATTTATGAAAGTTAAACTTACTGAAGGCCAGATGACTGCAGTGAACATGTGAATCCTTCAGTTAAACAAGTGTTTAGCACTTATACAAGCATTCTAGTCAGGACCCCAGTTATTTGCTCATTTTCTTTGGTATTAACCTGACGCCTGATAGAGCAACCAGCACTGTCCTGTGTAGATCTTCTAGATTCTTGAAAATACTTTTATTCTCATAGTGGTAGTAGATTTTTTTCTTTTTTTAGAATCTTGGTCTCCTTTAGCCTGATTAGTTTTACCTGTTGAATAAATCATGTTATTCTCATACTGTGGCTAGAAAGAAATTTACGTAAATTAGGTCCTATATTTATAGGTGACACTGTTTTTATACTGAGACACTGATATTGCCAGAAAAGGCTGCTGCAGCAGCTGTTGTCTCATTGCTGTTCCCTTGTGCTGAGAGCTGGATTTTGCTCGTTCAAAAGGCATCTTTTTTCTGCCCCTCTGCAGGGCTGTCCGGTGAAACAGCATCTAAAATTAAACCATCAGAAACAAGTTTGCTTTTTGTTTCCCCAAAGGACTGGAGTAGGGTGGGGTGGATGGGTTAGAGGCTATATAAATTTGAAACAGTTATGAGCCAACAAGGATCATGCAGCTACCATCATGAAGATAAACCATTTTTTTATTGTATTTCCTTCAAACTTAATTTGCCTCAAAAGCATGTTTGTGAGCATTTTGTTGACGTGGCCATTATTTTGGTTGCTGTGTTAAGTATGTTGCTTTCTTTAGCATGTAATTTTTCCAGTAAAATTTTAGTTTTAAGTTTTAGAAAAGTTTTGTTGAAGTCATTTACAATCAGTTACCAGTTAATCATACCTAAAATTCAGCAGCTTGTATGCTTAATTTATTGTAACATAATAATCTTTTGTGTTGGCATTTCTAAATCTTCTCCTAATGGCAGATTCATATTTATAAATTTGTAAATGTCTGTGCTCTTTCTATACTGCACAGTGAGTTGGTTAGGCAGCAGTTACTTACAGCATGTCTACTGCATGTTGAGCACTGTTCTAAGTCCTAGGGATTCAGTAGTGAACAAAGCTGGAGGAGGGCAGGGGGAGTGTGTGTTTCAGTAACATTATTGCACTGGGAGGTAGACTGGCTTCTCATCCATATCAGTCACTAAGTAGCTACCAGGCCAAGGTAGAAAATCACTGATCTTCATTTTCTTCAAGTGGTTGGAATTGATCTCTTGAAAGGTTTAATCTCGCTTCTAAAATTTCTCTCCAGACATTGTGTATGTTTACTTGTCCTTTGTTTCAGCCCAACCCCCTATTCCTAAAAATTAAGGGCTCAAAGGCTGCTTGACACCTTGTTTCCTACTAAAGGGGGAAATTTTTTATTTAGATGGGCTTATTACTGATTAAACATTTTAATTTAGTGGACAGTATAAGAAAAAAGGGATTTCTTTTTTTTCCACTTGGAATTTTTTCATAGCTGCTGATAACCCATAAAATAACCAGGTAGTATTATCTGTTTTATTTATTTTTTTCTATTTAAACATATTTTATAATTTTAGAATATTGGGAGAAATATAAATTTACACATATTACGTGTTATATATACTATGTACAGTATAATAATTATAGAGTCTGGCAGCTGTATCTTGAGTGATTATTTTAATCCTTTTTGTGTTCCAGATGCTATTATTAAAAATAAGTGCTTGACACTTTACTTCAGCTATAAGAATTTGGTTTGCCTTTAGTAACTGAAAGGGTAAAGGACCGTTTACTGTCTTACTTAGGGCTAAGTAAGATTTTCTGTGATCTAGTTGAGGATAATCCATCCATCTGTCCATCCATCCATCCATCCATCCATCCATCCATCCATCCATCCATCCAGTCTTTCTCAGTGGTTGCTTGAGGGCTTACCACTTGCATCCTTAAGTTATAGTGTCTTGTACTCTAGGCACGTGGGCTTCAGTAGTTGTGGCACGTGAGCTCAGTAGTTGTGGCTTGCAGGCTCTAGAGCGCAGGCTCAATAGTTGTGGTGTACCGGCTTAGTTCCTCCACGGCATGTGGCATCTTCCTGGACCAGGGCTCGAACCCGGTGTCCCCTGCATTGGCAGGTGGATTCTTAACCACTGCGCCACCAGGAAAGGCCTGTTTCTTTGTTTTTAAATTCGCTGATTTTTTTTTTTTTCCTTCCACAGTGTCTAGTCTCCTATTAGGTCCATTTAGTGAATTTTTCACTTCAATTGTTTTTCATTTCTAGAATTTCTTTTTGGTTCCTATTTATATTTTCCATTTATCTGTTAAGATTTGCTGTTTGTTCTTTTATTTTGTCCATAATTTCCTTTATATTTTAAAAGATTTCTAATCTATTTTTTGTCTGCCAATTTCGTTATTTCTGTCATTTCTGGGTCTATTAATGAGGTATTTTCTTCTTGAATACAGACCTCATTTTCCTGCTTCTTTGTGTGCCTAGTGATTTTTGATTGGATATGGGCGTTAAGAATGCTAGGCTGTTGAGCATCTGGGTTTTGTTGTCTTCCTTTTAAGAAGTGTTGAATTTTGTCCTGGTGGGCGGTTAGCTTACTTGTTGATCATCTTGATCCTTTGAGGTTTGTTACAGTCTCTGTTACGACAAGTGGAAGACTGCCTTTTATAGGGCCAGTATAGCTTTCCTCCTGAAGTGTGGATTTTCTGGCGTCTCTGTTGAATGTCTGTGGTGTTTGTCGGGGTTTCTCCACCCTAAGTGATTAGAACACTTACTGTCTCCCAGTCCGGGGCAAGTTCTAGTAGTTGTTCAGCTTTCAGCTCCCTGCCTGTTGCTCTTTGAGTGGCCTCATGGACCTTCGCCTGATGATTGTGCAGCTTAGTATTTGGCCACACAGTCAAGGGCATCCCCAGGTATAGATTAATGGAGCTCCTTCTCTGCATAACTCCCTTATTTCTACTGCCTGCCCCACAGATTCCAGCCAACTCGGTAGCCTTGAACTCTCATCTCTGTCTCCTCAGTTCAGCAAGACCACTGTGTTCTGTTTGGGCCCGCCTCCCTGCACTGTACTGTGGAAATTGTCTCCAGATAGAAAGCCAAGGTGATTGTGGGGCTCACCAAGTTTCCCTTTTCTCGGTGATCACTAGGCACACAAAGAAGTTGTTCTGTGTGGCCTATCGTCCAGTGTCTGAAAACAGATATTTCATCTGTCTTGACCAGGTGCGTAGTGGTTTGTTGTGAGTGAGGTAGTTCGGGACCAGGTGCTCTAAAATGGTCAGAAGTGGAAGTCTGATATTATAGGCTTTAAAGAGAAATATTTTTATCCCTATCCCATTGTTATTCTTAACAATTTAATGCACAGATTTACTTAACATCTCATATTGATAAACCCGAGCATTTGTTTAGGTCTCATATGAGCAATTTCATCCTGTTTGTAGACAATTGAATATGCTGTTTTGGCTAGTAGGTTAAAGTGTGTGTGTGTGTGTGTGTGTGTGTGTACACGTCCACATGCATTCTGTGGTGATTCATATTGGCCACTAACTAGAGGGTAATAAGAAATCAGTTCATTTGTTCTTAAAATTAGATAATTTATAGAATCATAACATAGTTTCACCTTAATGTATATTTAACACCTGTGGAGGCAGGTACTGTCATATGTGCTTGGGATATAAAAGTGAGTAAGAGAAATTGACTGTCAGCAATAGATGTAGCCTGTGCTGTGATTAGACTGTTCTTTATTTCTGGCTCATGAGCCCCCATTTTATTTATTTATTTATTTATTTATTTATTTATTTATTTATTTATTTATTTATATTTTTATTTTTGGCTGTGTTGGGTCTTTGTTGCTGCGTGCGGGCTTTCTCTAGTTGCAGCGAGCGGGGGCTACTCTCATTGCGGTGCACGGGCTTCTCATTGTGGTGGCTTCTCTTGTTGCGGAGCACGGGCTCTAGGTACACAGGCTTCAGTAGTTGGGGCGTGCGGGCTCTAGAGCGCAGGCTCAGTAGTTGTGGCACATGGGCTTCACTGCTCTGTGGCATGTGGGATCTTACCGGACCAGGGCTCGAACCCATGTCCCCTGCATTGGCAGGCGGATTCTTAACCACTGTGCCACCAGGGAAGCCCCGAGCCCCCATTTTAAAAATACTTCTTTCATCCTAACCCCCTTCAGCTTTCTCCCTCCCTTTTTGAACCATTTCTTCACGTTCTAAATATTCCTGTTGGATTCAGTTCATTCTTTCACTGAACAAATATTTATTGAATGCAGGCCACGTCCCAGGCACTGTTCTTAGTACTAATATCTTACTCGTGGACTTCCATTCAGTTACCCTCTTAATGTGTATTTTTCTTGCCAGCCATCATTAAAAGTGCAACTGGCTACTCCTTTAACGTTTTTCTTCTCTTTTGCTATGGGTATATCTTGTTGCTAGGGGCCTTGCAGGTTTCTTCCCACTTACGCTTGGTTGCCTTTCTGTCATTTCTTAGGGGATTCTGTCTCAGAAACTTGGCCTCGTAAAAGTTTCTGCATTTGAATGTCTTAGTTTTAATTAACTTGAATTGTTTTCATTTATTTTTGTTCTTTAATATTGTTCTGTCTCTTTAAAATCTAATGTGGATTAATACTGTCACAAGGATGGTCTCCTATCAGTATATTAATAAAAAAAAATTCAAGTTAGCTACAAGTGGCGCTACATGTGGGTCTTATATCAGAGATATAAATGATGGTTATTTTCACTCAGGGTCTTCTCCCAGGCTTTTTTGTTTGGTATTTCCTCTGTGTCTACTTCTGCCTCTGTCTTGCCGTCTCTCAGTCTCTGAGATCTGTTCATGGAATGTTTCTCTCTAGAATCAATGCTAATCTCTACTAGTGTTATGGTCTCTAGTTGTTAAAGTTTCTTTTTAGAACATAGTGAGGAAGCGGCTTCATTTTTTAATAAACTATTTACCAACAACATTTTTATGAACTTTTAAAATTTATGAAGATATGCTTATGGTAAAAATGATCCATAGAGTTCAGAAGGATGTAAAAAATGAAGACAGGACCTTACATGCATACTTTTCTCCAACTTGCCTTTTATACTATTTGGCAGCAATTTAAAATATTACATTGGAGTTGAACTCCAAGAAATGATTTTGAAGCAGAAACTAACACACCATTGTAAAGCAATTATACTCCAATAAAGATGTTAAAAAAAAAAAGAAGATAATTTTGAATTAAGTTTTATAAGTTTATCATTAAATTAAAATATCTGCTATTGCGACATGTATTTATGATACATTCTTGGGCTAAAATATTATTTTTAATTTAGTTGAATAAGGGTTATATATAATATGGCAGATACAGGTTAAACCATATGAAATTGCTGTTTTGTAGGCCAAAGGAGGTCTAATATCAGCAATTTCATATAGTTCAACCTAATTCTTTATCATCATCTCTGTTATAGGATGAACGGAGTCTTTTTCCTCATTAACATTTAGATTTAAAAAGGAAGATGGAAACTTTAGAAAGAATAAAAACCATGGTGATTTGCTTAATTATAAAATCAGGTTGACAAGAAATTCCCATATTAGTTTGTCTTCTTGGAGCCTTATAATAGGAGAGGAATGAATGAGTGAATACCTTAAATACTTTCTGGCATTGTGGGAGGAAACTAAACTTGAGTCTCTTTCTGGATTTAACACGGAGCAGTTGAACTAAGAAAGGAGACGGTGAGCATGTGGCAGACACCACCTATATACCAGGCCTTAGTGCTAGAAGCTTAATCTTTCTTTCACTTCGCTAAATAACTGGTAATGTTACTAAGTAGTTATAATAGATTTTATAGTAAACAGATGGTATAGTAAATAGCTTTAAAAAAAAATCCCACAGGGACTTCCCTGGTGGTGCAGTGGTTAAGAATCTGCCTGCCAGTGCAGGGGACACAGGTTCAAGCCCTGGTCCTGGAAGATCCTACAGGCCACGGAGCAGCTAAGCCCCTGCGCCACAACTACTGAACCTCTGTGTCTGGACTACTGAAGCCCACTCGCCTAGAGCCCATCCTCCACAACAAGAGAAGCCACGGCAGTGAGAAGCCCATGCACCGCCACAAAGAGTAGCCTCCGCTCGCCGCAACTAGAGAAAGCTCACGCTCAGCAGCGAAGACCCAGTGCAGCCAAAAAAAAATCCCACAAGTGAAAAACATAGTTATTTCTTGTTGACCCACATTTAGATTACCTACAGCAAATTTTAAAGGAAAATCAGATTCTTTGTCACCTACCATACCACTCTTAGGACGGGAATGTGTTTTAGTCTTTAAAAAAAAAAAAAAAACCCACAGACCCCAAAATTCGGAGGGAAAAGCCTTACGGTGTATTGTGTAGTCAGAACATAGCCTGTTTTTGGACTATCTGCTACTTGCATTAGTTGAAAGATAGCTTTCTTAAGATGAGCAGTTAAATTTTTTTAGATGTTATTCAGAGCAGCATTGGCATCATCTGGTGGCTTGTTAGACTCTCAAGCCCTACTCTAGATCTACTGAGTCAGTCTGCAGTTTTAACAAGATTCAAAGGTGATTTGTAAGCACGTTAAAGTTTGAGACTCACTGTTATAGATCGTGGGTGGCATTGTCACCCCCACAAAACAATGCCTTAGTTACCCCTCATTGAGTGCTTGTTGAATTTAGTGCATGTAATTGACTAGATCTAGATTCAGAAAATGAAACAAGTATTTTAGGAGGATAGTTGTAACAGTAATAATCAAGCAGCAGCTATCTAGTTCATTGTATTTCTTTCATGGCTGTCTGGATATCAAAAAGTTACTGATCCGTCACCCAAAATGTATTCTTGAGTCTGATTCTACTCATGCTGGATGATTAGTCACTGTCTTGTGATCGTGTGCTTGTGGTGTGTGTGTGTGTGTACATACACAAGTCAACAATAGTATACAAATTAAAGGAGTAATTAGGTTTTGGTGAGTCAAGGATATGTAATCCATATTGTAATGTATAAGATAACTTAAAAAAAAATAATCTGCATGCAAGGAGGGCGTATAAAGTTTAATCCAGCAGAAGGTAAGAAAGGAACATAAAACAGTTGGAATAAGTATAGAAAGGTTATTAGTGTTCATACATGAATTAAACCCAACTACATACTGTTTAACAAGAAACAAACCTAAAATATAAGGAAACAAAGGTTGAAAGTAAAAGGATGAACAAAAGACATACCATGCGAAGATTAAGAGGTAGGCTTGGTGTAGTCATGCTAATGTCAGACAAGGTGAAAAGCATTATTGGAAAGAAACAGGGGCAGTTTATAATGATAAAAGGTCTTGTTCATCAGGAAGGTATAAAACCTTCCAATTTATGTAATTCAGTACATAACCTAAATGGGAGATTTTTAATATACCTCTCTGGCTAACCGAAGGAATAAGATAAGTACAGAAATAGAAAATACAAGTAAAAGAGGAATACTTAATAAAATTAATAAACCTTTGATTAGACTGATCACAAAGAAGAAAAGAGAAGGACTTTTTAACCAGTCTTGGGTGAAGCGGCTGTTACTACAGTTATATCTACATTGATTGAAAAGCTTATAAGAGAGGATATTATGAAGAAGTTGATAACGATGCATTTGAAATTTAGACGAAGTAAATACTATTGGAAACATATAGCCTACCAAAATAGACACACCAGAAAATGTAAAATCTGAATAGTCATATTTAAGAAATTTAATTGAAAAACCTACCCACAAAGAAAACTGCACACCCAGATGATGTCACCAGTGAATTTACTACAAAAGGATAATCATGACCAAATTGTATTCCAGGAATGCTGCAGTTGATTTAACATTCATAAACCAATCAGTGTATTTCACCACATTAACCAAATAAATAAGAAAACGCATGTCATTTCAGTGGAGCTCAGAAAAAGCATTTAATAAAATTCAGCATCAGTTCATGAGAAAAAGGTTTTAGCAAACTGGGGCTAGAAGGGAACTTCGTTAACCTGATAGTGGTTATCAGTTAAATACCTAGAGCAACCACAATACTGGAGAAATATAGAAAGCTTTCCCTCTGAGATTGGGTATAAGACAGCAGAACCTGTACCTCCTCCTCTGATCACCACTGTACTGAAGGTGGCAGCAAGTAGAATAAGGCAAAGTGAAGAATAAAGATTGGGAAGGGGGGAAAAAAAGACTGTTCAAGTGCCCAGTTGTGCTAGTAGCTACTTACTAAACAGTGCAGATAAATCCATCATTGCAGAACTTTCTGTTGGACAGCGCTGTTCCAGACAATGCAGTTTCAACCAAAATCCCAGCATGTGTTTATTTGTCTTGGTGAATTTGATGAGCTAATTCTAAAACATAGACACAGAGAGGGCTAAGAATAGCCAAAACATTCTTGTAGAAGAAAAAAATTCTTTACTACATACTAAAACTTCTGAAGCTATCATAATTTAGACAATATTTGGTTCTTACACAAAGATGTAAGAAATCTACGTAAGTCTTTATCCAGCATAACAGAATAAAGAATCCAAAAACAGATCCAAGTATGTATGAGTATGTGATTTTTGATAAAGTTGACATTACAGGGCATTGGGGAAAGTTTCTTTTTAATAATTGGTTCTGGGTTAATTGGATGTCCATTTTGGGGGGAAATGAAACTTGATTGCTATCGAAAACACACAGAAATCAGATCCAAGAGCACTGCCCATCTTTAGATGTGAATGGTAAAACCCAACTTCTGGAAGATAACATAGAATTTCTTCATGACTTTGGTATAAAGGAAAGATTTCTTAAACAGACACCAAAAGTACTAATTTTAAACCAAAAGTTGGTAACATTAAGAGATTGTGTTCGTCAAAAAATACCATTAAGGGACTTCCCTGGTGGTGCAGTGGTTAAGAATCTGCCTGCCAATGCAGAGGACATGGGTTTGAGCCCTGATCCAGGAAGATCCCACATGCTGCAGAGCAACTAAGCCCGCGAGCCACAACTACTGAGCCCGTGAGCCACAACTGCTGAAGCCCGTGCTCTGCAACAAGAGAAGCCACCTCAATGAGAAGCCCATGCACCGCAACGAAGAGTAGCCTCCGCTTGCTGCAACTAGAGAAAGCCCGTGCACTGCAATGAAGACCCAACGCAGCCAAAAAATAAATAAAATAAATTAGTTAATTTAAGAAATGACATTAAGAGAGTGACAGTGTAAACCATCTATAACCAGTAAGGGGCTTATATCCAAAATATGTTAAAAAATCTAATTTTTTTAGGTTTTAGATATTTGTAAGAAAAAGACTCTCTTGATAGAAAAATTGAAAAACAATCTGAATGGGCATTTCACCTAAGTGGATACCCAAGTGGCTGATAAATGAAAAGATGCTCATAGTCACAAGGAAAATACACATTAAAATCACAGTGGAGTACACACCTGCTGTAGTGGCTGAAATTAGAAATACTGATGATTCTAAGTGTTAGTGAAGGAATGGAGCGCAGGGAATTTTCATAAACTACTAGGGAAAAAATAGATTGATTAAACAAAAAACTGGGAAAAACCCAACAGAACAGCATCTCTGTATATACCGAAAATCACTTAAGAATCTTCCTAGTGGCAGTATGCATAATAGCTCTGAACTGGAAATAATCCCATGTCAGTCAAAAGTAGGGTGGATAAAGTAATGATAATGAACAAGCTACAGTTCATAAGCCTAACATTAAGCAAACAAATTCATTTATATAAAGTTAAAACTAATCTGTTTTTGGAGGTCAAGATACTAGTAACTTTTGGGGATGAGGGAGTTAGGTATTGATTGTGAGGGGTCATAGAGTGGTGGTGGGGGTTTTGGAATGATGGCAAGTTTTATTTTTCTTGTCCCACAGGGTCAATTGATGATAATTATTTAAGCTATATACTAATGACTTTTTTCTATATATTATAACAAACAAGTTTAAACACAATATATAATAATGACATTGATGATAGAAACAGAAGCTCGTGTTTCTTAAAAAGTGCATGTTATGTACCAGGTTCTATTCTGTATGTCAACTTTTGGTATCTCGTTTAAACTTGATAACAATCCTAAAGGAACAGGGTTAGTGTAATAATACCTCTGCTATAGGTAGGGAAACTAGGACCCAGAATGGTTAAGTCGTTTGTCATTCAGAGCCTTAGTCTTTTTACTATTTGAGTTATTTATAGATCAAGGACCCCAATTCTTTTCATATACATTTATATTTATATTCCTTCCCAGTCTTTTGTGTTTTTAACATGCAAATTTAACACACACACACACATACACACACACACACACACACACACACACACACACACACACAGACACAGACACCCACCCCCAGTTATTTGACAGTTAGGTTTCCAATCTTTTGCTGTTGTAAATAATACCAAGATAAACATTCTTCCCTTACTATTTTTGTGCACATCATCTATTATTTCCTTAGGATAAATTTTTTTTTTCACGGAACAAAGTCGCTCTATGGAATTGGATTAACTGAATGTATTTTTTAATTATGAATAATGTTTAGAGAAGTTATCCCATCTGTCATCGTAGGAACATTGTACTTACCCAGCAGATATTTATGAATCATATACTCTGGGTCAGTTAAGGACCGCATGCTGTAATGGAGGGAGATAGAAGCTAAGGTCTAAAAGCAACGCTAAGTAGGGGGTGAAGACTTGAGATTTGCGCCTTAGAAAGGCCACTCTAGCCATCTTATTGAAGAAATGCGGAGTTGCACATGGGCAAAGTAAAGAGAGAGAGATCTATTAGGAATCTATTTTAGTCATCTAAGTGAGACATGGGGTAATGGAAATGAAAAGAGGAGATTGTGTTTGAGCGTTCTGTGGGCAGTAGAATCAGTGAGATTGGGCTGCCATTTGCGCGAGGCCGTCTGGAGGAAAAGAACTCGAGCGTGACTCTCAGAGCTTTGATTCTGGTTGACTGGGTAGAAGACAGTGGCGTGGTGGCATTTGCTGTGTAGGATATAAAAGTGGAACTTACATTTTTTGGGGGGAATTGAGCTTTGTTCTCGTTAGTTTGCAGAATCTGTGCAACATTCAGGTGGAGATTGTATGCTCCAGAAGAAGGGTACTCGCCCCATCTTCCTTCCCATCTACTGTGCATTACAGTACAGTAATTGCAGTTGATATTAAGCCATCTACTAATTGCCAGAGCCGTTCTAAGTACTTTACATGTATTAAAGCACTTAACCTTCACCACAGCTGTTTGAGGTAGATACTATTATCATTATCAGGAAATTAGGTGTGCAAGGCCACACAGCTGGTAAGTGTGGAGCTGAAATTTCAAACTGCAGCAGCCTGGCTAAGAATCTGTGGTCTTCACTTTGGGGCCAGCGCTGTTGTGTGTTTCAAAACAAGCTGACTTTAGAAAAAGCACTCTGGTGCTGAACAGTGTGGTGTGTTGTGTGGTGAGAGTTTGCTGGTTTACTCAGGAAGACAGGCACATGTATTCTGGGCCAGTGTTGGTTGACCAGGGTTTTGTGCTTTGTTTTCTGGCTTTCGTCTGTGATTGCAAATTTGCAGATTTGGTCGAATATAAGAAGAAAAGTCTTTTTCTTTTCCTAAAGAAAAATTAACTTTTATTAGCTAGCTACCAAATACTTTTAGGACCAAAATGTTAATTTTCCATTTCTACTATGAAAATCATGACCATGGTCCCAGCCTACCTGTGGGATAATAATTGATTGTTCGTTTTTGTGACAAGCTTGCCTGGTCTAGGTTCTCTTAGGACTGTGTCAGAAGAGTCCAGAGGAATATAGCAGCCTGTGAATTTGTTTCCATGTATTGTGTGCTCAACTTTTAATTACCTGTGTCAGTGGTGAGCACCATTAGGACAAATTTTTCACCTGGTTTGGGAGATGCTAGGGCTATTGATTGCCGTACACCTGACAGGTACAAAGCAGCGTCTCAGCAGTTTTCCTTTGAATTGATTTCTAAAGAGCTGATCCATTGGACAGGCCCTTTGCAGGAATTCAGAGATTACTTTTGCAACTTATGATTCTCAATTGATGAAAATCTCATATGTAAAAATAAGTATGAAAGGTTATTTCCATTGCTTTACAAAAGGATTTGCTTAAGATTTTCTCTTAAAACAGACTTTTAGATATTCATTTTAATCACTATTATATTTTATACCATTTATTGTACAACAGTTGTGTTGAGTATCATACCCTTGTTTGCGGTTTTAAAGGTTTTTAATATTATTGAACATCCTAAAGTCCTTATTTAAAGAACTATCAGATAAGTCAAAAGATACAAACATTAGGATATGAATGCATCCTTTAAACCTCACTTATTATCTTCTTGTAGGAGGAGAGACTTCAGCATGCAAACCTTCATCTGTTCGGCTTGCACCGTCATTTTCATTCCATGCTGCTGGCCTTCAGATGGCTGGACAGATGCCCCATTCACATCAGTACAGTGACCGTCGCCAGCCAAACATAAGTGACCAACAGGTTTCTGCCTTATCTTATTCTGACCAGATTCAGCAACCTCTAACTAACCAGGTAAGTTTATGAAGTATCAGAAATGATTTGTTGGAATGGTAATTTATTCATTAAAATGGTAAAATAGTAAATAGGCAGAATGCCTTAATGGTTTTCGGTTTACATGTCACATGGGATTCCGGGTTGACAGAATATGATATTAAGGAGTTTGCGTTTAAAAGTTTGTTGGTTTTTTTGGTTTGTTTTTTTGTTTTTTTTCTATGTATTTCACTTTAATTAGAAAAACACTTATAAACATAACCACATTCTCTCATTCTGCGATGGGGGAAAAGTTACTTCTAAAGAATATTAGTTAAAATAAAAAAACTTAAACCTTATTTTTATGGGAAGGCGATTAAGTAGAAAAATACAAGTTACAGGAAAACAAGTCAGATTCCATTACAGGAAACTTAAAGAGGTGATTTTACACTGTTATAAACTACTTTAGTACACATTTATAAAAATAAATATGAAACTCCTTAAAGTTAAAAAGAAAAAAATGTAAATTAACCATGCTGCTCATTCTAATATTCAGACTAGAGATTCAGCAATTTTCTATAAGATGGATAGTGTAAAGTGAATAAATGCTGAAATCTCTTGATATACATACACATATGCATGTGTGTATGTGTGTGTATTTTTAATATCTTCCTGAATTAACTGCGTCCACTATGTTGATTTTTGATTTCAGGAGTTGTTTTTTTTTTTTTTAACTAGCTGTAGTTGTAAAATTTCTTTCTCCACTGAGACTGTGTGTGATGAGTGCTGAAAATGGCTGTTTTTCCATGTACTCAGGAATTTGGTTTGTCACTGTTTAGGTCTTTCAATATGAACAAAAACTTAGAAAATTTCAAAGTATTTATTATACTGGATTATTTGAAGGAAATGTGTTTTCTCTAATTCAATAATACCTGGTTTTAATGAGCTATTGGCTACAGTTAAGTAACATCATTATTTGAGGACACCCTTATATGTATTATAATAAGATCTTGTGAATAGTTGAACTGACTTTTACATTTATAAAATTATATAGCATGTGAATAACATTCACAGTTAAATAGTAAGATAAATTATGACAGGACATAAGAATTTGTTTTAGGCAGTAAATGGAGAAGTTGTATGTTTGAGAATTGGAGCAGTTGGTCAGAATTGGAAAGTGTTTAATTGTGTACCAGAAGAAAATTCTCTGGACATCCAAAAAGTAGTAATAGCACAGTCTTTGCACTGTACTTTTAAGAAACAAAGTTATGTTTGGATTCATCTTCCCGCTTGTTCAAGAGCAGCCTATCAGGTAGGGTGTCTGTTTTTAGTCTCTTTTTACAGCTGAAGGGACTGAGCTCCCATGTGTGACTTCTCCAAGTATGTAGGCAGTAGACTCTGGGGCCCAGCCCAGGCTTCTTTCTTCTTAGATACAGTGCTTTTTCAGTTCTAACACCTGGCATCTAAGGAAGGCTAGGAAAAAAATCCAGTCCTTTCAAGTTATTTTATGTTTGTATTATTGTAGTAGGTAATTTAGTTAGCAAAGTACCTATTTTTAGATACAACTAACATCTTATTTGAGGGTTATTTTCAAGTAAGAGATAAGTTACTTAGTATTTCCATTGTAAGCTGTAAAATATTTTTAAAGATTCATATGATGTAAAAAGACTGTCTTTTAAGTAATAGTATTCAGCCAGATACTTCTGCCAAACTCCAGAAATTTTGGAACCTAATAAGGCAGTCAGATTAAAAGCTTACTTACAACTGAAGTGTAAAGCACTGAAACTGTGCACTGATGTGGCGTGGTCTGCCGGTCATAAGACATGGGCTCCAGGTCTTGACTCATCTGGTTGTGTGACTTGAGTCAGGTCACATGGACCCTTCTCTCTGTTCCTTGAATGTAAGATTGGGACCTTAGACTAGACCCTCCAGAAGAGTACTTTCTAGCTCTGAACTTCTGTAATTTCATTATTCAGTTTCCATAATCATCCTATCAGTGCCTTTTAAGTAAGGTTTATTGTACAAGTAAATTGAAAGTAGATAACGTTTTATTTCTGGTAGTTAATCTTTCTTGTGTGAGTGTGTTTCATGTGAGTTTAAATACGGTTTTGTTCAAAAGATAAATGCAGTAAAAGTAAATGTAGAAAAGTATGATTGATGTTCAGAATGCTGAGTCTCTCTGGGCTGTTACAGTTTTCACAGTACCTTTCATGGTTCTTAAGCTATGTACTCTGGAGATGTGTTACATATGCTCTTCAGCTTTATTAATAGCTCTCAAAATAGCAAGAATGGCAGGACATGGTGTTTCTCATTCTCCACTATATATATGAAAATATGAGGTAAACATAAATAAAATGGGTGGAATAGGTATTATTAAACTAGAAAACAATTTTTAAATAAAGTCCTGGTACTTAACACTATGGAATCTTTTCAAGAAAAAAAGATTGTTTTAGCTCTTGTAACTTCTCTAAGCAGGAGGTGTGAACTACTGCCTTTTTTTTTTTTTTCCTTTTCTTTCTCTTTCTTTTTTTTTTGGCTTTGTGATTTGTGTCATCATCACACAGAAAGGTCAAGAGATAGGAGCGTTGGGGTTGTGACTTTTTTTGGCTCCTGGAGCCTTAAGGCTGAAGCGGCAGGAGAATAGCGCAACAACTTTGCCTTTTCAGCGAGGGCGTTGGGGGCGGTGTGGAGGCCGTGGTGGGACTGGCTACCTGCAGTGGCTCAGGGAGCCCCTGGGTCCTCTGAACACTGTGGGACTTCTGCCCGGCTGCGGAAGGGAAGGAGGGAGCTTGCTACATTACATTCTCCTGACTGTGTGACCATAAGAAGTTGGAAGTGGACAAAGCGTCAAATGCTTAGGGCTGGCTTGAGTCTTAATATATAGATTTGTAACTGAGTGTGTATTTGGACAAGTTAATTTTCTAATTCTGGATTGGTGCTTATGGCACCACAATAATGAAAAACAGAAAGTTTGGTTACCTAACATGAAATCACAATGAAAGTTTGTGAAGGAAGAGTTGTTTGGTTTGTCGAAATTAATTTGTTCTTTCCATATATTTTGAGTGCCTAGCCTGCACAAGGCACTATTTGAAGCACTGAAATACAGCCTGATCTAAAGGCCAGTTTTTTGTGGGTAGAGTTCATCTGGTTTATATATACAGATGCCCCTGAAATAGTAACTTCTGTTGCCAGAAGAATATAAGAAAAGTGATGTATTTAGAATTAGCTAATTGATTTGGCCTTTTAGGCAGCTTGGCCAATTGTGGAAGAGGTTAGCAATATTGTGTGACATGCCAAGACCATAGCACACACTCATTTATTGAGTGCAGAAAAAGATTGTCAGTCAAAATTACGTTCATATCCAATTTCATGCATGTCCTATATACATTTAATTTTTTTTTTTTGATTGTGGGATTTTGGTGTTTTAAGAGAGCATAATTACTCATGGAAAGATGTAGTCACTAGTCACATTTTTTCCAGTGTTTGAAGTACCCGTGGAATTGTAAGTGGGCAAGTTAAAAAAAGCATATTTACAGTTTTGAACATAATTAATTTTAATAAATGCATATGTTTATTTTATTGGTATTTATTATGCATGACTCAATTATTTTGTCCAACAAATAGCCTAAAAATGATTCAACAAGAGGATAGACTAGAGACCTAAAATTAACAGGGAGCTCCTGGCCCAGAGCTGTGGTTCAGAGCATAGGCTTAGGTGGGAGACTGCCTCAGTTCTCATCTCTGTTATTTACTGGCTCTAGGACCTTGGTCAAGTAAACTTTACATCCGAGACTCAGATTTCTCATTTGTAAAATAGTGACAGGAACTTACGTTCCTTATTCTCATGAGATTGTTGAGAGGATTACATGAGAGAGTAAAAATCTGCATACTCAAAGCATAGTGTATAGCAAATATTTGCTGCTATAATTATTATTTTATTATTCACTACTTAAGTAATTCAGTTGTTTCTAACAATAGTTATACCTTCTATCAACTCTTGTGACAAAGGTAAAGAAGTATTTCACTGGTTCAGATTTCGTGAAACCTCACAGTGAGGCTACACTCCAGTAGTCCAAGAAGGGTCTTGCCAAGTACGTTACCTGCTTGAAAACAGTCAGGGTCTTAAAAAATAAAAAAAGGAAATACATTAAGGGAAACCTCTTTCATTACCTTAAATGCTTATAGCATTCATTCACATAAAAGTATTTGACATGCTTATTACTGATATTGTCTATTCATTAAATTAAGTCTCCAAGGACAGGTATAAGAACCAAATATTCTGTGAACCTAAACTGTACCTGTTCATATTTAGAAAAATAAAACTATATATATTTAATAAATTAATTCAGATGATCTTATTGTCTTACTATATTTTCAGACAAATAGTTATAATCATTGAAGGTTTTTTTTCCCCTTAAACCTTATTTGGAACTTTAAGAAGGAGAGGATCATGGGAAGAGGTAATAATTATTAACTTAATACAGTAATTCAGTGAACTTACCATCCGGATAACAACTTTTTAGAGTTTGAGTATAGATTCAGAAGAAACTAATGTTAATACCGGTTTAAGAGAAAGTGCAGGGTCGGAACAGTTCTCGGAGCTGAGTTGCTATTCCCAGGTTATAATCCTCAAATTTGGCTCAAATTTCCACTTCTTTCATAGAACAAAGAGAGAGAGAGAGAGAGAGTACCAGCTAGGTAACTGCTATGATCACACCATCTTTTCATGCCACAGGGATGGGGATTCTTTTCTCTTCTGTCCTTACAACCCTTCTGTCTTCTTTTTTTGTTACTGTGGGTTAACTTGGTTAATTTTCCCAAGATTCCGGACATTTCTCTGAGGCCTTAGTATGATGTCTTTTCTGGCTCTCTGCCCCTCAGATTGACTGACCACAGTGCCTTTGGAAGGGGCTGCATCAGGGGCTTCTGGCTCAGTTGTTTTGCTGGTGTAAATGTCTGCAGGAGAGCTAGACAGGAGCCCAAGGATGACTAGCGGTAGTGACTGAAGGTACCTTGATGTCATTAATTGGTTTTGAGGATCTGTTGGTTGCGAGAAGCCCTTCTGGGAACTCCTTTGCTGAGGCTTGAGGAGTGGGGCGAGAACAGCCATCCAGGATCATTAGTGTGCTAGTTGCAGCATCCTGGGCGTATTTATGTTTGGAGGACGTTTGTTTCCTGCTTTATCCCCCCCTCTAGCAGGAAGCTCACAGTTGAACCCTGACTGCTTACTGACGATGAAAGAGACGTGGGTTAGTTTTGGGGTGGGAGTATGGTTGAAATGAGTTTTTTAAAAGAAAGTTTCATTAGCTTTAAGGTGTTCTCCGGAACTTATTTGTGGTCAGCTCCTAGTGTAATCATAGGTAGGGATATTGGTACTATGGCTTCACTTGTTTATTCAACAAATATTTATTAAATACCTACTGTGTTTCAGGCACTATGCCTGCTCTGTTTTAGGCAAAGGGAATACAACATTGAAGAAAAGAATCCCTGCCCCATATGGAGTTTTCCTTGTAGTGGAAGGAGAAGGAGAAAAAACTAAACCCAGTAAATGAGTAAATGTATACCAGTATGTCAGGTGCTGAAAAGTGCTGCTGGCTGGGGGCACAGGGAATGTGGAGGGTGAGGTCGGATGTGTTAAGGTGGAGGGCATGTTTTACTCAGTCATGTGAAAGAAGTGAGTGAAGATTTCAGCCTTGCTTACAGGCAGGTGCTGGTCAGAGG
The DNA here is from genome assembly GCF_965194805.1 of Balaenoptera borealis. Lineage (NCBI taxonomy): Eukaryota > Metazoa > Chordata > Mammalia > Artiodactyla > Balaenopteridae > Balaenoptera > Balaenoptera borealis. The sequence goes on along the minus strand of NC_138862.1, from coordinate 8,244,258 downwards.
GCAGGGTCTGGGGGTGTTAGGAACTGCAGTTCTGCAGGACCAAGCTCCATCTCTGCTCCATGAGCAGCTTGCTTCGTGGTGCCAACTGGGTCTTAAACTCCTGTATTAGGAAGCTGGAAAGGTAGGTTAGTCTTCATCTGCCTGTTGTGAACCAAGTCAGGCTTTAGGAATAATTTAGAAGACATTTTTCCTTAGGCTAACTGTATGGTGGAGAAGCCCTCTTGGGCAGCATCATGCATGTCTCCTGGACCAGGGGTATATCTGTAATCCTCTTGTTGAATTTGGGGAGCAAAATTGAAGGCTTGGTAACTGGGCATATTATCTTCTAATTTCGTTTATTTGTTCCAGTGGTTGTCTTCAGTGGATTCCGGATGAAAGAGATGACCGAGAGAGCATGTATATTATTCTAACGTAGATGTCTTTTTTTTTTTTTTTAAATACGTATACACAGGTTACAGAAGAGGGAATTCATACCAGTACAGTATAGTTAAAGTGCTAGTCTTTTCTGTCTATTTAAGGTGATGCCTGATATTGTCATGTTACAGAGGCGGATGCCCCAAACCTTCCGTGATCCAGCTACTGCTCCCCTGAGAAAACTTTCTGTTGACTTGATCAAAACATATAAGCATATTAATGAGGTAAGACTATTGATTTGTTATAACAGCATCTATTTTGCAATAGAGCAGGGAAAAAAAGTTATTTTGTAGCATATTTAAACATACTAAAATTATTTTTAACTCCCAAGGATTGTCATATTGATGATTATCATGAAGACTGGTAAGTTAGTGATTTATAGATAATAAAATTATAATTGTGTAAAACAAATAAGATATATTAACAAGGACTGCAAAAAGTTAAGATAATTGTGGATAACTTCCCCTCTTTTTAAAGTTATATTTAATATATGCTGAGTTGTCATTTCTATAATAACCTCGTCTCCAAAACTTCAGGGGAAAGGAAGGCAATAATGATAATATAAAAGTATGAAAATGTTACAGAATTTTGCTTAAATTTTTACATATCTGTTTCTACTTTTACCATGGATGTCAGGAAGCTCTGAGATGTATTTAATGCCCAGTTAACAGGCATTTGGTCTAGTCTATCTGATCTATCTATATTTATGTGGTTTAAAGTTTTCTTTTTAAATTAATGTGTGTTCTTTTAATCTGTATCTTTTTCATTGTAAGATATCTGAAAGCCTTTTTGGTGGAAGTAAGTAGGATAAAAAACATGGACAGCCCTTTGAATTACTCACCTTTCAACTTGACTCTGCTTTCAAAAATTATTTTTCTGGTGTCTTAGACCTTTGGCTTGGTTGTTACTTGCTTCTAACCCCAACTCTAGCTCTGTAATGAATTATTAAATGAGCTTTTTTGGAGAAGTGTGGACACGCCTGTGCTTTCTTTCCTCTTCCAGTGGGGCCCTACATCCTTTCACATTAAAGACTTATCTTCTACCAGCTTTAGAGCCATTTAACTAAAAAGATGTTCTTATGTGTGTATAAATTTTATAGCAGTTTGATGCTGTTTAATGCCAGTATTATATTATTGTGGCAATGTGGCAGGATAAAATTGAAGTGAACTCAATGAGGAACATTTCTAAATTGGATTTTGTATGCAATTTATATGTTATAAAAGAGGCACCAAACTAACTTTTGATCATCTGAAAATATCTGATAAATTGTTGTTAACAATTGATTAATGTCAGTTTGTTAATATCTGATAAATCGTTAAGCTGTTAACAGTAGCTTTGTTAAAGCTTGTTTTTAACTGTTTTGCCACCTTGTAAACTAGTTTTTCTGATGTTGCTCTGTGCAGTGTAATTTATAATTTCCTCAAAGTTAGTTACCAATTACCTGGACTGTTGCCTAGTCCACCTATTATTTTTTACTAGTCTTAGAAACTATTTTATAAGAAAAACAGATATAAGGAAAATAACTCAATCTGTGACCAGCCACAAGGTTTACGACCTTTTGTGTGGGGGGGAGGGGCATGGCTGTTTTTCATTAATATGTTATTACAGGCTTCAGAACTAGGCGTGTCTCAGGCCCTTTTTATATTAGCAACACATCAGTTCATATATTATACATTTAAACTTTCATTTTTAAAATCTTTTGCTTTAGGATCGAATATAAAATTGGGATTGACTAGAAGGGGGCATGATGGAACTCGAAACATAAGGAGGATGAAAATGTTCTTTATTTCGTTTAGCATATGTTGATTACATCAGCATATACATTTTCTCCAGAGTCCTTCATATTATACACTCTTTTTTTTTTGAATTTTATTTTTTTATACAGCAGGTTCTTATTAGTCATCCATTTTATACACATCAGTGTATACATGTCAATCCCAATCGCCCAATTCATCCCACCACCACCCCCCGCCCCCCCCTTGGTGTCCATACGTTTGTTCTCTACCTCTGTGTCTCAGTTTCTGCCCTGCAAACTGGTTCATCTGTACCATTTTTCTAGGTTCCACAAATATGCGTTAATATACAGTATTTGTTTTTCTCTTTCTGACTTACTTCACTCTGCGTGACAGTCTCTGGGTCCATCCACGTCCCTACAAATGACCCAATTTCGTTCCTTTTTATGGCTGAGTAATATTCCATTGTATATATGTGCCACGTCACCTTTATCCATTTGTCTGTTGATGGGCATTTAGGTTGCTTCCATGACCTGGCTATTGTAAATAATGCTGCAATGAACATTGGGGTGCATGTGTCTTTTTGAATTATGGTTTTCTCTGGGTATATGCCCAGTAGTGGGATTGCTGGGTCATATGGTAATTCTATTTTTAGTTTTTAAAGGAACCTCCATACTGTCTTCCATAGTGGCTGTATCAATTTACATTCCCACCAACAGTGCAAGAGGGTTCCCTTTTCTCCACACCCTCTCCAGCATTTGCTGTTTGTAGATTTTCTGATGATGACCATTTTGACGATGGTGGGAGGTGATACCTCATTGTGGTTTTGATTTGCATTTCTCTAAGATCTATACCATCTCACTGTATATAAATTATACCTTAGTTTAGACAATAAATATAAATCAGGTCCTGTTACTCTTCTTGAACGGGAGACTTTGGCGTGGTCACTTAACATCTCCTATTTAAAAAAATGTGTAAACAGTGTAACTCTGAAGTGAATTTTACTGTAGATATTTTTCATTTGTTATATATCAGTGTTATTCTGTAACTCCAATAGCAGCTATAGAAAATTCTTTATTTCATTTTTGTGTTATAAAGAATAAAAATTAATCAGTTTCCTACTGATAGCAGATGTGTCTTGTATGTACTCGATATATGGTGCCCTCACTGCTCCCCGTCCCCAATGATTTTTAATTGCACAGCTAACACTGTATTTTCTCATTTCAGGTTTACTATGCAAAAAAGAAGCGAAGACACCAGCAGGGCCAGGGAGACGATTCTAGTCATAAGAAGGAGCGGAAGGTTTACAATGATGGTTATGATGATGATAACTATGATTATATCGTAAAAAACGGAGAGAAGTGGATGGATCGCTACGAAATTGACTCCTTGATAGGCAAAGGTTCCTTCGGACAGGTAATTTAGTGGAAGATGCTGAATTTCCTAAATTAGAAAGAACGTCTTAGTGAATCATGTTACTATATCCTTTTCTCAGTAGTACACTTTTGATATTTGTAGATAGATCTAAACAACGGATATGTAAGTATTTGGATTATTATAGTTTTCTCTAAAGGTAAGAAAACTGCATCAGCTATAAAAACTCCATTAGACTTTAAAAAAAAAAAAACTTTCTGTAGCTATCAAGTAGTTATTTTACTAATACTAAGTGGTTGATTTTAATCACTAATAGACAGTATTGCCTCTTTCATATGGGGTTTTTAGTCTCTGGATGGTTCTTCGTTATGTATGATAGAGATAATTACCTTCCTGTCTGATATTCCTCCTCAAAGAGAAAAAAATTACCATTTTCAGCTGGCACAGCGGGTGTCCTCTCGCTTCTTTGGAGACTTGGGACACCAGGGGCTGTGCCCTAAGTTTGTCCTCAGCTCCTCTTCTAGCTCCATCAGGCCTCTAAGTGGGCAGAGGGTCTCCAGGGTCTCCTCTTAAGTCCTCACGGCATCAGCGTTGCTAATATTGTGATTGGCATTGTTCCGATGGTGGGATTGTTCAGACTGCTTCTACCCGGAAGAGTGAGGGAGGAACTCCAGTGGACCTGTTTTTTCTCTTCGTTCCTAGCCTCTTCTCTCCACCCACAGCTCTCTTCTCCTCACTTGCCCACCCTATCCCAGTACAAAGCACAAACCCTAACTACATTAGCCTCTTACATCAGCTGCGCCCAGACCAAGAGCTGTCAGACCTTCCTCCTTGCACTTTTAAAAAGCTTTTCTCAGGGGCTTCCCTGGTGGCGCAGTGGTTGAGAATCTGCCTGCCAGTGCAGGGGACACGAGTTCGAGCCCTGGTCTGGGAAGATCCCACATGCCGCGGAGCAGCTGGGCCTGTGAGCCACAACTACTGAGCCTGCGCGTCTGGAGCCTGTGCTCCGCAACAAGAGAGACCGCGATAGTGAGAGGCCCACGCACCGCGATGAAGAGCGGCCCCCACTTGCCGCAACTAGAGAAAGCCCTCGCACAGAAACGAAGACCGAACACAGCCAAAAATAATTTTTAAAAAAGTAAATTAATTAATAAACACTTGACATATTAAAAAAAAAAAAGCTTTTCTCTGGCTGTGGATCCCCCAGCTGTTCCCACGTATAAATCTCCCTATCTTATCTCATCAAGTCACAGAGCCTTTTTGTTTGAGGTATGATTTACTGTTAATCCCAGCCTCCTTTGCCTTGTAGCTTTTGTGCTGCGAGTCAGTTACTATAATAACTTGTGATCCAAATACTTCTTTTGACTTGGACAATATTTTGGATTTTGGAGGTTGTTTTTGTTTTTTCTAAAACTATGGAACCTGCGTACTCTTACTTACCTGTTCCTCCTGAGAGAAAGCAAAGTATGCCTCTTTTCAACCTGTGAGGAAAAATTCATCATGTGTCAGTCTTAATCACGCTTAGGACAAAAAGTATACTACAGGCCATTAGCAGCTACAGCTCTAGACCCAGACAGATCAAGCTGTTAAACCTATAGGGAAATACGAGCAAGCTTCTTAGAAGATCCCCAACTCTGGTGTGGCTCTACCAGGCCCTGGTGTCCCATGTATAATATGTCTGCCCCTGTCCGTGATTTCACAGAATTTTTGTAATTATACGTAATTCAGGGCCTTTCCCCTTGATTTGTAACCTCTTTTTCTCCTGAGTCAGGGGATTCTCAGTGTGTGGGGAGTCCCTCTTTAAGAAAGTATTACTTTTTGTCAGAAGCAGCTTCTGCTTCTCTTTCAGAGCTAATTTTAAGGAAAGGCAGTTCTGAGGCCTACCTCTTAAGTAAGGCTATGAACACCCTGGATAGAGTGTCATCTCCACCTTCAAAATTACACTAACGTTTAGGCAGTTGCTCTCAGCAGGACACCTTTCAAACTTCTGTGATGTCCACCATGAAAACTGGCTATACGGCCTGTTCTCTAAACTTAGTTTTCCTTAAATACTCAGTCTTTGAGCTCACTGTGATGTTTCCCCCTCCCCTTTAATTTTCTCATACTCTGACTCCTAAGAGCAAGTCAGCATAGTAAACCTGTGAAAACATAGGCCTATTTGACATCAAAATCCATTTTACCAGATCAGACTGACTGATGCCATTCTCCTAGGCTAAGGTGTGTTCAGGGTCAGGACCTGTCACTCACCAAATAAAGTCTTCCTTACCGACTTGGTCAGACTTCCTCTAAATTCTCTGCCAGATCCTTGTCAAAGAAGCGGCTCCTTCATTTCTTAAGCCAGTGGTCATCAATCCTGATTGCACATTGAAATTTTCCAGGGAGCTTTGGGGATTGGGGGTGGGGTGGGGAGGGGAGGATGGATACTTAGGCTCCAACCAATTAAATCAGAATCTCTGTGACTGGATTCTGGGCATTGGTATTTTTGAAAACAGCTTACTGAATGTGTGATATTCAGGGTTGCAAATCATTGCTTTAGCATTGAGCAAGTGAACTATTTGCTAAGTCAGTAAATAGTTGAGTCCATGTTAGTGGCCTTTGTCCTGGAGACCATTAGGATCTGGGCACTGAACTGCAACTCTTGGTACAGTCAATACGGTCAGTGAAACAGAAGAATATTAGAAGCACTTGGTCAGATGTTTACATGGGTCGCCTCTGATTTAAAAGACAATAGATAGTATTTTTTTAGAATTGGGTGAAACCAGAGATACTGCACTTTTCATTCCAAGTTTGATTTCAGCTGAACGATTTATGATCTGTGATTGACAATAACCTTGACTGATGTGATCTTGGACCATGCGTTCCATTCTCTTCCTCTAATCCAGTGGTACTCAGCCAACACATTGGAATCACTTGGAGTTCTACCTGCATCTCTGTACTTTCTGAATATGCTAGAAAATGTATCTAAAACTATTATCTATTCAGACTATATGTAATATTATAAATATAATAATATTTAATCACTTATAGCAGTTTCTGATTTGTAGAGATATAGTTTTATCTGTGTATTTCCTAATTTTTGTATAAATTTATTAGTAGTGTGAAACTTGTTTTAAATGAGTAAAATTTTAAATGAGAGGTGTGCATGGTGATTTGCACATGAATGTTTCAGTTTCCTTCTCTTTTTAAAACTCAAAATCCCCTAATTATGACATTTTAAACTTTTTTCCTGGTTATTTGTTTTTGATATTTTTTTTATTGAATAAGTGTAAACTAATTCTTCTGGTATATGCCTAAGTTTTTATCTATGAAAATCTAAGTTAAATTTAGGAAGTTATCTACATTTTTCAGATGACTTACAACCTTTTAAGTATCTCACACATATGCTTGGGTTTTAAACCAGGTTTTTCTCTTACTAAAAGAATAGTTAGAAGAATTGTTTTATAATGTTATTTAGTAAGAAAGGTAAAAAAACCCCAAAGCACTTGCCAAGATTCATAATTTATTTCTGAAGGAGGAAAATAGTTAATCTGATTTTAAGAAAGTTATCTATTTTGTGGATGTTTAGAAATACTGTAAGGATGCAAAAGAAATCCATTTGAAAAATGACTTAAAGTGACAATAAAGTAGTAAATGGATGCTATCGAATGGAAACGAACAGGATCTCTTTTAATTAGGAAGGTCAGAAAAAGGGTAATTAGATAAATGTACAATTAAGGTGAACTGTAAACTGTTGTTAAATTGTTCATTAATGAAATAGGTATCATTTATCTTTTTTCTCTTTTAGGTTGTAAAGGCATATGATCGTGTGGAGCAAGAATGGGTTGCCATTAAAATAATAAAGAACAAGAAGGCTTTTCTGAATCAAGCCCAGATAGAAGTGCGACTTCTTGAGCTCATGAACAAACATGACACTGAAATGAAATACTACATAGGTAAACAAACAAACAGGCGAACAAAGCAGTGTGCCCTAACCCAGACCACAAATTTGAGTTAATTGTTATTTTTGTATGAAAATATGTTGATTTTATCTTAAAGTGATTGGGTAAAAATTCAGTTATTTCTGTTGGAGGGCATAGATTTATATATGTTACTTGATCTGGCAGTAATATTTTAAATCTCTGGGAATGTGCATTCTAGGTGGTATATAGTATAAAAACAAATGGGAATAGTGTCTTTTTGGGTTTTTTTGTTTGTTTTTTTCTTTTTGTTTGTTTTTTGAAACAAGCGTCATTTGTTTGCTTTAATGGTGCATGTTTATCTAGAGAGTCCACTTTGTGTTAACTTTAACCATTTCTAATATAGCTCAGAAATTAGAAGTGAGCTAATATGTTGTTAATGGTTACAGAACCATTTTTGGAATGTCTGAGCCAAGATCTCAGGTTCTTCCTCGAGAAATAATAGCCAACATTTCTTGAACTCCTACCATATTCCTTGTGCTTTTCTTCCGTCATCTGTAATCATAGCAGTCCTGAAAGGAAGGTGGTAAATCCTTATATTACAGGTAGTTTGTACAAAGAGTAACATACCCAAGGTCCCAGGGCTCTTGGAGCTAGGGTCTGAACCTACCTCTGCCTAACTCCAGAGCTTGTGTTTATTTCATTGTCATATGGTGTTTCTTCTGAATACAAAAAGAGGAGACAGAAGAATTATGAAAATAGTGAAGTCTAGGGCCAATTGATATATGGATAAAACATCTTCTGATTATACGTTCTTTAATACTATTCTTAATCAAATCTAAGACACCATAATTTTATGTGCCACCAAGAAACAAATTACTGCCACCTGTAAAAACAAGATGATGTCAATTTTAAGATAGAGACCTTAGGATCAATTAATTACAGACTTTTTTATAGGCATGTATTAGCAACTCACATTCATAAATGCTAACTTTACCTGAAAAACATATGAGGTTAAGTTTTATTAGCAAACTCCTTTTTAAGAAATGAGGGGAGGGCTTCTCTGATGGCACAGTGGTTGAGAATCCGCCTGCCACTGCAGGGGACCCGGCTTCGAGCCCTGGTCCGGGAAGATCCCACATGCCGCGGAGCAACTAAGGCCGTGCGCCAAAACTACTGAGCCTGTGCTCTAGAGCCCGTGAGTCACAACTACTGAGCCCGCATGCTGCAACTGCTGAAGCACGTGCGCCTAGGGCCCGTGCTGTGCAGCAAGAGAAGCCACAGTAATGAGAAGCCTGTGCATCGCAACGAAGGGTAGCCCCTGCTCTCCACAACTAGAGAAATCCCGTGCGCAGCAACGAAGACCCAACACAGCCAAAAATAAATAAAATAAATACATTTATTTAAAAAAAAATAAAAAGAAATGAAGGGAGGGCAGCATTATGGTTCTTTAGTCCCCCCAAAATAACAGAAACAAAAAAATTGATGTTTAAAGGTGTAAGGTTCACATATTCAGATTAGATTTCATTTATGAAACACCCTTCATTCCTCATTGTTGCAATAAAATGAGCTTATACTATTAATTTTTCTTCCTTAGTGCCTTCTCTGTTAGATATCTGATATAACCCACAGTAATAACATTTGTATTTCAAGTCTTTTCACACTGCATGTTTCATAGTGCATGTTTGCTGTTTACTTTCAGTTACAACTTAGTGTAAGGTGAGCACATTTCCATTCAAGGGGCTTAGGAGGCCAAGAAGGACATTCTAAGGATGCTTGACTTACAGTCTCTAAACATACCTCCCTTTTTCTTCTTTCTCACTCTTGTGTGTTTTATTTTGAATTTTTCTTAAGTAGTAGAGAAAATGTTGATAGCATTACTATAACAATTTATTTCTGCCTTGTTGAAAGAAAACACTAAATGTTAGCTACTTGGTTATGTTATAATAATGGCTGTCATTTTTATTTTTAATAAACTGACTTTAATGATCATTAATTGGCATCAGTTATTACAGATATTCTTTTGGATGAGTTTTTTTTTTTTAAAGGTTCTTATTTAGGAAGAAGGTGAATTCATGCACAGTGTCTTAAGAAACTGAGTTTTCTATATTGGAAAGCAAGCAAAAAGAACTTTAGATTTAGACACAGCCATGGCAGTAGAGTTGATACGTTAAACTTAAGGTGTCTGGAAGTTGTATTGCTCTTTTATAACGTAAATAACTTAATTTTGAAGTGATTTGATCAATATAATTTAGTCTCATGAGTTGTATAGTCTTTAAGTCTTTGAACTTCTAAAAACTCTTACTTTTTTACCACATAGCATAATTTCTTATCTGGATTATTTGGTACCTGCCATGGTCTAGTTAAAAGAACATTCAGTTTAAGTGTAGAACAAAGTCTTGCCAACCGTCCGTTCTCCTCAAAGTTCAGTTTAAAAAAACTGAACGTATATACTTGTGTTTGAGCTTTCTTTGACAATGTCTTTAGTGCTCAGCACATTATAGACACTCAGTAAATGAATGATGAATTAGTGGAATTGAGTGGATTGATCTTCCATTGGAAGAACATTCTGATCACAGCTTCTTAGAGGGATTGTCGTAATCATGTTTGAATTCTGACACCAGTTACCTTCTGCATTCCTTTTGCGGCTGCTGCTTAACCAGGTCAAAACGCTTGTTTGGACCATGTCTCTGGGGTGTCTTATGTCACATGGAGCTATGTTCTTAATTTTAAACCTATGAACTCAGTGATTAAGAGCAGATGTTATACATTCTTACGTAACTGTTGGTGAGAGTTGAGTTGTACTCTGGACTCCTAGAGAGCCATGTAGTAGTTGTGTTGTGTTACGTATCCTCATTGTAGCTCATGAGTGTCAGGAGTGGTCTAAAAGCAATGTTGACATGCACTGCCTCCAGGGAGACAGTTCAGGGCTACGACCAGGACAACACAGCGTATCCCCTTTCTCAGGGACCAGACATTGAATACTGTCCTAGTTGTTCCAGACAAATCTGTAGAGAAACCTCTGTTTTAAATGATACTAAAAGACCAAAATGAAGGTAGCCTTGACAAATGGTTGTTTTATGTCATTCCAGTTGAGTTCTAGGTGCTCAGTTTGGTGTGTATAAGAATTTTTATACTGAAGGGCAGTTCTTTATTGAATGACTTCATCTGATGTGAAGTCAGTGTTAATACTTAAAGCACAACTTTTTGAAGCAGTTTGTCGACTATTAAGCCTTTGTAGAGGATCAGTAGTGATACCAAGTAATGTATTCTATTAGTCTTTACCCATTCATAAGCCTACTCATAATTTCTTGTGATTGAGCTTTATTTTGAAGTTTTCCCAAACCTTCAGTCTTGGACAGGGTGTCCCATGTACCGGTTTGATGAACATAATAATCCAATGCCTTGATTATGAACTCTAGTACCTTACAATGTGATTTTCGAGCCTTTGCTGTATTTGCCCAAAAGAAAAAAAAAAATCTGTCTTCCTTTGACAATTGTTTCAAAAAATTACTAGTGAAATCTAAGGCTCAGCAAAGCAGATTGTGTATATGTATCAAAGCCTTCCCAGAGAGGGCTGCCAAGTACAGCGTCGTCACAAGCTGGACATCCCAGTGGGTGGAGCTTAGATGAAGTTGTGAGGTAGGGCTTTCAGGGAGTACAACGTGTTTTCTCTTACAAGTGACGATAAAATTATCAAAGTATTCTCAGTACTCTTTGTCAATTTGCTACTTGTGTTTTCATACCTGACTTAATTTTTTTTTTAAGCAAGGCATTTTGGTGGTACTCCTTGCATTATATTGCTTACTGGCAGACAGTATACACTAATATATTAATTCAGCAGATGAACAATTTAGATATTCTTAACTGATTAAAGAATGTGCTGTTTAGTGCAGAATGCTGATCGCCAGATTTTAACTTGATTTTCACTCTGCATTTGACATTGTCATGTTACAGATTGTTGGAGAGTTCAAATGCATGTTATTCTCATTTTATTGGTATGTATAATTTAAAATGAAACTTTTTTCTCTTTCAGTGCATTTAAAACGCCACTTTATGTTTCGAAACCACCTCTGTTTAGTTTTTGAAATGCTGTCCTACAACCTCTATGACTTGTTGAGGAACACCAATTTTCGAGGTGTCTCTTTGAACCTAACACGAAAGTTTGCACAGCAGATGTGCACTGCACTGCTTTTCCTTGCGACTCCAGAACTTAGTATCATTCACTGTGACCTAAAACCTGAGAATATCCTTCTGTGTAACCCCAAACGCAGTGCAATCAAGATTGTTGACTTTGGCAGTTCTTGTCAGTTGGGGCAGAGGGTAAGTATATTTCAGGACTTGTGAATTAAAATTAGAATTAGGTTAAAACAGTGTAAGTAGATACTTGAAATGTTATTAATCTGTATACAATTTGGAGGTAATTACAGGATGGTTATCTTTAAAATGCAGCACTTGAATCACCTTGTGTTGATACCTATTTTGGGAAATACCTTTTAAAATGCAAATAGTAAACTTTGAATTAGAAGGTATTAGTTTTTCAAAGTTTATCTTAAAAAATTATGTGTATGCTAAAAGTCTAAGAGAAAAGAGGGGATGGATATATTAAATATTAGGTGATTTGTTGTAACTGTATTTCCCAAATAGAGGTCCTTAGTATAAATTTGGGGAAATTCCAATAATAGAACATTGACTCCTTGCTGTAAAATATTTCTCTAAATATAGGTCAAGATAAATGTTTTTCCTCAAAAGCTGATGGGTAAAAAAAAAATGCAGGTAATTTTACATTACACACAGTGATACAGTGTAAATTACTAGGTTGATAGACATACTTGTTTTGATAAATAAGTTTAAATCCTTTTTTTGTTTTATAAATTATGACACCGAACTAGTTTTCTTTAGAGTGCTAAAAACAGACATGTCCATAGCAATAAATAGATTTAGGTTTAGCTGATTTTAGGAAAACAAAATTTTCCTACGGCTCTTTCTAGCATTATGAAAGCTACTCTAACTGTTTTGCATATAAAATAGAAGTTACAGGATGTTCTCTTCTTGAAAGCAACTAGGGTCACCATTTGATAATACTTTATTCATTTAAAATGTTGTTCCTATTTACTTTAAGTATTGAAACTGCATTTCTTTAAAAAAAAAAGGTAAAAACATAACTAACATGGAGATATTCCTATTTCATATTGGCTTTCCATTTCTTGTTTTTCCAAATTAGTGAAATTTCCTATCCAACTTTATTCCAGCTTTTAAATACAGTAGGTTAATTTAATCATGAAGGTTTATGGTCAGTTAACAAGATTGTCTTTTTGTTATTTTCTGCAAATTATCTTATGGTAGCAATGCTACAATGAAATAATTTTTAAAAATGGAAGGAATAGGAAGCAAAGTTTGCAGTTTCGGATGCCTCTGAAAATCAAAAGATGCTCATAGTTGTTAATAGGGATAAAGTATATTGTAAATGGAAAATATGTGCCCATCTTGAGAGTCATTTTGAATAGATTTTAGACTTGTAAAATTTTTTCCTATTTAAACCAAATCATATATGCCGCCCTGATATCAAGCACTACTATCTCTCTCCAGCCAAAGTGAAACAGCTATACCTTTAGCTCAGTGAGTTTTTAACTATGTGAGTGTATCAGAATCCCATGGGAAGTCATTTCCAAAACAGACATACAGTGGCCCTATTCTAGGTCTGCTGGCTCAGTGTTAGAAGGTGGCAGGGCAAGTATGTTTCAGAAAAAGTTTCTCAGGCGGCGATCCTGGCGCACAGGCTTGTAGATAGCCCAACTACTGCTTTAAGCAGCTGGATAGGTAGGTGACAAACTTCCTTTCCTAAGCTGGGAAATAAGTCTCAGTAGTAGGGAGTCTTTGGGGCTTCACGATGCTGTTGGCGTATAAAAACTTGGAAATGTAATACTTCTTCCTGGTCCCTTTCAGTTAGACTTTCTTCACTCTGAGCAGGCCTTAAGGTTGGGCTGACCTGCTTGTGGAGGCATGGGATGGTTCTCAGATTTGGCTGGAGTCGTGGAGGTCACAGAAGCTTTCGTGAGAAGCGACTCCATGCTGCTGGCTGCCTCGTTTGAGTGTTAAGTTAGGAAGTTTGGGTAGGAGGATTTTGTTTGTTTTTCTCCCTTTTTTAAGTAAAACTATCTTTGCTTTTGTAGTATTTCTAGATATAAATTTTAAATGGCCAGGTGAAGATGAATTGGTCTCTGAAGACATCTCAGATTACTTCATCGAAAATAATCCATTTCAAGATTTCTTTTTCTAAGAAGTCTTAGAATGAGATGGAGGGGGACAGGGTAGAGAAGTGATTAGTCAGAAACGACTCCCAATTGAATCTTTATGTGGCAGTGTTTCTAGATTTATCTGTGAGACTGGTACAGTACAGATGTCTGAAATTTCAATTACATTGTGCTGAGTTTGAGTCTTTCTTAATGCTTTGAATTAACCTGAAAAAAGTCTTTCAGGTTAATTTAGATACAATTTAGCTGTTAAATTAATGGTAAACCAAGTACCAGCCATAGCAGGAAAGAATAATTAATAGGGAGATAAATTGTTCTCAATAATATTTTCTTCTAATAAGGCATAATTGTTTTAAGATATATCTTGGTTACCGGTTAGGATTGAACTAAATGAAAGGGCTTGATTTATATATATATATATTTTTTTTTTTTCTTTTTTTTTGCATTTCACAGTCAGATTTACCACTCGCTTAAAACGTTTAGTTCTTTAACAGTATTCATAGTCTAATGTTGAAATCAGTAAATCGAACTCTAATAACCCAGTTATTTTTTGCTGTTAATATTAGACTTGTGTTCTTAATTCATTGTTGACCACAGTTAAACAAAACTTATTTTGGAATTAATACTATTTTGAAATATATTTCAGATATACCAATATATTCAGAGTCGCTTTTATCGGTCTCCAGAGGTGCTACTGGGAATGCCTTATGACCTTGCTATCGACATGTGGTCCCTTGGGTGTATTTTGGTTGAAATGCACACTGGAGAACCTCTGTTCAGTGGAGCCAATGAGGTATATGATGGATCGCTTTAAAAATTCTGTTTTTGTTTTCAATCTCTGACAGTATAATCTGAAAGTTGTTTTTAGGAAAAGATGTCTATTTACCAACTTTAATCATTCAAGTGTTAGGTCAGTTTTGAACTTATTTTATCCATTTTTATTTTTTTTTCAATTATGTAACGGTGAGTTCAGAATTACGAGATGGGAAGCGAGATCTTTCTATCTGCCAGTGGAGGAGAACAATAAATTAGATTAGAACATGTTAAGTATTTTGGTGTAAATTTTATAGATTTTAAGTATAAGAACAGAAAAAGATGATAATGAAGAAATGAGGACCACCCTAAAAACAGTGTAAACATCAGTGTAAATTCTGAGAGTATGATTTGAAATTAAAGTAAATGATGACTAGTAGGGTTGATGAATATTTGATCTGAATAATTCAGGGTAAATTAGGACTATAGAATTTTTGAGCAAGTCCACAGGTGTTCATTCTGTGTTCTTAGAAGATTTTTGAAGGTCAGAGGCAGTGCCTGGGAAGAGGGAGGGCAAGGGAGAGGGAGGCCAAGCTCCCTTACAGTCAGAGGAATGGGCTTTCATTGGTTTTAAAACTATTTGCTTGTGGGATCCTGTTGTGTTTTGTTTTTTAAAGAAAAGTTAACCATTGCAGATCGTGATCAGTCCATTCATTTATACGTGAGAAAAGAAAGACTAATGAAATTTCATGACTTGAACTGGGTTATACAACTGTCAATAAATAGTGTCAGAAACGTGTCCCTTCCTCCTTCCTTTTAATTCACTTCACTCTAGCCAGTGAGCTGCTCTTTGGCAGAACTGCCATAAGTGTGTCTTTGGTTTTCTTTTAATAATAAATAATATAAAGGTAATAGTACCTTTTTCATGGGCTTAAACAATATTAGGAGCATCTGAAACTTCAGTGGCTTCCATCTCACTCATGGTGAAAGCCAGAGCCCTTTTGAGTAGCTTGAACATCCCTTACTCCCTCTGTCTCCTGTTCTCCCTCCACCTCTCCCTGCTGTCCTGTCCCCTGTCCCCGCCTCCGTCTCCCGGCCCAGCACACACAACTCTCTCTCAGGTCCCTACGAACCACAGGCCTGTACCAGGGCCCTTGCGTTCATTCTTTCCTCCGTGCCTGGAGTGCTCTTGCTCCTGCCCTCGCGGCCTTCATGTTTTTGCTCTCATGTCACTTTTCTCCATGGTTCTTAGTGGTCATCTGATATTTATTTGCTTATTATGTATTTGCTTCTTGGTGATCTTTTCCTCTATAACACAAACTTTTGGGCAGGGATTTTTGTCTGTTTTGTTTATTGCTGTGTTCTAGTGGGCATGGTTTCCAGCATATAGTAGACGCTCAGTATTTGAGTGAATTAATCTGCACTTTAAAAAAATACTTTTATTGGGTCCACACTTTTAAGCCTTTGGGTTTTTTTTTCTGTGTGTGTGATTATTTAACTAAAATTCTCCCAAAACTTAAACTCTAAAACTCCCTCCAATCATTTCCTTACTCTCCATTGTATCCATGACCACCTGCCATCCCATGGATATACGTGTTTGCTTAATTGTGTGCCCTCCCCTCTGTGGAGTGTGGGGCTCAAGGAGGGCAGGGACTTTATCTCTTGTGTTCATTATTCTATGCTTACTGCCCCGAGGAGTGCCCCACACACAGGAGATGCTTGATTTATTTATTTCTAATTTATGAATGAATGAATGAATGAATGAATTGATGAGCACAGATAGGATGTCCTACAGTAGAAATTACAGGTTTTTTGTTTTTATTTTTAATACAGGTAGATCAGATGAATAAAATAGTGGAAGTTCTGGGTATTCCACCTGCTCATATTCTTGACCAAGCACCAAAAGCAAGAAAGTTCTTTGAGAAGTTGCCAGATGGCACTTGGAACTTAAAGAAGACCAAAGATGGAAAACGGGTAAAATAGGGAAATAATTTTTTTGAGCCTTTTTTATTTCTTTTACTGAGCTGTTTCTATATAGCGCATTTTGTATTTACTTGAAATCAGTGTTGCTGAAGTCAGTTATTAACAGTAGTTCCATTGATAACTTAGGTATATATTTTCTTCATAAGTTGGTTATAGAGTTTGACCTGAACTATCTGTATGGACCAGTGTTTGCTTAGTGCTCTTTAAGGCTTCATTTTGAAACTATATGTCTGCCTTTTGAGGTAGCTGATCAAATCACCATGCCTTGTTTCCACAGTAGAATTAGTAAGTTTGACCTTTGTTTCTCATAGTTTGAGTATATAGTGAAGTCACAGTTAACAATACTGCAGCTGTGAACAGTGGAAGTCATAATTGCAGTAAATGGCTCTTTTTTTTTAAGTTCAGATGAGAGAAAAGGATTTTTGACTTAAGCAGTTTGTGGCAAGAATATGAAGTGACTAAATGGTCCTTTGATAGAGTTCAGATTCCTAGCTTGGGTAACAGGAGTTTCACATCTCCAAAATCTTTAAAATTTAAGTGAGGTTTTTAACACGTTAGGTACGTTTTAGTAATTTTCTTTTATCTGAGAACTTTTTTCAGATACCTAAACTATGTCAGTTTAATAGAGTAAATGATAACAGTTTTGCATCTTGATTTACATCTTTGTTTTATATATCTGAAAATAATCATGTTTTGTAATCTAGTTTGTTTCTAGTATAAGATGAAAATAATCTATAAATATATGATTGTATGTGATACGTATACCAGACACCTTGTGATTGTAGTTTTTGCATTTTCAACACTTAAGAGATTTTATTTTTGCTACACTTTTTATTTTGCCCTTGCGTTTTAGCGATGCTGCCACCAGGTGTCATTTCCAGTGAACTGAAGATGATGCTTACGTGCTGTAATTCACCTTCAGCTATGCAGTCTTAACTTTTAATATCAAATGGGTTTTTTTTTTAAGAATATTAAAAAATTATATATATATATATATATAATTGTATCTTTCACAATTGATTTGTAACTTACTGCATTCTGCCTTATTCTCTGAAGTTCCAGGCATTGTAATATCCGGCAGCTAAATTATGCCTACTCCCCATAAGGAAGGGATGGAAAATACCAAGCAAGACATCCTGAATCCTTTTGCCTTTGTCCACATAGCTTTATCAGTCATGGCCCCTTTTCCCATTGAACCAAAACACAGCCTAGGAGTCCTGAGCTTCTGCAGCATTCAGGGTTGCTCCTGCCAGTTGATTTTAATTGGCATGGAGGAGGTGAAGCCTTCCTTATGTTTTTATCTCTCTGCAATACAGGCTGCCACTTCTTTTTCCAGTTTGAAGTTTTTTTTCCCTTCTTCTTCTGCTGTTTTTTTTCCTTTTTCTAAATGAAACATTCATCTCATTCCATTTCCCTAATCTCTGCCTTATAAAACCACAGTTAAGTCACAGTGAATTGTAACCTATCATTTCTCCAAAATTCAGGTATAATTATTTTAAATTGTTTAGGGAGGACATTTCAGAAAAGAGTAGTTAAATCTTTTCCCTTAAAATTGAAAGTGAGTATCTTGACCTACATTTAATACATATTAATTAACCATAGATTGAGATTTTCTTCAGCTGCAATTAAGCAACTGACTTAAGAAACTTTTATTTTTTAAAGTGTAAAATAACTACTTCTCTTTAAATAGAAATAAATTTTCAGCAACAAAAAAATCAAATCCATAACCAAATGGTTACATTATAACGATGCACTGGGGATTTTAACCCTAAGTATAAACAGGTGTGCATGCACTATCATTGGGTATATTTGTTTGCTTTATTTCCTTAGTGATGTTATTTTTACTTTTAATTTCTCATTTTATGTTTCAAGGGCCCATTTTAGCTTCCTAGTAATGAAATCCATACCTACTATCTATTTTTTTCCTTTGGTGGGGAAGGGGGATGAAGAATTAAGAGTATAAATGATGCTATTTTGTTGAAGTATAATTTATATACAGTAAGATGAGTATTTTAAGTGTTCTAACTTTTTAGCTTTTAAATACAACAGTATATATCCACTACCTAAAACAAGGCATAGAGTACTTCCACCACCTCTTATATCCGTTTCTGTCATCTCACCCTCAGTTTCTGATTTCTGTCATCATAGGTTAGTTTTGGCTATTCATAGGAAAAATTCATGTAAATGGGATCTGTATAGTATTTATTACTTTGTTTCTTTCACTTAACAGACATTGTTTTTGGAGATTCATCCATATTGTGTCTCAGAAGTTACTCCATATTATTGCTTCATAGTATTTCATTGAATGGAAATATTGTATTTATATTTACCTGTCAGTGGATGTTTGGGTTGTTTCCAGTTTAGGACTATTATGAATAAGGCTACTGGGAACATTCTTGTATCAACTTTTGTACACTTAAGTTTTCATTTCTCTGGGGTCACTACTTAGAAGTAGAATTGCCAGATCATAGGGTGTATGTGTGTTTACCTTCGTAAGAAAAGAGCAAACAGTTTCCCACAGTTTTATCATTTTGCATCCCCACAAGGTATGAGAGTTCCAGTTGCATGACATCCTCACCATTTGATGTGGTTGGTCTTTTTGATTTTAGCCATTCTAATGGGTATATAGTGGTTTTCATTTGCATTTCCCCATGACTGATGATAGTGACCACCTTTTCATGTGCTCATTAGCCATTCATGTATCTTCTTTTGTGATAGTCTTTCCAGTCTTTTGCCTGTTTGTTATTGGGATGTTTAATTGTTGAGCTGTAGGAGTTCTTTTTTTTACCATGTAATGGATATAAGTCCTTCGTCACATATATGTCAGTATTTATTCTCAGACTGCGGCTCGCCTATTTCTTTTCTTAGTAGTAGTTTTTAATGAGCAGGAAATTTAATCTCTTTTTTTATGAATAGTGTTTTTTGTATTCTAAGAAGTCTTTACCTTCCTCGAGTTTATGAAGATGCTCTCCTTTAAAAGTTTTTTTTAAATTGAAGTGTATGTAGTTGATTTACAATGTTGTATTAGTTTCAGATGTACAGCATAGTAATTCAGTTATACATACCTACATACATTCTTTTTCAGATTCTTTTCCCTTCTAGGTTATTGCAAAATATCTAGTATGTCCTTGTTGGTTATCTGTTTTATATATACTAGTGTGTATATGTTAATCCCAAACTCCTAATTTATCCCTCCCCCATCCCTTTCCCCTTTGGTAACCATAAATTTGTTTTCTATGTCTGTAGGTCTATTTCTGTTTTGAAAGTAAGTTCATTTGCATCTTTCTTTTCTTTTTTTTTTTAGATTCCACATATAAGTGATCTATTTGTCTTTCTTTGGCTTATTTCACTTAGTATGATAATCTCTAGGTCCATCCATGTTGCTGCAGATGGCATTATTTCATTCTTTTCTGTGGCTGAGTAATATTTTGCTATATATATAGAGAGAGAGAGAGAGAGAGAGAGAGAGAGAGAGGGAGAGAGGGAGAGAGATACACCGCACATCATCTTTATCCACTCACCTGTCGATGGACATTTAGGTTGCTTCCATGTCTTGGCTATTGTATTGGGTTGGCCAAAAAGTTCGGGTTTTTCTGCAAGATGTTACGGAAAAAACCCGAACAAACTTTTTGGCCAACCCAATAAATAGTCCTGCAGTGAACATCGGGGTGTTTGTATCTTTCTGAATTAGTTTTCTCTGGATATATGTCCAGGAGTCAGATTGCAGGATCATATGGTAACTCTATTTTTAGTTTTTAAGGAACCTCCATACTGTTCTCCATAGCGGTTGTACCAAATTACATTCCCACCAACAGTGCAGGAGGGTTCCCTTTTCACCACACCTTCTCCAGCATTTATTATTTATAGACTTCTCCATAATGGACATTCTGACTGGTGTGAGGTGATACCTCATTGTAATTTTGATTTGCGTTTCTCTAATAATCAGCGATGTTGAGCATCTTTTCATGTGCCTGTTGGCCTTATCTTTCTTCGAGAATCTTTACATCCTTCCTTTGTGTGTGTCTGTCTGTGTGTATTTGTTTTATCAGTAACTGAGAGGAGTGTTCATCTTTAGTGATGATACTGGATTTGTCTTAATCTCCTTCAGTTGCTTTATGTTTTTTGAAGCTCTCTTAATAGGTATACCTATTTAGTATTGTTAGGACTTGGTGATAAATTCAGTCTTTCATTACCATGAAATATTCCTCTTTATCTCTAATAATATTTTTGTCTTTAAGTCTACTTTGTCTAATATTACTCTAGCTATACTGGCTTTTTAATTCTTAACATTTTTATAGTGTTGTTTTTTTACCCTTTTACTGTAAACCTGTTCATACTTTTGTATGTAAAGTATGACTTTTGTATACAAAATGTAGTTGAGTCATCCTTTTTAATCTAGTCAAATAGTATCTTTCACAATGAATATTTAGCCTATTTAATTATTCAGGGGTTTGGGTTTTAGACTTTTGCCTTATTTGTATTCTATTTGTTTTATCTGTTCTTTGTTCCCTGTTCCTTCTTTACTGCCTTCTTTTGAGTTGAGTACTTTTTGGTATTTTATTTCACCTTTTCTTAATTGACTGTTTAGCTGTTCTTCTGTGTGTAATTTTTAGTGTTGCTTTTACTACATGCATCTTTAACTTACCAGTTGAACTTAACAAAATGTTATATCACTTGATAAACCGTATGATAACCACGTGCTTTTGTCTAACCCCTTCTGTCTCTTGTCGTCATATATCACTTAGGCATATGTTATAACCCTCACAACACATTGACTACTTAAATTAAAAATGATTTTTAAAAGAGATTTAAAAACACATAAAAAATAAAATAAAAAGTTCTTTTCGGGAATTCCCTGGTGTTCCAGTGGTTAGGACTTGGAGCTTTCACTGCTGTGGCCCCAAGTTCAGTCCCTGGTTGGGGAACTAAGATCCTGCAAGCCCAAAAGAAAAAAAAAGTTCTTTTCATTTTACCCATAGACTTTTTCATTTCTTTTTGCAGTTCCTGACTTCAGTCTTGTATTGTGTTCCTTCAGCTTGAAGAACTTCCTTTAACTTTTTATTTTATAGTGAATAACTTCTGCGGATGAATTCTCTCAGCAGTTGTTTATCTGAAAATATCTTTATTCTCCTTCGTTTTTGGGAAGATATTTTCCATGGATATGGAAATTACAAATTGAGATAGAGTTTTAGGTTTACGTTTCAGCAAAAGAAAATGAAGTTGTTTAAATATGTTAATGACATTGTTTTCTGTATTACATTGTTTCTGAAGAAAAGTCAGTGGTTTTTCTAAGCATTGTTTTCTTTATGAAATATTTCTCTCTCTTCCCCCTGGCTGATTTTGATGCTTTTTTTTTTATTATTGTACTTTAAGATGTTTTTATTTGATTCTCACAATAAGAAGATGACGATAGTAATAATAGATATTCTTGGTTTCATTTTTACACATCAGAAAACTGAGATTTAAGAGTGTTAAATAAATTCTTTGGCGACCACAGCAAGGAATGGTAGGGCTAGAAAGCAAGCTCAGGTCTTCTCCAGCTGCGCTTAGCACGCTCTCACGCTGAGAAAGAGAAGTTGGGGATATAGCGAAGAAGGAAAATGCCTTTAGCACAGGGATCTTCTGTGGAAGAGAAGAGTAAAGAAGCAAGCAATTTGGGTGACGCACTCAAACATGACATATAAAAGCTGGTATGAATTTTGTAGATCTTTTCGTTCAACCTCTTTTTTTTTTTTTTGCTTTTTTTTTTTAATGTTTGATTTTTCAGCAGTTTGACTATTAGGTTCTTATGTATAGTTTTCCTTGTATTTATTTTCCATGGAGTTTGCTGAGTTTGTTAGACCTGTGGGTTAATCTCTTTCATCAATTTTTGAAAGTGCTCAGACATCATCCTTTCAAATATTTGTTCTGCTTCACTCTCTCTTCTCCTGCTAATTATTCAATTAAATATATGTTATAGTGCTTACTATTAGAGGACTCTGTTTGGTTTATTCATTTTGTTTTCTTTTTGTGTGTTAGTTTAGGTAATTTCTTTGCTCTTTCTAGTTCACTGATTGTTTTTCTTCTCTTGAGCCCAGTCTGCTGTTAAAACCATTAAATGGATTCTCTGCATTTTTTTAGTTCTAGTGTTTTCACTTAATTTATCTTTTCTTTAAAAAATAGTTTTAAGTAACAGCCCCCCAATCTATCCACACATTACCTAGCTTTTGAACTAAATTCTTTTTATCATAGTTATTTTTTTTTAATTAATTAATTTATTTATTTTGGCTGCGTTGGGTCTTTGTTGCTGTGTGCGGGCTTTCTCTGGTCATGGCGAGCGGGGGCTACTCTTTGTCGCGATGCGCGGGTTTCTCATTGTGGTGGCTTCTCTTGTCGCGGAGCATGGACTCTAGGCGCGCGGGCTTCAGTAGCTGTGGCACATGGGCTCAGTAGTTGTGGCTTGTGGGCTCTAGAGCGCAGGCTCAGTAGTTGTGGCGCACAGGCCTAGTTGCTCCGCGGCATGTGGGATCTTCCTGGACCAGTGCTCGAACCCGTGTCCCCTGCATTGGCAGGCAGATTCTTAACCACTGCTCCACCAGGGAAACCCCATAGTTATTTTAAAATACCTGTCTGTCAATTTCAACATTTGGGTCATTTATATATGTGGGTTTTCTACTATTTTTTTCACTTGATCATGGACCCTTTTTGTTTGTTTGTTTCATGTGTCTGTAATTTTTTATATGTATGTTGGACTTGCTGTATTTAAGAACAGTTGAGATGGAAGTAAATCTTATTTCCCTTTAGAAAGAGGCATGCCACTTACTGTGTCAGGCTACTAGTGTGATGAGACTGAGTCAATTTCATTTGTAGTTTAGCTGAATCTGGGCCTAGTTTGTTTTGTTTGTTTGCTTGACTTAGATTCTGTTCTCCACTGTCTTCTTAAGTTTTAAGCGGTGTTTGGAAACTGGAGAGATCTTTTATGCATTGTTGCCCAGCCAGCAACCTGCTGCTAACTCTTGGTGCCTCGGGGTGACCTGTGTGCATACTGCTGCTCTGGCCCCAGCTCTGCGGCGCCCTGGGGGACCCTCCCTGGGTCGTCTGCCTGTCCCATCCTTTGGCCCAGCCACACGTGGCTGTTAGAAGTTGGTTGGGAGTTGGGCTGGACTCTTCTTAGTCACATCTGTGGCATTTGCTCCTTCTCCCACCATAAGTCTCTTCTTTCCTAGGAAAGACTGTTAATTTTCTAGAATTTAGTTAATCTGGTTTCTTTAGTCCTCAGCTCTCTGATAGGTTTTTAAAAAGCAGTGATTTTGTTGTTTGCCTGCCTGGCTTGTTCTTGATTTTAGAGTAAGAGCGATGGTCTCTTGGGAATTTCTACATTGTACCTAGAAGCAACAATCCAGTGTACTATTCTGAATAAATTCAGTATCCATAGGGATTTTAAAGGTTATACTGTTATCTGTTAAAATGAGTTCCCAGAAAATCTCAGCACATGTTAAGGCAATTTATTATTAAACATATTTTCTATCAATAAAATGAGGCATAAATAATTTACTTTTGATTTTTTTATCTGCATATGAGCAGGTAGGGTTAGACCCATGATTCTTTATTAGGAGTGACTTTTAAAGCTTTAATGAGCCACTGTTGCTGAGTAAGTGCCCCTGAGTTCACAGGTGTACTGGGCAGAAAAGAGGTTCACAATCACTGGTTGGCACACTTCCTTTGTAAAGGACCCCATAGTAAAGGTTTCGGCTTTGTGGCCTTCTGTTGCGTATTCTTACTTGGTTTTGTTTGTTTTTACAATCTTTAAAAATACAAAAACCATTCATAGTGGAGGCTATATAAAAAGAGGCTCTGAGCCAGGCCATAGTTTGTTGATCTCTGGGCTAGATGATCTTTATAGTCATTTCTGGTCTCAAAATTGAATTTCTCCTAACTACAGTGTGTTCGGAATAGTACTTGTGAAAATACAGAGGATCTAACTATAAAGCATATTTTTAATAAAGGCCTCAATATTATCATACATGTAAGCATATGTGACATTATGTAGGCTTTTACATATTCCATCAGATTTAGAGAAAGCCTTTTTATCTTTTTTCTCTTTAGGAGTATAAACCACCAGGAACCCGCAAACTTCATAATATTCTCGGAGTAGAAACAGGAGGACCTGGTGGGCGTCGTGCTGGGGAATCGGGTCATACGGTAGCTGACTACTTGAAGTTCAAAGACCTCATTTTAAGGATGCTTGATTATGACCCCAAAACTCGGATTCAACCTTACTATGCCCTGCAGCACAGCTTTTTCAAGAAAACAGCTGATGAAGGTACAAATACAAGTAATAGCGTATCCACGAGTCCTGCCATGGAGCAGTCACAGTCTTCGGGCACCACCTCCAGTACATCCTCAAGCTCAGGTCTGTTCTTTTGATATTATATTAGGCTTTGAAATGTTTCCTCTTTTCTTTACAAAGTAGGGGTTATTTTAAAGTTTTTTAAAGTTTGTTAATGGGTGGGAGGAATTATTTTTCCCGAATCTATTCTTTGTGGCTAGTAAAAAAATTCACCTCCCCCAAAGCTCCAATACTTAATTATGCATATAATAAATTCTGCTTGGAAACAATACTCTTTATTAGCCAAATTTTAAAATTGTTTTTAAAATGGAAATACTTGGTTCACATGCTTGAGTTTTCCCCTGACTTAACCAAACTTGGTCATATTTTAGTTCAGTGGTCGATGTGAAAGGACATAGAGAATTGGAAGCCTTCCTGGTATACTTTCAGGTTAATACAGATTTTTTTTGGTGACTCACTTCTCGTTATAGTTTTAGGATATATACTTGAACAAAATTAACTTTACACTCACAAGGTGTACCGTGTTGTGATACTTCAGGTGGATCATCGGGGACGAGCAACAGTGGGAGAGCCAGGTCGGACCCAACGCACCAGCATCGGCACAGCGGCGGGCACTTCACGGCCGCCGTCCAGGCCATGGACTGTGAGACACACAGCCCCCAGGTGAGCGGTCACACAGCCCTTCGTTCACGCCCTCCACTGTGCCCGGGGGTACCAGTGTTGGATGCCAAGTGTTTTTAGAATGATAACGTCATTTACTCTAAAAGGGTCATAGCTTCCTTGGTTGTAAGGAATTCTAACTTACACATCCTTGCAACTTTTTCCCTCCGCGTTTAGAAATAGCTGCCGTTTATTGAGTGCATACCAGCTGTTGCTCCAGGTGTTTGTTTATCTCGTTTACTCTGGCAGCATTTTGAGCCTTGCCCTGTTTGGATTTTCATTTTACTTTGGGAACTGTGACTTCAAGGTTTAGGGAACTTTCCGAGGTGCGTGATCTTAATTACTGCACTCCACTGCCTCTCGTGATCTGCTAATCACTGATAGTCCTAGATTCTGAATCAGTTTGTGTTTGATTTTCACCTCCATTTTTTGTTTTGAAGGTTTTTTGTTAAGGAGAATCTAATTAAGTAAGGTTTTTAAAGGGGTGAAGCAGATGATGGTAGTCAAAATATTTATTAAACACTCTTTGTAAAATAATAAGTTAATTCATACTGAGTACTGCGTTATGATGTTTATAATGAGAGGCAAGTATATTATCTAATGAGAAATAAAATGGAAGTTGATGAGTATCACTGCCCATTCTTGGGACTGGGGCAGCTGAGTGCTGGTGGAGAAAGGCATACCTGTAGATGCATTGTTACCCTTGTTAATTCATAGTCACCAGCATCTACTTCGGCAAGCTTACATGTTTCTCAGGTCATCTCATCGTGCTCCCATTCTGTTTAATAATTGCTTCAGACTCTTCTACTCTTGCTGGAAACCTTTGCCTCCCCTTCTCTGTTCTCCCTCACTCCTCACTGTGTAAGGGACAGTCCTCAGAAAGGAACGCCTCACTGCGTGTCACCAGCCACCTCGCCCAGCCTCCATGTGTGCCCGTCCCCTTTCCCCCGCCCCTTGTCAGCAGGGGCAGCAGCTCCTGCCTGGGACCAGCCACCTCGGGCCCTGCCCCTCTCCTCCCCCCCGCACAGGACTTCGGCCTGCTCAGCCGCTGGCCCCTGTGTCCTCTGCTCGCCTCCTCCCCGTCAGCACCTGATCATCCCCAGCTCTCTCCCATCCGAAGCAAAACCTTTCCCTGGCCCTTGTCTTCCTCGCCCCACATTTCTGCTACTATTACTTCACCCTTTAAGAAGTCTTCAGCTGCTCCAGTTGGGCTACTTCCCAACTCAGGAAACTGTTCCTGTGGAGTCACAGTGGTCATTACTGAGGAGCCCGGCGGACACTCAGTCGCTTGTCTCTCTCTGGCCCTCACTCACATTGACACAGCCCTGGCTTCTCCGTGCTCTTTGTAGCACTCTCCTCTGCCTTCCCGGACAGGATGGCCCTCATCCCGGCCCACCCCCTTCCTTCACTGCCTCCTTTTCGGATTCTCTTCTCCCCCTCGGCCACGTAACGTGGGTGGTCTGTGCCCTGTCTCTCAGCTTAAACACTTCCTGGTGACCTCACCTGCTCTTACCAATGACTGCAGCTACCATCTCGATGTCGGTCACTTTACGTCTTTATTTCTGATCTAGACTTCACTCCTGAGCCCCACGCCTTTATTTCTAATCATTTACTATCAATACCGCTTTGGAAGTCCCTGCAGCACAAACCTACAGATGCATCCTATAAACCGATGTCACCATTTTCTCCTCCACCACAGCTCATCTGCTTTTATCTGTATCAATACAAATGGCCCTGAATTTATCCATTTGCTCAGGTCGTACACCTGGCACCTGGGGAGTTCATCCTTGACTCCTGTCTCCCTCACCCCCCACCTTGAATCCAATGGTAAATAGTATGGATTCTGAATATCCTGCGTATGTGTCTGTTCTCTCTACTTCACCCCCTTGGTACAATCATCTCTAGCTTATCTTACTGTAAAGACTATTATTCCAGCTGGACTTCCAGCGTCCAGTTTCATTCACCAGTCCCCCTCTGTTCTCTTCTCTGCAGCCAAGCGAGTGTTCAGTAGAGCAGTCTGATCCAGCCCTTTCCCCTGCTTTCAGCCGGTTTCTGGCTTTCTCTTGTACTTAAAAAAAATTGAGACTTCTTACAAAGGATTCAGTGATTTCTGTGATCTGGCCCCTACCCAGGCATCCTTCCTCCTCTTCATTCATTCTGGTCTTCCTGGAATTTTTTTTTTTTTTTTTTTTTCCATTTTTCAGACTATATACCACGTTCCCTTTCACATTTCTCACATTGACCGTGCTCAGCCTGGAATAAGCTTTTCCTCCGTCTTTGCTTTGGTAACTACTATATATCCTTCAGGTCTTAAGTATCACTGCCAGAGGCTTTCCCTAATTCTTTAGAACGACCTTCCTTCCTTCCTTCCTTCTTCCGTCCCTTTCTCCTAGTTTCTAAATTAATGTTATTAGTTTTATGTAGTCTTTCTGAGATGTTTTATACATATGCAAGCAAATACAAATGTATATCCTTCACCTAACCTTTGTACACAAATGGTAGCATACCGTGCACACTGTTTCACATCTTGTTTTTTTATTTTAACATGTTTTACATATGTTTTTAAATATATATTATGGAGCTCTTTCTGTATCATTATATAGGGAGCTTTTTCATTCTTTTTGTTTTGTTTTTAACAGTCACACAGTATTCCATTGTTTTAGATATTCCAAGTCATTGCAGTAGTTCCCTATTAATGGACATTTAGCTTATTTCCAATCTTTTTTACTACTGCAAATAATGCTGTAATAAGTAACCCTATGTATAAATCATCCACACACATGCAGTTTATATGTGGTATGAATTCCTGGATGTGAAATTGCTGGGTCAAAGAGTAATGTGGTTTGTCATTTTGATAGCTGTTGCCAAATTGCTCTCCATATAGTTTTACCAGTTTAGCCTCCCACTAACAGAGTTTGGAGAAGCAGTCAGTGTGATCACCTTTGGATCAGTCTGAACTGAAAAACCTGGTATTGGACAGAGTATAGTTACATTTCGCTTATTCTTTCTTTCCATGAATTTAAGTAGCTTCGTAGTTTAAGAACCATTAGTATTTTCTGAGAACTTTCTGCCTATTTTTCTACCGGATTATTTTCAATAGTATTTCTTGAATTTTGATTCTGAGACCACCTTTGTTGAGTGGTCTTAATGACCTGTGCTAGCCACCGGTGATAAAGACACAGGCTTTGCCTTCCTAGAGCTTACCGTGACACAGAAAATAAGTAAAACAAATCAAATGAATAGAAATTGCAAGTACTATTAACTGTTAAAAAGAAAATAAGACAAGATAATGTAATAGAGAATAGTGATTTGTTGGGTGGGATGTATTAATTCAGATAGGCCGAACTGATAACAGGTAGACCCCCCCCCCAAAATATGGTAGCTTAAAGAATGTGCGGTTTCTTTTTTATGTAGTAGTCCAGAGTGGGTATTCAGGTTAGTGGTGTGGCTCTCTTCCACATCCTGGGTTCCTACCATCTTATGACTGCCCCATCCCCAAGGGCCTAGTTGTCTGCTGCATCTGGCAGGCAGAAGGACTCGGGATGTATTTTGTGGGCCAGATCTGGCTGTAACATAGGAACCTTCATTCATATTCCATTGACTGAAACAGTCGTATGGCCGTGTCTGTACAGGGGAGGCCGGGGAGTAAGCGGGGTGCAGCCTTTGCTCAGGAAGAAGAGTATGTTTTTTGAGGACAGTTTGGAACCTCTGCCACAGAAATTGGGGGAGCATTAGCCAGAGTGGTGAGGGAAGACTCTGGAACTGAAATGATGAGAAAGAAGCATCCAAGCAGAAATTAGAAATCAGAGCATTCTAGGCAGAAGGGAACAGTAAGTACAAACACCCTGAGGCTTTTGAAAGATGTTGACTAGGTAGAGGAATAGAAGGAAGATCCTGTGTAGTAGGAACTTAGGCAGCAAGAGGAAGGATGGCTAGAGGAGAAGGTTGGAGAAATGAGCATTGGCCAGATTGTTTATGGATTTTGGATTATTTTGTTTATCCATTCATCCATCAATGGACACTTAGGTTGTTTCCGTATTTTGGCTATTGTAAATAATGCTGAAGTGAATGAACATGGGGGTACATATATCTTTTCAGGATAGTGTTGTTGTTTTCTTCATATAAATACCCAGAAGTGGAACTGCAGGATCATATGGTAGTTCTGTTTTTAATTTTTTGAAGAACCTCCTCCATACTGTTTTCCATAGTGGCTGCACTAATTTATATTCCCACCAAGCAGTGCATGAGGGTTCCCTTTTTTCCACATCCTCACCAACACTTGCTATTTGTTGTCTTTTTGATAATAGCCATTCTCACGGGTGTGAAGTGATATCTCATTGTGGTTTTGATTTGAATTTCCCTGATGGTTCATGATGTTGAGCTGCTTTTCCTGTACCTATTGGCCATCTGTATGTCTTCTTTGGAAACAAGTCTAGCCAGATCTTCTGCCCATTTTTCAATCAGATTGTTTGGATTTTTGCTGTTGAGTTTTATCCGTTCTTTATATATTTTGGATATTAGCCTGTTACCAGATAATATGATTGACAAATATTTTCTCCCATTCAGTAAGTTGCCTTTTCATTTTGTTGATGGTTTCCTTTACTGGGCAGTAGCTTTTTAGTATGATGTCGTCCCATTTATTTATTTTTGCTTTTGTTGCTTTTGCTGTGGTGTCAGCTTCAAAAAATCATCACCAAGACCTATGTCAAGGAGCTTATTACTGCCTGTGTTTTCTTCTAGGAGTTTTATGGTTTCAGGTCTTACATTCAAGTCTTTAATCCATTTTGAGTTAATTTTTGTGTTTGGTGTAAGATAGTGTGGTTGAGTTTCATTCTTTGGTATGTGGCTATCTAGTTTTCCCAACACCATTTATTGAAGAGACTATCCTTTCTCCATTGTATATTCTTGGTTCCTTTGTCATAAATTAATTGACCATATATGCGTAGATTTATTTCTGGGCTCTCTCTTCCGTTCCATTGATCTGTGTGCCTGTTTTTATGTCAGTACTATACTGTTTTAATTGCTATAGCTTTGTAGTATAGTTAGATATCAGGGAGCATGATGCCTCCATCTTTGTTCTTCTGTCTCAAGATTGCTTTGGCTATTTGGGTTTCTTTGTGGATTACAAATTTTAGGATTATTCTATTTTTTTTTTTTTTTTTTGAAAAATGACATTGGAATTTTGTGGGGGATTGCATTGAATCTGTAGATTGCTTTGGGTAGTTTGGACATTTTAACAACATTGATTCTTACACTCTTCCAGTCTGTGAGCATGGACTGTCTTTCCATTTATTTGTGTCTTCTTCTTCCAGACCTTCTTCTTCTACAGATCTTTTACCTCCTTGGTTAAAGTTATTTCTTGATATTTTATTCTTTTTGATACAGTTGTATATGGGACTGTTTTCTTTTTCTGTTTCATTATTAGTGTATAGAAATGCAGTCGATTTTTGTGTATTGATTTTATATCCTGCAACCTTATTGAATTCATTTATTAGTTCTGACAGTTTTTCTAACGGAGTCTTTAGGGTTTTCCATATATAATGTTACATCATCTGCAGGTAGTGACCATTTTACTTCTTTATTTCCAATGTGGATGACTTTTCTTTTTCTTGCCTAATTTGGATTTGTGTTTTAAAAAGACTGTTCTTGCTACTCTTTGGAGAATGGTTTGGAAAAAGGCAAAGATGGAAGATGGGAGTTGATTTAGGAGGCTGTTGTATTAGTCTAGGCAAGAGATGATAGTGACCTAGGATAGAGTAGTCATGGTGGAGATGGAGAAAAGAGGCCAGATTTGGGTTCTATTTTGGAGGTAGCTTTAGTAGTACTTGCTGATTGTTTGGATGGAGGAATGGTTGAGCAGCTAGATGGGTACTAGTGGTTCTATTAAAACAGGAAAGATTGGAGAGAGGAGGAGCTTTAGGGGGGAAGTAAAGAATGCCTTTTGACCTGTCAGAAATATTTACTATCTGGCCCTTTCCAGAAGAAGTTTGCTGACCCCTGGCATAAACAGTGCTCCCAAGGAAAGAAAGTGGCGAGTAAAATATATGAGTATGGGTGTAACTTGCTAAAAATTGAAGCTTTGATAATAAAATATTTTTCACTGTTGAACACATTTGGAAGTTTGTGTTATAGAACTGTCTGCAGTTCTAATAAATGGTTTTAAAATCTGTTCTTACAGGTGCGTCAGCAATTTCCTGCTCCCATTGGCTGGTCAGGCACTGAAGCTCCTACACAAGTCACTGTTGAAACTCATCCCGTTCAAGAAACAACCTTTCATGTAGCCCCTCAACAGAATGCATTGCATCATCACCATGGAAACAGTTCCCATCACCATCACCACCACCACCATCACCACCACCACCATGGACAACAAGCCTTGGGCAACCGGACCAGGCCAAGGGTCTACAATTCTCCAACAAATAGCTCCTCTACCCAGGATTCTATGGAGGTTGGCCATAGTCACCACTCCATGACATCCCTGTCT
Source organism: Balaenoptera borealis (assembly GCF_965194805.1). NCBI lineage: Eukaryota > Metazoa > Chordata > Mammalia > Artiodactyla > Balaenopteridae > Balaenoptera > Balaenoptera borealis. Next base: position 8,212,378 of record NC_138862.1, on the reverse strand, counting down.
TCCTCAACTACTTCTTCCTCTACATCTTCCTCCTCTACTGGTAATCAAGGCAATCAGGCCTACCAGAATCGCCCAGTGGCTGCTAATACCTTGGACTTTGGACAGAATGGAGCTATGGACGTTAATTTAACCGTCTACTCCAATCCCCGCCAAGAGACTGGCATAGCTGGACATCCAACATACCAATTTTCTGCTAATACAGGTCCTGCACATTACATGACTGAAGGACATCTGACAATGAGGCAAGGGGCTGATAGAGAAGAGTCCCCCATGACAGGAGTTTGTGTGCAACAGAGTCCTGTAGCTAGCTCGTGACTAAATTGAAACTTGAGTTTGTTTCTTGTGTGTTTTTATAGAAGTGGTGTTTTTTTCCAAAAAAACAAAGTGCAAAGCTGCTTGAATCAGAAGGAGATTAACACACTGAACCGCTACAAGAGGGCAAAGCTGACTTTTTTTTTTTTTTTTAACTTGAAAAGATTGCAAAGGGACAATGAAGTTTTTAAAAGAGCCATGTCCAAACCCATCTTCGCGGATAGCTCAGAGGTGTCCTCTTTCTGCCTCCCCCATTTTAACTCGCCACATCCCAGTCATAGTGGGGTTTTTGTCTTTCTAGTCCACAGAAGTTGTTGTTCAGATGTTGGTCTTAATCATTTGCCAACTAATTTTAAAATAAAAGGCACTGCACATAATTTGCATAAAGGGCCCCATGAGGGTGTTTTTCCTTCATTTTTTGTCTTTCCTTTTTTCCTTCCCGTTTTTGTTTTGTTTTCATTTTGTTTAGGGTGGGGGGTGGGAAATTTGGGTTTTTAAGTCCTCTAAACACACTTGGGCACGGAAATGCAGTACTGTAAGGAAGAGGGACCTCCAGCTCACACAAACATCACCTTCAGCTGTATGGAAGGGACGGTTGTATTGGAGTTTGTAAGGCGCAGTAAGCATGCTAAGTGGCGGGATCAGAACTCTCCTGTCTGAACCTACTGAGGAGCAAAGCAGCAATTGCCTGGGATCCTGTGGGTCTCCCGTTGTCGAGGCCACAGTGAGATAGTAACGGAACGTGACTGGTCTCCTAACCAAGGTGCACTGAGAAGCAATCAACGGGTCAGTTGTGGCCAGTCCTGGGGAGGTCTGAGTGGTGGTCTTTGGGATAACCTTTGGCCTTATGGATTTGGACTCGAAATTAGAAGAGCCTACCATTTCAGATGCAATCACTTTTGGACATGCTTTTGCAGACAGTCCTTAATGCTGAAAACACAGAGAATGGGTAATTCAAGAGGCCTTTCTTTTCAAATAGACTTTTGTGACCCACTAATTGTAAGGTATTGCAAGGTCACTTTGCGTGTGTCATAAAGTTGACTTCCTTATTGGTTGAAGGTCACAGAAGTAGTGGTTTGCTTTGATGGAAATAGCTACAGCTGTGTCCCTTCCTGCTTTTTACTTTTTCTTTTGCTTTTTCTCGGCACGTGGTATCTCCACCATTTCTTCTGCACAAAGATGTCTTCTGTTCATCCTGAACATTTTTAAAAAAATGCAGAATTTTATGTGACTGCTTTTTTGCCTCACAATTATGCTGTGAATTTTACAAAAATTTATTTTCTTTTTTGATAATTTATTGTACCAAAGCTGTTTTTATAGCACATAGATGTCTGTAACCAATAATGTAGCAGTTCTGCACTTTGACACAAGGTGTAACTAGACCATTTTTAAATGTCAGTTGAAAATTATGGCTGTACTATTGCTTAAACAAAACTGGAACTGTTGTTGAATCCATAGCCAATACATTTACAGCAATCTGTGTACTGAACATAATAGATTGACATCTAACTCAAGATTACAACAGCTGTTACATCCTAAATGTGTTCAGGCTTCTGAAGGTAAAGGGACACTGGATCCAGAAGCTGTGGAACCAGCAGTTGATTCTTGTATTCCTGATTAACCTACTTGTAAACTTGAAAGCAAGACCTTGGTTGCACCAACAGGTCCAAAATATGATCACGAGTAAAGCAAAACTTCCATGCATGACCTGAAAGGAACAGGCTGATGTGTAACAGGTGCCTAGTTTTGAGATTATGCTGCCTTAATGTAACACGGTCCGGCAGTTGCTAAATTTGTGTTCCCATTTTAAATTGACCAATTTTACGGTGTTAAGCTTTTGAGCGGTTGAGTTGGGAGAATGAAGATTAAGGAATTTACCTGTCCGGGATCAAAGAAGCCTAGAAAAGAAGCAGTAATCTACCTCTGCCGATAACCCTGTTCAGAACAACTCAGCAGAAACACCACATTACTTTTTATTGGTCAATTCCATGTGGCTGACTAGGTCAATTTTTTCTGAACAAAAGCAGGTTTTTATATGTAAACAGTGACAAAAGAAAAAAGGCTTAAAACTATGTGAATGTGAATGGAAACTTGGGAATATCCGTTTTTATAAACCACAAAAATTTTTTTTGTTGTTAATCAGGAAATCCATATTTATTTTGTAATTAAATGTCAAGCCTGTGGATGGATTTTTGAACTCGGTAGTTCATAAAGTTTACAGTGAATAAAAGGACATCATCTTGAGTCTAGCAATATCAAAAGGAATTCAGTAGTTACTGCTGTTTAGGAATATAAGGTGGAGATACATGGGTCAGGTCATTTTTTTCTGTGCTGGTTGCCACATCTTAGCAAGCACCAAAAAACGAAAGCAGTTTTTAAGCCGCTCTTTACATAAAGGAAGTCATGAAATCCAATGCTTCTGCATCGTGTGTTACGTTACAGTCCAGTTTTGTGTGCTTTACTACACGGTTTGGTTACAGGACTTCTGTGCATTGTAAACATAAACAGCATGGAAAAGGTTAAATACCTGTGTGCAGATTGTAAGATCTGGTCCGGACTTGCTGTGTATATTGTAACGTTAAATGAAAAAGAACCCCCCTTTGTATTATAGTCATGCGGTCTTATGTATGATAAACAGTTGAATAATTTGTCCTCAGACTCTTTACTATGCTTTTTTAAAATTAATTTAAGAAAAATGTAAACATAGTCGAAATCTTCCTATGCAGTTAACCTGGTCCAGGTAATGGTCTGGTAGGTATACTGACTATAAGTTTAGTCAAATGTGTGGAAAGGAGAACAGTAGTTACATCAACGTAGGCTTCAGAAATCTTGGAAAGTAAACATTGGAGGTTTAACAGACCATTTTGATTTTTTAAAATTGTTTCTTTACTTGATACTCACAGTTTCTCTTTGATTCAAAGTGCTCATAGTCTGTCATGTTTAGGATGGATGTGAGAGTTAGATGATTTTCTCTAGGATTTGACCTGCTTGGAAGCAAGAGGAAATACAAATAGTATCGTTCCTCTTTCCCCAGATCCTTGATGGGGACCTATCAGGGACTTTATACAAGGAAGTCTAGAATTCCTGCCACAGTGAATTAATCCTAACCTAAAGTCTCCTCTTTTTTATAAGTTAGCCTGCGTAAGTATACATTAAGGTGGCTTTCAGAAAGCAAAAAACTTACTGTAAATTTAAATGTGATTTTGTAAAGTTCAGATTGTCTACATAAAGTGCACTTACCACATGTATGAAAGAAACTTCCTTTAGTGTTTTTCTTAGGGTAATGAGCATTTGATAGGTAAGTGGCACATTTTGTATATCAGACTCCAAAAAACTTAGGCTTATTTTTATTTAATGAATATTAGAACTATTGATACATGTGAAGAATCATTAAGGCTACAATAATTATATAAGGCCCACAAGATGACTGCTCTATTTACTGCTGTATCGTCTTTCCCAGCTCCTGTGTTGTTGAACTTATTGTTACAATAAGTCTTATAATAAGGCAATACAATGATGAGATAGTAAATGCTAAATTTCTTCTAGATTAGTTCTCCAGTTTCCTTTTGGCCTGCCTTTGTTAGCTCTCAGAATACAAGTTCAGTACTCATTTTTATATCCATTTTTGTAGTGGTGACCAAAGCTAACAGATCAGATGGTTCCTTCCAGATACAGAACTTGGTCTTAGTGCCATATATGGGAAAAAAAGGTTGAAATCTTAAGATTAGGGTTAGGAGAAAAACCGATCGGTATACTGAGTCTATTCAGATTTCTTAGAATCCTTGGGATGGCTCGACATTGGGAAGCCTTTGGTGTCAGGAAGTGCAGAGTAGAAGGTCTCATTTTCTTAACCATGGATCTCCTTCCCTAGACTTGTTTCCTAGGGTGAAAACGTACATCAAGTAATTTTTAGTACAAAGAACAAGAAAACCCTAAGAACATAGCTTATTCTTCACCATCCCTCATAATGCATAGCAGTAACCTGTCTCCCCGTCCCCTGAGAACCGTCTTGTGGGTATCACCTGGGCTTTCGCACTAGTAGTCATTCCTACATATCCCTGTGTTTAAAGCACTTGTTATTTTTTTGTGGAAGACTCATTTAGGACGGTAAGTGGTCTTGTTGGTTTGTGCGTTTTTCTTTCTCTTTGGCGTTATGTACAGCCAAGGTCCCTGGTTTCAGCTGCTCACAGGAAAACATGATAAAAGAGCTAAGGTGTTCTTGCATCATAACTTTTGGGGATAACATTCACCTTAACACAGAGACGTCCCGAGGTATTTGTCATCAGTTATTTCCAGTTTCTTAACTGAGATCTTCAAAGACGAAAGTATTTTTCCAACTAAAACACAATGATTTAAATGTGTACCAGATAACTAGGTAGAGCCCCACAGGTTTCAATATCAGCTTCTTTACATGAAAACACAAGGTTTTTGTTTTGTTTTTTAAATAATTTCACACCTTGAGGGTATGACCTTTTATTAAAGAGAGCGGTGGGAAAGACTAAGTTTCAGTCTCGGCATGTCATGAATTCCCTGCCACCTGCAGCAGGACTTGGGGACGCTGCTTCAGAGCAGCGAGGAGGGAAGATGAACCTTCAGTTCGCTTCCTTGTGCCTCTTAACTGGATGTCATTGTCCAGTCACAACTGGGTTCTGAAGGAACAGAGGTACTGCGGTAGGAATCTTGTTGGCTGGTATAGATGCAGTTTAAATGTGCGGCAGGAAAAATGGGTGACGAAGCTCTTGGTGAAGGATGGAGGAGGTGGGCCGTGAGTGAGCGCACACCTGTTCCCGGTGAAGGTGGGGCCCTTGGGTGATGCTGGCTCGGGCGTGGTCAACTGTGTGCTCTCAGCTCTAGAAAGATACTTGAGGATTTTTCAGGTTGCAACATGTAGAAAGGCCATGTAGGAATTATATACATTCGTCTGTTTTAAAGACCACAGTTTATTTAAAATACTTCTGTAAATTTTTATTTTATTCTTATAAACTTTACTCCCAATATTTACTCATTAATCACTATAATTGCCTCAGGAGGTCTTTAGCTGAAGCTGCAGCCAAAGGGGAGGATTCAGAGCCAAAGGTAAAATAGAGGGGTAGGCCCTGGGTGTGTGGCAGTTCTTCCTCAGGCAGGGCCAGTGACACCAGCTGAGCAGCTGGGCCCAGGGCTGGGGCCCAGGGAGGTCTGTCAAGAAGGAACAGCTTCGCCAGGAGAGTGTTGAGTTGGTTAAAATAGAGCCCAGGATGGTGAGTTGGTGAGTCACCCTTGACTCACTGTTGCATAGGAATGCAATAGCAGGCTGGGTGAGGATGGGGCTTGTCAGCTCCCTGGACACTAAGATGACTTCTGATGGTGTCAAAGGATTATTTATGTTTTTAAAGATCTAAAGCACAACGCAGTGAAATAGTGACCCTAAGGAGAAAGTCTTTTCATCTACATCGCAGGCAAGCCCCAGTCTGTTGAAGAGGTGACGTGACACAGGGGATCCTGAGCTGGGTGAAGTAGTTGACTTCAGTCACTGCTCCATTAATTGCCCAGCAAATCCGTAAGCAAGATCTAGGGGAAAGAAACGGTGTGTTTGGTGAACCCTAGGTGATCTTAACCAAACTGTTAAATCAGTGCTCATCAATTTAAAACGAGTTTCCAACCCTGCCACACATCTGACGCACCCGTAGAACTTTATAAAGTCACAGCTGTGCTGATCACTCTCCAGAATTTTTGATTCAGAGAGTTGGGAGTGGGGCCTGGGTCTCTGCTTTTTAAGTGGCTTTACAGGTGACCGTGCCCTTGCATAGGATGACTCGGAGGGCCCAGAGGTAGGCTTGGCTAACCGGACAGGAGTCTGAACTGAAGAACGTTTTAAAATAGTTTCATTATTGAAGTGTATATAATTAAATATATATCAATGGGTAATTAAAATTCACAACTTAGCCTGCATTATAAAATATTATAAACAAACCTCCAAGAAAGGCAGAAAATGGCAGATGTAAGTGTGTAAACCTTTCACAGTTTGTTTCTTGTCATCTTCCCTTTTGGAAGGGGTTGGTGTGACATCCTATCAGTAGCTCTCAGATGTCCCATGAGAATGGCATGTGTTAAGTTTATTTCCCAGAGATGGGGCTGGGCCATGCTGCTTCACACCTCAGTCTCGCGTGGTCTTTGTTGGCCCAGTGGCGGATTCTCCAGGGCATGAGCCACCTGATCTGAGGGTGTAGACGTTCAGGAGGGCTCCACAGTGCAGTGGCCACTGGGATTAACTCTAGGATCGGGTTCAAATCCTTGCTATCCTTGCTCTTATCCTGGGCAAGTTGTTTTACTTCTCTAAGCCTCACTTTCCTTTTTTTTTTTTTTTGGTAAAATGGGAATAACTGTAGTATCCACTCTGGGATTTTATGCAGGCTTCACTGAGATAATGTACATAAGAATCTTAGCACAATGTAGGGAGTGCTCAATAAGTATAGTTTGTAACTAGAGAGCTTGAGTCCACAGTATGAATGGATCTACTTCTATATGAATTTAACAAGCATCCTGTGGGAAACTGAGTAGTGTTCTCTATGAATGATTAAATAGGATTATTTTCCAGTTTACTTTTATTTCTGGAGTCTGTAACTGGATGTTATTGCTTTACTACTTGATTTTGCTACTGCACAGTACCTACATCTATTTTAGAATTTTGAGGTTGTGTGTTTTGTAGTTTGCTTTGATAATAATGTGTGATATTTAAATGTTTTTAAAGGATTTTTCTCTGTAACTTAAAGGAAGCTGTTTGGAGGCCTAACTATGGAAAGGGCCCATTTTTTAACAAGCACTGTCATTCAACCTGGCCGTCATGTGTCCGGTGGCCTCTCGCCACGTCCCTTTTCCCACTTGAAGGTATATCTTACATGTTTAGCCTTCAGAGATTTGACTTAGGGAGAAAGGAGGATAAGTAAAAAATCAAGTTCCCAAGTTCATAAACAGCGATATAATTGGGGAAGCTTTCAGAACTTAGTTATAACCCACATGTTAAAAGCTTTAAGGAGCTAGCTGCTGCTTGTGTTTTTTTGTTTTTATTCTTTATTTTGTTCATATGTTAGAGGACTCTGTACCTCCACCAGCCTGCGGGCCCGTAATTTGACCCCCTTTTCTCTTCATTCCTAAGGCATCCTCATTTCCTCAGAGCAAGCATAAGGACAGAAATGTCTGAGGACAGAAAGTCTGTTCCTTCGAGTTAGAACATACGGATGTGGTAGACATTACCGCACAGGAGCACGTGCCTAACGTGGCCTGTGGCTGCAGCTGGATGGAGCTCACGATGGATCTAATAACGGATTTAAATGTTTCCCTGAGGTAGATACAATGCTTTGGGGAGACAAGAGTTCCCCATGATCCTAAATTTCACATACAATAGACAGCCTTCTTGTTGTAAACCAAACTGGGCTGCTTTTGTGCCTCTTAATAGCTCTCCGTCTTTCCCTGACCTGCTGGCACATCTCCGCCCTCCGGACATGCCTTTGGCGTGAGGGCCTGGCCAGCAGGAGCCCTGGCGCTGACTGCACACCTCGGATCAGGGTAGGATGGGGTGAATCTAAGACTGCTGTCAGACCTGAGAGATGCTCTGCCGCTTGCAGGGGGCTCACACGGCCTTCATCACCACCACTCTGACTCAGTACGACTGTCGCCCAGGTCCTGCCCCCGGCGTGGGGAGGTGGGCGCTGCTGACACCGTGGACACTTTTCTGAAGGGGCCTCCTGCCCACGTGTAAGGGCAATGACTTCACATCTGTACTGGTCCAGGAGGGGTCAAGTTAGGACTTGCCCCGTGAGGCTTCCCCCGTAGTCACCAGCTGCGGTCCTTCTCCGCAGCTCGGCTTGCTCTGTGGGTGAGGGCCCTGCCTGGCTTTCACGAGGAGCGGGGCGCTAGCGGTGACTCCCCTCACTGGTCGGATAAAACCGGAGTGAACTTGAAACATCTCCCCTGCTGCCTGCAGAAGACACTCCGAATCAAGGAAAGCAATCAGTACTAACCCTGGAAGTAGAATTTATAAACGGAAAGTCCTACTCTGAAGTAAAATGTCTTACTAGCTGGAGGGAGGGGGTGTGTCTTGAGGCAGGTGACATGAGGACTACACGGGAGAAATGTATCATGACCACCTGTCCTGTGCAAGGCACTTGGCTACGTCCTAGGGGTGAGGCCAAGTCCATCACTGTCCCTGGGGGTGGGGCTCAACTCCAGCTGAGCTGAGTGTTATTTAGGGTCAGGGTGTGAACAGGGACCCGCTTCTGGTCCAGGGGCTGGAGGGGGTTTCCCTGAGGAATTGAGGGTTAGGCTGCTAATCTAATGGGTGAATGGGAGTTAGCCAGGAGGTGGTGGGAATGTTCTAGAATCTCGAGGAAAGAGTCTGTTCAGAGCCTGACGAAATGAGGAAGTGAGAGGCCTCGCAGGTATCTGTTCATGAGCGGATGGAGTCCGGAGCCGCTTAGGAAGGAGAGCTGGCAGGCCTGGGGTGTGGCTCGGACAGAGTGAGGGGCGGCGGGGGGCCGGAGTGGAGGCGTTGGCCTGCGCAGCTTGGTGGCGGCCGTGCTGTTACTGGTATCGGGAGCGTTTGAGGTAGAGTAGGTCTCCTACACCATCTTCCTGCAGTTCAGGACTTTTGAGTGCTAAGGGCTTACAGGACATTTAAGTGGGCATGTCAAGTAGATAATTTGATATAAAAGGACAGGTCGAAGGGGTGAAGGTGAGGCCTGGGGTGGTAGATTTTGGTCCTTCTGTGAGCAGGTGATGGTGACTGAGATGACGTAAAGGGAGGTGGGAGGAGAGCCCGGGCACTTTCACCAGGGAAACCTGTATACTCGGAACAGTAAGAGCCCACGCCTGCCTGGAGCCTTCGGCCGATTTAGGACTAGCGAGGGCAGAGAGCTCGTCTAGGCCCTCGCCACCTGGCGTAGTCTGGGGACTGCAGCGTCAGCACCGCCCATTCTGCCTGTTAGAAACGCAGATGCTCAGGCCCGGCCCAGACCTGCGCAGAACCTGCATATGAACAACGGCTGTGGGCAATTCATACGCACGTGCAAGGGCGAGAATCACTGGCTGGCACCTCGCTGGGTGAGGTGAAAACCTAAGAGAAGCCTTGGAGAAAATCTAAGAGTTGAAGCAGCTTGTTCAAGATGCCACACCTGACCAGTGACGGCCTCCAACTTCCAGGCCAGGCTCTGGCCACCACGATGACTTCGACTTTGGGGATCACATACCACAACCTGCAGCCGGAAGATCCCTCCAGCTGCTGGGACCACCCGCAGCGGAGTTACCGGTGAGACCAATATCAATTCATGTAGACTCCTGGCTTATGGGCTGAGTAAGCTTAGTTATTCCGGAAGGACTGCATTGTTCTCATGAACCACGATAGACATGGCTTTCCTGAACCTGGAAATGTTGAACAGGTTTATCTCTGATTGTCTTTTCATTTAACTGTGTAACTAAAATAGCTCCCGGGAGACTCTGAAGAGTGAAGACAGAGATTCTGCTGCTTCCCCTTGCTCCTCCTCTAAATGCTGCTCCAAGCCCCCGTTCCTTTCTCCCGAGGTCATTTTTGTTCCTTCTGGTTTCCAGGGTCCAGCATTCTTATTCCGGCTTCACCTCTTCCCCGGCGGTGTTTCAGGCTGGTGTCTGGGGTGTCGTGTGACAAAGTCGGGAGCCCTTCACCGAGACTGTTTCTCCCACATGGCAGCCATAGGCCCCTCTTGCCTTTCCCAGCTGTCCGCCGAGTCCAGACAGATTGTGCAAATCCAGACTGTAATTCAGGCCCCCAGCCCATGCCTCTGGATTCAGTGAGGCTCTTGAAGACTCTCTGAACAAAGGTAAAAATAGACTTGTAAATGGAAGACAAAACAAGGAGATTCATTCTGTGTTAGTGGTTATCAGGGAAGCCTTCCCTTTTTTCTTCTCTCTGAAGCATTTCAGCTTGCTCGCTCCTTGCTGCTGTTACTTGCATTTGCCCACATGCGGCTGGCAGCAAGCCCTCAGCACATCTTTCCAGGGCGGTGGGCCCCGCAGGAACAGGAGACTCCGGAAAAGCGGGGATGACTTTGGCCTCTGCTTCCTGTCTGTCGCCAAAGATTAGGTGTTGGCAAATTACAGCCACCCTCCTGCTTTGGTATGGCCCGCCCAGCTAAGAATGGTTTTTATGTTTTAAATGGTTGAAAAACATCAAATGAATAACATTTCACGTTGTGAAAATTATATGAAATTTAAAATTTCAGTACCCATAAATGAAGTCTTATTGGAACACCACCACTTTTTAAAATTTGCATATTGCCTGTGGTTGCTTTTTGCTACACTGGCAGCGTTGAGGCGTTGCCACAGAGAGCATGTGTGGCACACTCATTTTGCCCTGCTGTTTGGTGCCCTACACGTGGCAGTGACAGTTATAAATCAACAGCATTTTCAGTGCTGCATATTTTACCATGTCACGCATTCATTTTTTATTACCAGTGTGGTCATTATGTCAAAACAAGAGAAGAGGAAAGTGGATTTCAAATATCACAGCTTTTAAGACATGATGGAGTGTGGGTTATTCTGTTCCTGAATTAGGTGGCAACACGCAATGATATGGTAGCTGTCACATTACAAAGAATACAATATATGTTGGCATTACCAATACAATATATGTTGGCATTACCAGTCTAAACGTCCAACAAATGACTTCTAACTCATAAGAAAGCAATGGTCAGGAAAATTAGAAAATTTAAAATTGAACATCTAATCACAGAATTCCTTCACAGAAATAAAAATTGAAAAGGAGGCTGCAACCAAAGTCAGTTTCTGATTGGCTCATTTATTAGGCAAGCAAGGAAAGCCACTTACCAATGGTGGGTTAATTCAATCGTGTGTGATGCAGCAGCTGAAGAAACACCACCAGAGAAAGTAAGCCTTTTTAGAACTACCAGCCTTTCAATGATAACAGTTGCTCCAAGATTTTGCAGACAACAGGAGTAACATCAATAGTCAATTAAAAAACAAAGCAAATGATTTTGAGTGTTTTTCTGTGACTCTTGTAACAAGAGTGATGTATGTTAGCTTACTAGAGGAGCCTGTGCTAAGTTGGAAATTAGCCTTTGTCCATAGCCTGTGGTGTAACAACTACAGGCAAAAATATTTTCAAAGTTGAGAAACTGAGTACAACCTGAAGTGGAATCTGCTAAGATGTGCTACAACTGATGGTGGAAAAATATGTGAAGAGTAGAAAAAGGATTAACAGGACAAACTTACAATGCTTGCGATAATATAAGGTGTTAAAGTGTAGGGTTATTTGTTGTATTATTTAAATCAAAGGGTATGTTGTGGAAAATATTTGAATCATGTGTTATTGAACCAATATTGTCAACAGTGAACTTCAGTTGCTGTTGTGGACTTACCTGGCAACAGTTCCATGAATTCTTGTCAGAAATAGTAGCTGAAAGTCCTGACCTGGTCTATAACACAGCAGTTCAATGGTTTAGTAGTCGTAAAGTTCATTTCAATTTTTGACCTCAGGACCAAGACTGAAACTTTTCTGAATAAGAAGAACTGCCCTCAACCACTATTGTCAAACACTGAATAGCTTTGGAAATTAGCTTTTGCTGCAGATTGATAATGTTTCTTAATGAATTCTATCTAAAATCACAAGGGAAAACTGTTTATACATGGAATTCACACTATGGTAAAGTCATTTCAACAAGAACTAACGTTGTTGGGATCACAACTAATGTTAACATGTTGTCAAAAGTTGAAACAAGGAGCAAGAGTTCCATTATTCCCACACACATTTGCAGCAGGTATATTATCTGAGCTCATACTACAGTTCCAGGAGCCGTTTTTAGACCTTAATGTAAACCCAAAAGAAATGTGCACATTTCAAAATCCATTAACTGCAATTGAGGAGCTTCCACATAACCTTCAATTGAAGTGATTAATCTGCTAAAAAGCAAACATCAAGAGAAAAATCTAATAGAATTCTATAAATGTCTTTCTTTCTTTCTTTTTTTTTTTTGCCACTCCGCGCAGCGTGTAGGATCTTAGTTCCCCAACCAGGGATCCAACCCATGTCCCCTGCAGTGGAAACGTGGAGTCCTAACCACTGGACCACCAGGGAATTCCCTATAAATGTCTTTCAAGCGATAAATATGTGCAGTTAAAAATCTTGTGCTCATCGACTGATATCAGTATTGGGAAGTACCTATCTGTGGGAAGACATTTTCAAACATGAAATATGTAAAATCTCATTACAAATCAGCATTAACATATAAAGGTGTGCAATTAATTTTGATACCGATCACTAGCTTTGAACTTCAATTAAGTGAAATGTTATCCCTCCCAAAGAATTCAAATTATTCTTATACTAGACCTGTATTACACAAAAATTATACCCAATTATTATTATATTTGGCTTTCACCAATTAAATTTTTTGTTTATTATATAAATTCCTACACAATATCCTAGAGTTTTACCTCTTGGCCCAGAAAACCTAAGACATTTAATATCTGGCCTCTTAAAAAGTCTGCCTTCGGGACTTCCCTGGTGGTGCAGTGCTAAAGAATCCACCTGCCAATGCAGGGGACATGGGTTCGAGCCCTGGTCAGGGAAGATCCCACATGCTGCGGAGCAACTAAGCCCATGCACCACAACTACTGAGCCTGCGCTCTAGAGCCCACGAGCCACAACTACTGAGCCTGCATGCCTAGAGCTCATGCTCTGCAACAAGAGAAGCCACCGCAATGAGAAGGCCGCGCACCACAATGAAGAGTATACCCCACTTGCCGCAACTAGAGAAAGCCCGCACGCAGCAACAAAGACCAATGCAGCCAAAAATAAATAAATAAAATAAATAAATAAATAAAAATCTGCCTTCTCCTACAATAGATGGAGCAAAGAAAGAATAAGTGGATTCAGTCTCCAGATGAGTACACCAAAAGGCAAGTTTGGGACGGGGGTCCAGGACCCTCTGGCCCTACTCCCAGAAACAATCTCTGCTCCCCAAAGAGTCTTTGGGCCGTGGTCTGTTGGTACAGGACCAGGCCATGATGCAGAGAACCACCAATGGGACAGCCCTGTGTCCAGCAGCAAGGAGTGATAGACCAGTTTGTGGCTCAAAGCTTGTCTACTGACAAGGTCTGTCCTCGGATGCCTGACCTCCACTCATCTGTTTGCCTGTGCAACGGCGTTGAAAGGTTTACCTTTTCCTCCTGATGCCAACCTCTTTTCTGGTTCTCTGCAGACTTCAACCGGGTGTCCAACAATTCAATTCAATTCTGACACTATCTACCTGGAGTTAGCATCAGATTCTGCATGTTAAAGGGTTCAGTCCCGCAAGACTGCCCCCACTTCAGATGCCAACCACAAGTTCTCAGACTCCTGTGCTTCTGATCGACCAGGGTACTCAACTTCTTTGGGTCTCAGTTTCTTCATCTGTAAAATGGGGATGAGACTATTACCCACCCTGTAGGTTATTATAGGATTAAATACATTTATATTATATTATAAATAATCTTAGAACGGTGCCTGGCACATAGCAGAGCTTAGTAACTGTCAGTTCTTATTAGTTGTTCTAGCTGCCCAGAAGGTAAGGACTGTTACCTGCAGCTCAGTAACTGGCCTAAGGTCGCAGAGCTATTAATTTTGGAGTCAGTTTTCAAGCCTAGGTTTGCAGACTGAGCGAGTTCACTCACCATTACCCCAAACCGCCTCCCATCCAAGCCTCCACCCCAACTCCAGCTCTGTCTCTTGGCTCCTAGGTCCCTGGTCCATCACTTACCTGATAGCATTCTCACAGACGAACATTGACCTCTTCCATTTAAAATCCTACCCCATCACTGCCAGGATATAATTTAAGGTTCTAGAAAATTCATTCAAGAGCTGTCACCCACCTGCCCCACTGAGCCACAGCCTCCTGTGTTCCAGCTTCACCAGCCTCTCAAATGTGCCTGCATCAGCCTTTGCTCCCAGCCTGATCTTCTGTGATGCTTTCCTGGTCCTCGCCAGCGCCCCCTCCCTCCATGACCCAGGGTCCTGCCTGTGTTCCACGGCTCCTGTGTGCAACCCCAGACATCAACCAATGTGTCAAAGTTAACAATGTCTCTCTGGCCAGCACCTGGAGGGCAGGGCCTGCTTCTCCTTCCTCCTCTCTCTCCAATGCTTGGGGTGAAGTCAATACAGGATGCGGGATGCATGTGGAGTAAAAGAATGAATGGGAGCATTTGCTTCCCGGAAAGGAAGAGAATATGGCCCGGACCCGTTAAGTCTCTTTCCACAAGCTTTTTGAAGGTTGTGTGTTTGGGACTCCCTGAAGCAGGAAGTTGCTCACAGAATGACGGATGGAGAGACACCATGTCTCACTCTTGTACCTGGCAGAACATTCTCAGGCCAGAGAGAGGAATCAGCTACCTCTACCCCTCTGGCGTTAGGGAAACAGAGGGGTGTTACACCTCCATTCACGGTGTTGACTGAAAGAAAAACACACAATGTAAGAATTATGAGTTAAGTTTTATTCAAGGATCTTACTGAGGACTATAGCCCAGGAAACAACCTCTCAGTAGCTCTGAGGGGACTGTTCCAAAGAGGTGGGGGGAGAACCAGAATATACACGATTTTTGGCTCAGGAATACGTGCAGTCAAGCACACATCTTGGTAAAACATACTGCTAGTCACAAGGAATAGGTATCTCAGTTAATGATTTTAGTGCTTTTCTATGCAGGGGAAGATGCAAGAATCTGGGTTCATTAAAGTTCTTTCTGAGATAGATATACATCCAACTATCTGAGGGGCATGTTTTTTCCAAAGCACAGAGTGCCTCTTCCTGTTTTCTGTCCTGAATTTCTTTCAGGGTGAACTGCAGGTCCCGACAGCAGTGACTAAGGACTTAATCCTTGTAGAACTGAATGGTGGGTAACATTCTTTGTTTTACAGTGGATACCACCCTGGGGCAGATTCTTTTTGTTTCGTTTGCACAGATTGGAAGCTTGGGGCTGGGAGCCATCGAAGGCGTCCATTGTGCATCCAGCATCCAGGCTGAGCAGGGCTGGGTGGGGCTGGAGTGAGGGTGGCATGCCAGCTCTCAAGAGGCCAGGGTAGGGGTGCAGGTGGCTTGAAGGGGGCTGGAACAGACATTGGACCACCACCGAAGACCGGGAAAGGGGTGAAGGAAAACAAAAAAAATAGGTAAGAATTGCACCAAAGGAATTTTGTTTTTTGAACCTGAAGACAATTTTAAAAAAATAGACAAGTTTCTTTGGGTCTCTGAGTATTTAATAAATGGTTATATGTTTTATAAGCCTAAATTGCAAAAAATTTGTGGTGATGAAAAGTCTGGGCTTGAGAAGTGTGCCCATCTGGGTCCCAGGTGACACTCTTCCGTTGAGAGACATGGGACAGAAGCCCAATGTCACCACATAGACCAGAGTCACAAGAGCAGCATCAGGGTTTTCTAAGATGAAAATAAACCCTATTCGAGATTAGATATATAAACCTCGGGTTGGGAGGTGACAGCTCGTGTTAACATACTGTCACAGGAAACTTCTTGGACCTTAAAACTACCTCTAGAGCATTGATGGCTCAGTCTTTCTAGAAAGGCCCACGGCTGCAGGGGACCAGCTAACTGCCCATCTGTGATGCTTCCGGTCAAGCTGAGTGGTGACTTTTGCCCTGGAAATGGTGAGTGTGCATCTTCTCTCCTTTCTCAGACTAACTTTCAACCCTGAGAAAGGTTTTGTTCAAGTGTGACCAAGTTCTCCCAAGACACAGCAGCCTTGGGATGAAAGAGGAACTGTGGTGAAAAGAGAGAATCTCCCTAGTTCCGCCCTCGCCCCGCCCTGACCTGTCCACGCCCAGCCCTAGGTCTCCCCAAGACCTGCGGAGCGTGACGTCACAGTCCTGCTGCTGGAATGGCCCGTCTCCAGGCATCCTGGGCTAATCTCCAGCGGGCCCTGAAAGCACTGTCTGCCCATCACTTCCCTGGCGGCCTGGCCTCAGATCTGCAGAGCTGAGAAAGTGGAGCAGCCCCTTCAGCCCAGCGCTCATTTTCCCAGGGATGCCCTGGGCCCCCAGTGCTGCCCTGGGCCCCCAGTGCTGGGGGGCTGGGAAAGCTCTGGGCACGCCCCACTGCAGGACTCCTTCCAGACAATTCCACTGGTTTGCTGTCCTCAGATCGGGCTCCTGGGCCTCTATGTCCTCGGGAGGAATTATTTCCTCTTTCCCTTTTGCAAATCCCCCTGGCAGCTGCCCTGGCTGGCCTTTGGGGCCACGGCAATCCTTAGGTACTAAGCCACATCAGGCACAGCTGAATGTGAATGTCCACTGGTTAGAGTTTGATTGGGGTGCCATTTGGGGCATTTTCTAGAATGATAATTTTTATGACAAAATTCCAGCTATAGTTTCTAACTGCGATAAGGACAAAAAGGCAATGAGCTTCCCAAACTAGAAGCATTCAGAGACTTTTTGAGTTTCTATGATAATATGCCAAAATCACTTCAACTTACCTTTTTTTTTTTTTTTTGCTGAAAACATGATATTTCACCCCAAATTACTTCAGTAATTTGCATCTGTAAAAAAATGACAATTTCCTGCTTAACCAAGCAAAATTAACAGTAATTCCTTACTGTCATCCAATACCAGGTCCATAGTCAAATTTCCCCATTGTCCCCCAAATATATTTCACTGCTGATTTGTTCAAACTAGGATTCAATCAAGGTCCAGACATTGCATTTAGTTGTTCTGTTTCTTAAACCTCCTTATATCCAGAAGTTTGTTCTCTATATTTTGGGTGATAGAACAGTTTTCCCCACTCTAATATGTTTAATAGTTTCATTTTTTACATTTAAATCTTTGATCCATTTGTAATTTATTCTATTGTATCTCGTGAGGCAAGGATTCGATTTTGTATTTCCCCAAATGGCTATGTGGGTGTTTCAACACCCTTTATTAAAAAGTCCATCTTTCTCCCATTAATTAAAGATTTCACATGTATCTTTGTCATATGTTAACTGTCATAATTGCTTGGGTCTTTCGTACCTTCTAACGTGTTGCATAGTGTGTAAGCCTATCCATATGCCACAAGCACACTGTTTTCATTGCAGAGGTTCTGTGGCACGTTTCAGTATCTGGCAGGCCAGTACCCCCAATTTATCACTCTTTTCCTCACAGTTTTCCCGGTTATTCTTGCTGGTTTATTTTTTTCTATATGACCTTTCAAATAAATATATCTAATTTCAGAAGAAAATTCTGTGAATGATGAATTGACTTGGGAAGAATTGATTCCCTTTGATGTTGAGTCATCTTATCCAAGGACATGGTCTGTCTTCATTGGTTAAATCCACTTTTGTGGCTTTCAGGAGTGTTTTAAAATTTTCTCATAAAAGTTTTACACAATTCTTTTAAGTTTTACACTGAGGTATTTTTCCTTTTTTGTTTGTACTGTAAGTGGGATTCTTCTCTTCCCTTATATCTTCTAATTGGTTATTATATGAATATAGGAAGGCTATTTATTTTATGGTATTTTAATGTTAATTTTATATCCTTGCTAAATTCTCTCATTTTTTTTTTTTTAGTATATTGTCCATGGACTCTTTTGTACTTTTCTAGTATGCAATAAAATCATCTGCAAACAGGGATGTTTTATATTTTCCTTCCAGTGATTATCATTTTGTTGTTCTCTCATCTAGTGACATTAGCTAATAATTCCAGTGCAGTTATTGGAGTGGTAGAAAACATAGTGGACCTCCTTGTCTTACTCCTGACTTTCTTTATAATTCGTACAGTTGTACCAGTTATCTTTTGATTAGTGTTTGCATAATATATCTTTTACTATCCTTTTACTTTCAGCCTTTCTGTATCCTTTGGTTTTTATCTGTCTTTTGTCAACAGCATAGAGTCAGACTGGACATATTTTTATCCACTCTGAAAGTCTTTTTGTTTTTAATTGGACTTTCAATCCACTTAGATTTAATATAATTGCTGATATATTTGGAATTGTACATTGATTCCATATTAATTATATGTTAGATTTTAGATTTAATATAAGTAAGAATATATTTGGAATTATACATTATTTAGAATTATATTACGTACTCTTTTTTTCCCCAGTGATTTCTATTTCTATGTCATTTTCTTCTTCTTTTGGGTTGATTGTATATTTTTCAATTATCATTCTATTTTCCCCATTAGTCTGGAAGTTATCCAACACTCCACTTGTCTTTTAGTGGTAACCATAGAGATTAAAAGGTGTGACACTCATTTATCTAAGGCTACTATTATTAAAGCACTACACCCTCTTTCTAGACAATGCAAGGATCTTAGAATATTTTTAACTGTACATATTTCTCAATTTACATGATATGATTATCATATCTGAACTCTGTCTATTTTCAGCCCACAGTAGATTTTATTGCTTTCTATGAAGTCAGCAGTCGGTAGGATTTACCCACAGTAAGATTCACCCTTTTTCATACTCTTCATTCCTTCCTGCATCTCTGAGCTTCCAACTAGGATTGTTTTCATTCTGCTTGAAGGACACCTTTTAAGTTTTCGGGTTTTTTTAATTGCAGTCTACTGGTAGTGAATTACTTTAGTTTTTGATATTTGAAACTATTCCTTACCTTCATTTTTAAGGAATATTAGTTTTAACTTTTAATTTTTAAATAATTTCAGGATTATTAAAAAGTTACAAACATAGTGCAGAGGGTTCTCGGATACTTTTCATCCAGTTTCCTCTAAAGTAACCATGTTCTGTAGCCATAATACAACTATGAAAATCAGGAGGTTAACACTAATACTATACTATTCACTGATCTACAGTCCTTATTCAGATTTCATCAGCTGTCCCACTAACGTTGTTTTTCTGGACCAGAATCATGCATCGCATTTAGTTGTCATGTCTCTTCTGTCTCCTATACTCTAGGACAATTCCCCAGTCTTTGTCTTTCAGGACCTTCACACTTTTGAAGAGTTCCTCCCAGGTATTTTATAGAATTTCCATTGGATTTGTCTTTTCTGATTTTTTTTGTGATTAAATTAGGGTTATGCATTTTTGGTAAGAATACCAAGAAGTGATATTGTGCTCTTCTCATTACATCACACCAGGAGGCATAGGATTTTGTTATATCTTGTTACTGGTGATGTTAACTTTGATCCCTTGGTTAAAGTGGTATTTTTCAGTTTTCTTCACTGTAAGGTTATTAGCTTTCCCTTTGTAAGTCATAAGCATTTGATGGGAGATACTTTGAGACTATGTGTATACATTATTTAATACCGTATAACAAGTTACCCTCAAAGTTAGTGGCTTTAAAATAATAACCATTTATTATCTCACAGTCTCCTTGGGTGAGGGATTTGGGAGAAGCTCAATGGGATAGTTGGGCTTGGGGTCACTAGAGCTGAGGTTGTAGTCAAGATGTCCATCAGGGCTGCAGTCATCTGAAGGTTCGACTGGGCCTGGAGGGTCTCCTGACAAGATATCTCCCTTCCAGACTGTTGGTAAGAGGCTTTAGGTAGTCACTGAATTCAGGCAGAAGCTTCATTTCCTCACCATGGGGATCTCTGCGTATGACCCCTATAGCATCTTCACATAGCACCTAGCTTCCACCAAGTCCAGTATGCCAAGAGCTTTAGGCAGAAGTTACAAAGTCTCTACGACTTATCTCTTCACTCTGTCATTTCCTCAGTATCTTATTGGTCGTCCCTAAATGGGGAGGGGTCTACACAGCAGCAGGAGTACTGGGGCCCGGGGATCATCGTTGGCCATCTCCATGGACCTCGGTTCCTCTGGGCTTTTGACCCCACCTTCTCAGGCATCCTTCCTTCTCCATGAAAGGTAGCTGATGTTTGCTGCGGAATTGTTTGCTTAGCCTGTGTGTCAGTCAGGGTCCATCCAGAAGACAGAAACCACAGAGAAATGTGTACAGGGAAAGCTTAGTATAAAGAGATACGAACAGGAGTACCAGGGAACTGGCTAATAAGAGGACGCTAAAGAATACAGGCACAGAGGCTTCCCTGGAGGTCCAGGGGTTAAGACTCCACCCTCCCAATGCAGGGGGCGAAGGTTCAGGCCCTGGTCGGGGAGCTAAGATCCTGCATGCCGCGCACTGGGGCCAAACAAAGAAAAAAAGAAATAAAAAAAGAACAGGCACAGGTCGCGGGCACCGCACCTGGGACTGAGACAAGCCCCTCCCAGGACTGAGATCCAGACCCCGCTGTGCAGGCACAGTTCAGGGGATTACAGAGACTTCCCCAGGCAGGATTTGCTTGCATTCCACCCTGCAAAAGGAGGTACCACGTCTCGGAACCCTAGCGGCTGCCTCAGGAGGTGCTGCCGAGGCCCCGCAAGAAGAGGGTCTGGCTGGCCGCCATCCTGAGCGAAGGCACCTCTGCGAAGCGCCGAGCGGGTGTGTCCAGGGCACGGGGCTCCCGGCCGCCTCACCTGCCGGCACTCTGCCCTGAGCCACCCGTGGAAGCCACCCACCTGTGGGCGACTTGCTGCCGGCCATCCAAGGAGACGTGACTAGCCTAGCAGCACTAATTCATACCGAACGAACTAAGTGATTAGTACGAGGTCAAGCGTTTATTTCCTTTTGTAAGGAGGGAAAACAAAGCTTCTTAGTTCCAATCCAACCGCCCCCTCATTTGCCAAGTTGCCAAGGTCCTAGCTGCGTTCAGCATAAACTCTCAGCAACAGCCCCGGGGTATGGATGGATACATTTAAAGTGTTTGGGACTTCCCTGGTGGTCCAGTGGTAAAGACTCCTCCGTGCTCCCAATGCAGGGGGCGTGGGTTCTACCCCTGGTTGGGGAAATAAGATCCTGCATGCCGCACAGCGTGGCCAAAGATTAAAAAAAAAAAGTGTACAGTTTGATTAGTTTCAACGTATGTATACACATGTGTAACCACCACCGTTGTCGGATAACAGTTCCATCTCCTCCAAAACCCCAATTCCCAGTGTGATCCCTCCTTCCATCTGCCTCAACCGCTGATTTGCCCAGAGCGTTTAATCGGTTAAAACAACCTTAAAGTGTATATAGGAGAATCAGTTCCTGAGAGGACAGACAAGAAAGGCACAATGAGCAAGAGTCATAGGGACTGGAGAGACTTGCTTTACCAGGTGTCAGAAGGTTCTGTAAAGCCACTGAAACCAAGTCAGGGTCTAGGGACAGACCACGAGATCCGAGAAAGAACTGACAAGCCTGAAACACGGCCCACTGTCTATGGATGGAATTTAAGACGTGACAAAGGCAGTTCTCTTCAGTGGAAAAGGTTTCCTGACGCGTGTGTGTTCTCGGTCTCAGGGGCTGACATATGTAGTTATTTTAACACAGCATGGACACAGCTCAAGGATTTACAGGATCAGAGGAGGAACAAAGTGGGTAACAGAGGATGTAACACTTAAGAAGGATTTTGAATGAGAAACGATTTTGTTCAGGGGACAAGGAAGTCTCATTTTGGACTTCTGACCTCCAGAACCGTAAGACGAACCACCTGTGTTTGTTAAAGCCAGTGAAGGTGTGGTCATATGTTGCAGTAGCCACAGGAGCCCAGGCAGGCCAAGTAGATCAGGTTGGTGGTACCTCAGGTCCGAGGGGAAGATGGAGGCGGGGAGGCAGACTGGGGTTTGGGGCAAGAACAAGGGGCTTACGTGACGGGGTGGCAGTGACTCCCGTTTTCGGATCATCACGCTGGCAGGAGGGTTTGGAGGCAGGCAGCAAGGGGGTGTACTCTTTGCTCTACACAGATGGCATTTTCACCTTGGTGACCTCACTCTTGAGAACAGCCTCTCAGGGGCCGTGTTAGTGGGTATCACTGTCACGGTACGCGAAAGGTCACATGTTTTCTTCTGTTTCAGGGTTTCTGCCAAGTTTCTCTTGACCTCCCCCTTTGACAGGCTGGTTGATTCATGCAGGCGTCACGAGGCAGAAGAGCTGTGGGCGAGAGGGAGCTCCAGGTGAGTCAGGCTGCCAGGAGGAGAGGAGGATTCAGGTGGAGGGTGACACCGGGTACAGCAGAGGCCACACAAGAGGGACTGAGGGGCCCCTAGACACATCATCTGTGACACTTGCTGCCCGTCTTGGTCGGAAGGCCACTCCTGGCTCCTCTGGGGGCTGTTCTATGGCCGTCATCTCTGCTGTCGTCCAGGGTTTCTGTGCATGATAACCCCTTTACTGAGGTAGCCCAGGGGGTCTTGCGACCAAAAGAGCTGAAAACATTCTGATTATCATTAGTTATTATTGTTATAATAATCATTATATGTAAATCTCTCATCTAAAGTTCACCTGACCCAGTTTCATTAATTCCAGGACTCAGGTCAACGGATGGTTATTTTTGTGTTTGCTCAAAAGGGTGTTTCTTGCAGACGGCAAGCAACATGAGTGTTTGCTATTTGGTGACAAACGGAGCTCGATTAAAAGCCCTGTCACTTTCACGAGTGGCTGTTTTGCACAAGGGTCATTCGGCCAGTCGTGGTGGACAAGGGCCCACGCTTGTTAAGGGGTTGCTGTCTTTAAGCGAAGCCGAATTCCCACTACGCTCCCCTGTGCATGGTGAGATCTGAGTCCACTGGACACAAGGCGCCCCCATCCCGTCCCTCCTGACGCCCTCCAGGCAGCCTTGGTGACAGCCGGGCACTGAGACGGGCGCAGCGGTGTCCTTGTAGGTTCTGAAGCACGTGGTGGGGAAACTGAGCCCGTGCCGCCCAGACCTTCAGATTCTCTTGATAGATGAGAAGGGAAAAGCATTTATAAGATAACAAATTAGGATTTCTGTGTTGCCATCTGCGATCTGTTAGATGATCAAGAATGTACATTTCCCTTCCTCCCAATGCGTTTCTGGGTGTCTTTTGAGAAAATGCAAGAATTGAGGATTTTGTGTCAACCTTTGTGGCCTCTGGGTCATTCCCGTCAAGAGTAGTTAGAACTGGGGGGTGGAGCTGAAAAGGGGGGAGAAGCTGAAGGCACAGGAAGGGGCTGTAGGTGGGGACGGTTTGCTCATGCGTACGGTCCGAGGGTCCCCGTGCGGGCAGGATGTTTTCACGGGCAGCCTGAGGTTCTGTCCTGTCATCCTGAGTACCCGGGAGGGAAGCTGAGAAACAAAGAGGCAAAACAAGGTTAACAAAGCTCTTCCACGTCAGTGGACAAGGTGGTGGCACCTCATTCTTACTAAGTGTTACTGTCGTCAGTGTTGCTCTGGCTGCACTGTGAACGCAGAGGTGCGTACAAAGGCCTCCTCTCTGGTCCTCGAAACCGGGCTCTCCCGTCGAGCCTGTGGTCCATCACCTCCCCAGCCTGTGCTCAGGGTGCTGGGGGGGACCGAGCATCCCTCCCAAAGACTCATTGACTTGTTGCCTTTGGTTCAACACAGACCAGACTTGCAGCCAGTTTGCCATTGAAGGAAAGGTGAAGACGTGGCTTCAGGAGTTTGGTGAGCAATGACAAGGCTGTTAGAAGGGGGACACTGAGAAATTGAGTTCATTGGGATTGGCTTTTTATTTGCTTCCTTACTCAAAAGTATTAGCCATTTATGATTTCAGGGTAGTAATTTTGTTTAGTACAGCAAACAATGATTTAGTGCCTATTGCCTTATGTCTTTGAGTGTCAGATGTTGTCAATGGTAAGATGGATGGTTCATTTATAACAGCCATGCAGGAAGAATGAGAGGAAACACCATGACATAAAGGGACCCACTGATTGTGGGATTTGTTCTAATATTTGAATCATTGTAATGCAAATAAATAGTGTGCTTTTTTCAAACTGAGGGAATAAGTCAAGTGTGACGAGGGGAAAAAACATTAAGATGAGCAATAAAAGTAAGGATCCTTGGTATTAAGAACCCTTCCTTCATTTGATGTTATGTGTTAGGTAGACTCTGGTAGGTTACAAGTCAATGTAAACCTAAGATGGTTTGGAGTTTCCTTCAGGCATTGGCGTTTCCTGTAGTGGAAGGGTGCCCAGGTGCCTCAAATGCACAGCCAGGTGTGGGAGCTGCAACATGCATAATATTAATTAGAGTTCAATATTTATTTATAGTCTTTATTTTTAGGTAAAATTTATATAGAGTGAAATGCACAAATATTAAATGCGTGTTTAATGAGTTTTGACAAATGCATACAACTGTGTAACCAAACATCTGTCAAGTTATGGAAATCACCATCACTCCAGAAAGGTTCCTGATTACCCCTTCTAATCAATCCCCACCTACAATACTCAGAGGTAACTATTGTTATGATATTTCACTACAGATTAACTTTACTTCTTCTGAAACCTCATATAATAGAATAATACAGTATATATTGAATACTTTCTTTTAATTAAATTTTCTTTCGCTCAACATAATACATTTTAATAGCTTTTTTGAGGTGTAATTTGGCTTTACCATGAATTTCACTGATTTTAAGTGCCTAGTTTGATGAGTCAGTAAATTCAGAATCCAGCTTTTAGAACACTTCCATTACCCCCAAAAGTTCCCTCTTGCCCATTTGCAATCCATCCCTACTTTCATTCCAGGCAACCATTGGTCTTCCTTCTGTCTCTGTAGTTGTATAGGCATATGTGTCTGGATTCTTCCACTTAAGTTTTTTTTTTTTAAGATCGATGTATCTCTTTTTTTAACGTGATTTCAAATGTGTATACATAGCTATATTTTATTTTTAATTTTGGTATATGTATTTTATTTATCTATTTTTTATGGAAGTATAGTTGATTTATAATATTGTGTTAATTTCAGCTGTACAGCATAGTGATTCAGTATTTTTGCAGATTATACTCCATTTTAGGTTATTACAAGATAATAGGTATAATTCCTTGTGCTATACAGTATATCTTTGTTGTTTAACGTCTTAAGTGGTTTTAGTGTCCATTTATGTTGTTATACATATCAGTAGTTAATTCTTTTTTATTGCTAAGTTGTATTCTATTTGTAGATATACCAAATTTTATTTGTTGCTTCATCAGTTGATGGATTTGGCCATCATGAATGCTGCTGTGAATGTTTGTGTGCAAGTCTTTGTGTGGACATATATTTTCATTTCTCATAGGAAATGGAGTACAATTACTAGGTCATATGATAAATGTTTGTTTAACATTTCAGGAAATTGCCAGGTGGTTTTTGAAAGTGGCAGCACCATTTTACATTCCCACCAGCAATATATGAGTGTTTCAGTTTCTTCACATCCTCACTAATGTTTGGAATTTTCAGTCCTTTGATTTTAGCTATTCTACTAGGCATATAATAGTATTTCATTGTTTTTTTGTTTGTTTGTTTGTTTTTGGCTGTGCCATGTGGCATGTGGTATCTTAGTTCCCTGACCAGGGATTGAACCCATTCCCCCTGAAGTGGAAGCATGGAGTCTTAACCACTGGACTGCTGGAGAAGTCCCTCATTGTGGTTTTAATTTTCACTTCCCTGATGACTAATGATGTGGAACAACTTTTCAAGTGCTTACTTGTTATTTGTATACCTTCTTTAGTGCAGTGTCTATTAAAATATTGTGTTTTTTTTCTATTGGGTTGTTTGTTTTCTCATTTCTGAGCTGTAAGAGTTAGTTGTGTGTTCTAGATATGTCTTATTGGTTCCGCCAGGTGGATGTATGATTCACCAGTAAATAACTGCTAAGTCAGACAAAATACAACACATTCTAAAGAGAGACAATAAAACTCAGAGTCTCAATAACAACATCAACAATATCCAGCAAACAATAAAAAATTATGAGGCATCCATAAAAGGCAGGAGGGACTTCCCTGGTGGTCCGTTGGCTAAGACTCCATGCTCCCAATGCAGGGGGCCCAGGTTTGATCCCTAGTCAGGGAACTAGATCCCACATACCACAACTAAGAGTTTGCATGCCTGAACTAAAAGATCCCGCATGCCTGAACTAAAAAAGATCCCGCATGCCGCAACTAAAAAAGATCCCACATGCCACAACTAAAGATCCCGTGTGTTGCAACTAAGACCCAGTGTAGCCAAATAAATAAATAAATACTAAAAAAAAGCCCAAATACAAATATTAAAAAAAAAAAGCAGGAAAATGTGATCCATACCTAAGAGGAAAAATTGTACAAGAGAAATAGAAGATGAAGATTTTTTTTGGGCCATGCCACACGGCTTGTGGTATCTTAGTTTCTTGACCAGAAATTGAACCTGTGTCTCCTGCAATAGAAGCTCAGAGTCCTAACCACTGGACCACCAAGGAAGTCCCCACATTTTCCAGTCTTGATGAGAAATATCCTACCAAAAAGTTCAACAAAACCTAAGTAGGATAAACACAAAGAAAAACCACATCTAGGTGTACCATATTTAAATTGCTAAAAATCAAAGATGGAGAGAAAAATATTAAAAGTAGCTAGAAAAACTCCTCACATTACATACACAGGAACAATAAGAATGATTCTGACTTCTCATTAGAAACAATGTGAGGCAGCATAATGGCACATTTTTTTAAGTGCTAAAAGGCAAAATTGTGAATCTAGAGTCCCATTTTCAGAGAAAATAGCCTTTAAAAATAAAAATGAAATGATTCATATTCAGAAACAAAAGAGTTAGGAAAATTTGTAGACAGCATGCTTGCTCTACAAGAAATGTTAAAGAAAATTCTTTAGGCTCAAGGGAAATTGTACTGAAGGAAATTTGAATTAACACACAAAAATGAAAAGTACAAGAATGGTGAATATGGGAAAAGTATAAAATATTTTCCCCATTTCCTAATTTCTTTGAAAGCCAATTTGCTTAAAAGTAACAATATTAACATCTTGTAGGGCTTATAACAAATGTGGATGTAAAACTTCTGAAACAGTATGACACGAAGGGAAGGAGAAAATGTAAGTGTACTTTTGTAAATTTCTTGTATTATATCAGAAGTAGTATAATATTAATTCATGTAGATTATGATAAGTTAAGGATGTATATCATAATTCTACAGCAACCATTAAAACATCTAATTCATGAACAGCTAAATATGCACAGAAGAGAAAAAATGAAACAAGAAAACATACTTGATTAATAAAAAAGAGGGCAGAAAGAGGAAAAGGGAACAAAGAACATATAAGACAAATAGAACATAAAGAGCATTATAATAGATTTAAACCCAAACATTTCACTAATTACACTAAATATAAATGAAATAAAAATTCCATTTGAAAGGTAGAGATTGTTAGACTAGATTAAAAAAAATAAGAGTCAGTGATAAACTGTTCATAGGAGACATGCTTTTATCATAAAGACAGAGTCAGGTTAAGAGTTAAATGAAAGAAAAAGGTATAGCACACAATAGCACACAAACAGTAACTATAGGAAAACCAGAATGGCTATATTAATAGCGGAGTACCAGACATAAAGAAATATTAACACAAATGATGAGGAGGCATTTTATAATGATAAAGGGCACTACAACAAGAAGACTTAACAATCCTAAAAATGTATGTACCTAAGAATTGCTTCAGAGTATATGAAGCAAAACTCAATGAATTATAGGGAGGAATTTACAAATCTACAATTATAGTTGGAGATTTTATAAATTCTCTTTCCATAATTGATACAACCAGTAGTCAAAAAATTTAGTAAAGGTAAAAAAGATTTAAATAATCCTTTTGATCCACTTAACCTGTTTATCATTAACAAAATTCTACACCTAACAAAAGCAAAACACTTCTTATTTTTAAGTACATATTGAACAGTCACTAGAATAGACCACAGAATAAAACTCAACACTTTAAAAAGTATTGAAATAATACTTTCTGGTCTCAATAGGATTAATTAAGAAATACTTAGAAAGTCCCCACATATTTGGAAGCTAAGCAACATACTTTTAAATAACTCATGGATTAAAGAAGAAATCAAAATAAAATTAGAAAGTATTTTAAAAATACTTTAAAAAGGATTTTAAAATTTGTGAAATTCAGGTAAAGTAGTGCATAGAAGGAAACTTATGGCTTTAAATACATATATTAGATAAGAAGAAAAGTTTAACATCAATGATCCATAAAGCTAAAAATGAAGAAAAAAATTAAATCCAAAAAAGTAGAAAGAAGGCAATATGAGCAGAAATTGGTGAAATGAAAAATGGAGAGACTGTACAGAAAATCAATAAAACAAAAAGTTGGCTCTTTGGAAAGATTAATAAAATTCATAAATGCCTCAAAAGACTGAAGAAAAAACCCACAAATTATTAATATCAGGAATAAAAGAGAGGCATCACTATAGATTTGAAAGGCATGAAAAAGATAAGGAAATATGAACAGCTTTCTGCTAATAAATTCAATAACTTAATTAAAATGGCCAAATTCTTGAAAGATGCAAATTTATAATACAGTCAAAGAAAAATAGAAAGTCTGAATCACTCTATATCTGTTGGAGAAATTGAATTTGTAATTATAAACTTTCCCACAAAGAAACTCAGGGCCCAGATTGCTCACTTGTCAATTCTACCAAGTATTTAAGAAATAATAATGTACATCTTATGCAGATTGTTTGGAAAATGGACAAGGAATCCCCTGACATCAAACCAGGCAAGAACATTTCAAGAAAAAAAAAATTACAGAAGGTTGTCCTTTAAAACACAGATGTAAAAATTCTTACCAAAATATTGGCTATTAGAATCCAACAACATATAAAAAGGGTAATCATGACCAACTAAGATTTATTCTAGGAATTCAAGGTCACTAAAACATTCCAATCAGGGACTTCCCTGGTGGTGCAGTGGTTAAGAATCTGCCTGCCAGTGCAGGGGACGCAGGTTCAAGCCCTGGTCGGGGAAGATCCCACATGCCACGGAGCAACTAAGCCCATGCGCCACAACTACTGAGCTTTCACTCTAGAGCCCGTGAGCCACAACTACTGAAGCCTGTGAGTCTAGAGCCCATGCTCCGCAACAAGAGAAGCCACCACAAAGAGAAGCCCATGCACCACAACGAAGAGTAGCCTCTGCTCACCACAACTAGAGAAAGTCCTCACACAGCAACAAAGACCCAACGCAGCCAAAAATAAAAATAAAAAAAAAAAGAAAGAAAAGGGGGCAAGATATTTGAACATATACTTCACAAAGGAAACACTAATTGCCAATAAGCTCATAAGAAAGTGTTCAGTATTCATCAGTAATATGCAAATTAAAATCATAATGAGATACTCCTACGCCCCAGGAGAATGGCTAAAATTAGAGACCCGAAACACCAAATGCTTGTTCAGGACATGAAGTCACCACAACTCTCATATGTTGTCATGAGCGTATAAAACGGTACAATCACTTTGGGAAAATGGCAGTTTCTTATCAAGTGAAGCATTCACCTCCCCTATGACTAAGCATTTCCACTGTTTACCCACAAGAAATAAAAATGTATGTCCACTAAAACAGTCGTGCAAGGATCTTCATAACAGCTTTATTTCTACTAGTTAAAAACTGAAAACAACCTACATTTCCATCCCCAGGAGAGTGGATTGTGATGTATTTATATGATGGAATACTACTGAACTACAGAAAAGAACAAACTGCTGATATGTGAAACTGTATGCATCTTAAGAACATTATGTTGAGTAAAAGAAGCCAGATGCAAAAGAATACACACTATTTGGTCCTGTATATCATGTTCTAGGACATGACAGACTAGTCTATGCTGATAGAAACCACAACAGTGGTTTTCTCTGGGGCAGAAAGATTAATAGGAAGGACGTGAGTAAACTTTCCGTGGTGATGGAAATGCTCTGTATTACTACTGGGGCTAGAGTCACACGGGTTTATCCATTTGTCAAAACTTGTTGAATGGTATACTTAGGATCTGTTCATTCCACGTTATGTGAATTTTGCCTTAACAAAACAGAAAGAAAAGGAATAAAAGCTAAAGGAACAGACCTAACACATTTAAAAGAAGATGAAGGGTTAATTCCCAAATGTACAATCCTTGGCAAGGCCACCTTTGAGATGCAAGGGGCACCAAAAATGCTTTTCAAAAAGCATTACCACTGAATTATATACAGTGATTATGGGAGGAAGCAGGAGTTAATTTGAGAAAAGATATAGGGCTATGAGTAGTTTCTGGGAAAGATTTGCGGAGGTTAAAGGTCTACAGCCAACCACATTACGTTCACACTACTGACTTCAGACATGTAATAAAGTGAAAGGCGTCTTCACATTACTTATATTTATTATAGAATTATCTAACACAACAAACGTAAAACATACAATGAATCTACCTAAACTAAACTTTTTTTTTTTTTTTTTTTACCACACACCCTTTTCTTTGAGGCAGGGTTAAGAATCCAAAGTACCTTAACCTTCAGGTGGGAGTTTATGGAGTCTCTTTCCAGGACGACTTTGTATCAGATTGGATACTGGGGGTCAGATCCTGTCCCAGGACCCTCCTCAGAGATCCAGAGCTTCCGGCCGAAGACGAGACCTACAAATGTCCAGAGAGTACAAGGACCACCACAGCCTTCCTGCAGGGAGGCAAGTCCTGGGGGGCTCTGAAAGCACAGACATTATATATTCAGTCAACCCCAATCTGTCGGTTGCGGGCATGATGCCTGCTGATTCTGGCCCTGCTTTTCCCCAGCCATCTACTTGTAGAATAGCCAATTACACATCCTGATAGATGTGACTGCCTTCCCTGGAAGAAGGCGGCTCTTGTAGTTGGTACCCATCAGGAGCTGTGGCTGGGACTGAGATTTCAAGTCTTAACTCATACACACTCTACATCTGGAGTGACATTCTTGTGTTACTATTTCACAATCAAACCGAGCAAAGATGCCGCAGCCATGGACGGCTCACCCTGAGAAGTGCCCCGGAAGGAGAAACCCTGGGCTGTGGCCAAAATTAAGGGAGGACAAACATTATAAAAGGAAAAACAGTGGCCCCGGGCTGCAAGGATGGCCTGGAGCTCCTGCAGGAAGGCGCCCTAAGAAACCAGGATCCGGCCTCTCACGCTGGGGTTTGCAACTTGGATGGTCCTCTGAGTGGTGTGTGCCCTGCCTGTTTTGCATTTCAGAGAGGAAGGAAGAGAATGAAATAGGCTTGGTCCACAGCAAATTCCAGGCCTATTTCTTCAGCTATTGCAGTGCAGGGGCTCCCGGTCCAGCAGTATTTTGAATGACAAGGGTGGGAAGTTGTGGGTAGCTGGGGGGGTAAGAAAGGAGGGGCTTCTCCCATGGAGCTGGAGCCAAGAGTAAGGAGTCTTTGGGGAAAGCCTGTGCTATGTTCCAGGATATTCTATTGTTATTTTCTAATCTTTTAATCTCATAGCCTCTGGTTCACACACTTAATCTCATTAACCTTCAGAACAGTCTGGGGGATAAGTCAGATAATTCCCGCTTTACAGATGAGGAGCCCAGAGTGATGAAGTGGCTGGTCCTAGATCATACAGCCAAGGAGGACCGAGGCTCAACCCAGGTTGGGGAACTCCTCAGGAGTGCATTCTGGGGATGCCCTGTGTTCTCTTAGAGCACACGGGGGCCCTGGCCTGACAAGGCCATTGATCTGGCGGGAGCTTCACGAACTACTCCAGCATGAAAATCTTCCAGAAGGATTCTTCACTGGGCAATGAGGCAAGAAATTTATGGCTCCGCCTGATTAACGGGCCAGGCAGTTAAGAGTTCTTTGCCAAGCTATGAGCATAATTTAAAGGAACCATGGCAGGAGGAAAGGCCTCATAACTCACATCCTTTAAGGGCTCTTAGAACAAGAGACACGTTGGATCATTGAAGACATCTCTGCTCCTCGGGCCAAAAAAGACGGGTGTGTTTCTGGGTATTTCGGTCAAAGAACAGGGAGTCTGGATGAATACACATGGCAGAAAACATAAGGAAAATACTTGCAGGTCGTAAATTTCTGGCTGATAGTTCCTTTGTTATTTTCTGACCGGCTTGGTATTTATTCAGCCACGTGCTTGCTCTTCATGCCTCTCCCCACACCTTGTAAATGCCACTCTCTGAGCCGAGTAACTTTTCATTGAATAGAATTGAAATGCTGCCAGGAAAGTGGATTTGGGGATTGTGGAAACGGAGCTACAGAAGACAGAGTGGAAGAGTCCCGGTAATTCGAGTCCTGGCCCTTTTACTACGTGAGTTTGGAGAGGGCACTTCATCTCTCTGGGCCTCAGTTTCCTTTTCTGTAAAATGAAGAGTCTGGACCCATCATCCTCCCTAGTTTGAAGGTTCTGTGAATTTCTTGCAATCATGACAACCCACAGTATTATCATTCAGCGTCTGGAATTAACGCGCTCCCTCTGCTAAACCCCCAGAAGCATTTTCTCTAAGTGTTTATCACTTTTCATCTCAAGTTCTAATTATTTATGGGCATTTCTTTCCTTTTTCCCCTCCCCGCCTGGACTCTGAGTGCTTCGGGCGAGCTGTCTTTTTCCCCCTTGGACCCCTCCCAGCCCCCGAGTGGCACATTGTCACCCAGTAACCCTCTGGTGTGAATGAAAATGAATGAATAATTGAAGATGGCCTCTACTCACTGTTTGTCCTGAGGTCGGATGACTTTGAAACCGACAGAACGCATCTTGGTACTTAGTCGAGTGTAGGTTCCCCTGTCTCGGCGCAGAAAGAATTCAGTGAGAGGCAGAGTGACAGGTAAGGAAAGAGTTTATTAGTATAGGACACTTGTGACAAATACAAGCAGGCGGGCAAGAGGATGCCGTGCCCAGGACTTAGTGGGCTACAGTTTTATAATCCAAGGAAAAGTGGGGAGGGGGAGAAGACCACCTTCTTCCTCATTCTTGAGTAGACATCAAGCTTCCATCATCAGCTCCTCCTCCACGTTGGGTGGGGGAGTTTTCTTGGCCCTACATGGTCAAACTGGGCCTATCATGGCACTATGCAAATTAGCAGAAGGGTGGTATATGCTAAAAATGGTAAATCATCTCAGGTTTTAGTATAATGTCACTCTTTCCTTATATTTTTCTTTTTAGTGTGCACAGAGGACCATGTCCTAGGAATCGTTGACTTACTGAGCTCACTGGGCAGGACGTGGGTCTCATGCCACCACTGTTTTATTGTTTGGGGGCATGTCTCATGCTTCTGTTGCATGGTTTTGTTGCTAAGTGAGCCTGTTTGGTTTTGTGGTTAAGCAAACCTGCTTTCTTGAGTGATCATTAACTTACAGGGGTCTCCCATACTTTTTTCTCTATTTACAATCCCCTAGTGGGATTAACTATTTCATCACCTACTTTGTCCCTTTACTCTGTCCCTATCAACCTGATTTAGAGTTTTTCTTATAAAAAGTACATTCTTTCTATTTGATACATTTTAATATGTGTGTTTCAAAATGCAGAGTTAGAAATACATTTCATTTTTGTAAGATACTATTATTTTAGAAGACTCATTAAAATGAGTCTTTTCTATAGCAGACTTTAAATCAAAGCACCACGTTTCTCGTGTTTTCTGGAAGATGCTGCTCCACAAATTTCATCATGGCCACTCTCTCCTCTCTGCCCCAAATTGATCACGTGAATTATTGTTGAGCAATAATTCCCCCTGTCACTGTGGACACAATATACCCATTGATGTTGGGTCTGACCAGGTTGGCTGGCTTTGGCAATGGAATGTTAGCAAATGTGGTACAAGCAGAGGTTTTTTTTTTTTTAATACACCTTTATTGGAGTGTAATTGCTTCATAATGCTGTGTTAGTTTCTGTTGTACAACAAAGTGAATCAGCCATATGTATACCTATATCCCCATATCCCCTCCCTCTTCAGCCTCCCTCCCACCCTCCCTATCCCACCCCTCTAGGTGGTCACAAAGCACTGAGCTGATCTCCCTGTGCTATGCGGCTGCTTCCCACTAGCTATCTATTTTACATTTGGTAGTGTATATATGTCCATGCCACTCTCTCACTTCGTCCCAGCTTACCCTTCCCCCTCCCCGTATCCTCAAGTCCATTCTCTATGTCTGTGTTTATTCTTGCCCTGCCACTAGATTCATCAGTACCATTTATTTTTTCAGATTCCATATATATGTGTTAGCATACGGTATTTGCTTTTCTCTTTCTGACTTACTTCACTCAGACCTAGGTCCATCCACCTCACTACAAATAACTCAATTTCGTTTCTTTTTATGGCTGAGTAATATTCCATTGTATATATGTGCCACATCTTCTTTATCCATTCGTCTGTCGATGGACATTTAGGTTGCTTCCATGTCCTGGTTATTGTAAATAGAGGTGCAATGAGCATTCTGGTACATGACTCTTTTTGAATTATGTTTTCCTCAGGGTATATGCCCAGTAGTAGGATTGCTGGGTCAGATGGTAGTTCTATTTTTAGTTTTGTTTTTTTTTTAAATTTTATTTATTTATATTTATGGCTGTGTTAGGTCTTCGTTTCTGTGCGAGGGCTTTCTCTAGTTGCGGCAAGTGGGGGCCACTCCTCATCGCGGTGCACGGGCCTCTCACTATCGCGGCCTCTCCCGTTGCGGAGCACAGGCTCCAGACACGCAGGCTCAGTAATTGTGGCTCACAGGCCTCGTTGCTCCGCGGCATGTGGGATCCTCCCAGACCAGGGCTCGAACCCGTGTCCCCTGCATTGGCAGGCAGACTCTCAACCACTGTGCCACCAGGGAAGCCCCTATTTTTAGTTTTTTAAGGAACCTCCATACTGTTCTCCACAGTGGGTGTATCAATTTACATTCCCACCAACAGAGCAGGAGGGTTCCCTTTTCACCACACCCTCTCCAGCATTTATTGTTTCTAGATTTTTTGATCATGGCCATTCTGACTGGTGTGAGGTGATACCTCATTGTAGTTTTTACTTATTTATTTATTTAATTTTTGAATTTTATTTATTTTTTTATACAGCAGATTCTTATTAGTCATCAATTTTATACATATCAGTGTATACATGTCAATCCCTATCGCCCAATTCAGCACACCACCATCCCCACCCGCCCCGCGGCTTTCCCCCCTTGGTGTCCATATGTTTGTTCTCTACATCTGTGTCTCAACTTCTGCCCTGCAAACCGGTTCATCTGTACCATTTTTCTAGGTTCCACATATATGCGTTAATATACGATACTTGTTTTTCTCTTTCTGACTTACTTCACTCTGTATGACAGTCTCTAGATCCATCCACGTCTCAACAAATGACTCAGTTTTGTTCCTTTTTATGGCTGAGTAATATTCCATTGTATATATGTACCACATCTTCTTTATCCATTTGTCTGTTGATGGGCATTTAGGTTGCTTCCATGACCTGGCTATTGTAAATAGTGCTGCAATGAACACTGGGGTGCATGTGTCTTTTTGAATTATGGTTTTCTCTGGGTATATGCCCAATAGTGGGATTGCTGGATCATATGGTAATTCTATTTTTAGTTTTTTAAGGAACCTCCATACTGTTCTCCATAGTGGCTGTATCAATTTACATTCCCACCAACAGTGCAAGAGGGTTCCCTTTTCTCCACTATGTTAAATAATAGTGGTGAGAGTGGATATCCTTGTCTTGTTCCTGATCTTAGAGGAAATGCTTTCAGTTTTTCACCATTGAGAATGATGTTTGCTGTGGGTTTGTCATATATGGCCTTTATGATGTTGAGGTAGGTTCCCTCTCTATTCACTTTCTGGAGAGTTTTTATCATAAATGGGTGTTGAATTTTTTCAAAAGCTTTTTCTGCATCTATTGAGATGATCATATGGTTTTTCTTCTTCAATTTGTTAATGTGGTGTATCACATTGATTGATTTGCATATATTGAAGAATCCTTGCATCCCTGGGATAAACCCCACTTGATCATGGTGTATGATCCTTTTAATGTGTTGTTGGATTCTGTTTGCTAGTATTTTGTTGGGGATTTTTGCATCTATATTCATCAGTGATATTGGTCTGTAATTTTCTTTTTTTGTAGTATCTTTGTCTGGTTTTGGTATCAGGATGATGGTGGCCTCATAGAATGAGTTTGGGAGTGTTCCTCCCTCTGCAATTTTTTGGAAGAGTTTGAGAAGGATGGGTGTTAGCTCTTCTCTAAATGTTTGATAGAATTCACCTGTGAAGCCATCTGGTCCTGGACTTTTGCTTGCTGGAAGATTTTTAATCACAGTTTCAATTTCATTACTTGTGATTGGTCTGTTCATATTTTCTATTTCTTTCTGGTTCAGTTTTGGAAGGTTATACCTTTCTAAGGATTTGTCCATTTCTTCCAGGTTGTCCATTTTATTGGCATAGAGTTGCTTGTAGTAATCTCTTAAGATGCTTTGTATTTCTGTGGTGTCTGTTGTAACTTCTCCTTTTTCATTTCTAATTTTATTGATTTGAGTCCTCTCCCTCTTTTTCTTGATGAGTCTGGCTAATGGTTTATCAATTTTGTTTATCTTCTCAAAGAACCTGCTTTTAGTTTTATTGATCTTTGCTATTGTTTTCTTTGTTTCTATTCCATTTATTTCCACTCTGAACTTTATGATTTCTTTCCTTCTGCTAACTTGGGGTTTCATTTGTTCTTCTTTCTCTAGTTCCTTTAGGTGTAAGGTTAGATTGTTTATTTGAGATTTTTCTTTTTTCTTGAGGTAGGCTTGTATAGCTATAAACTTCCCTCTTAGAACTGCTTTTGCTGCATCCCATATAGGTTTTGGATCGTTGTGTTTTCATTGTCATTTGTCTCTAGGTATTTTTTGATTTCCTCTTTGATTTCTTCAGTGATCTCTTGGTTATTTAGTAACGTATTGTTTAGCCTCCATGTGTTTGTGTTTTTTATGTTTTTTTCCCTGTAATTCATTCCTAATCTCATAGCGTTGTGGTCAGAAAAGATGCTTGATATGATTCCAATTTTCTTAAATTTATTGAGGCTTGATTTGTGATCCAAGATGTGATCTATCCTGGAGAATGTTCCGTGCACACTTGAGAAGAAAGTGTAATCTGCTGTTTCTGGATGGAATGTCCTATAAATATGAATTAAATCTATCTGGTCTATTGTGTCATTTAAAGCTTCTGTTTCCTTATTTATTTTCATTTTGGATGATCTGTCCATTAGTGTAAGTGAGGTGTTAAAGTCCCCCACTATTATTGTATTACTTTCGATTTCCTCTTTTATAGCTGTTAGCAGTTGCCTTATGTATTGAAGTGCTCCTATGTTGGGAGCATATATATTTATAATTGTTATGTCTTCTTCTTGGATTGATCCCTTGATCATTATTTAGTGTCCTTCCTTATCTCTTGTAACATTCTTTATTTTAAAGTCTATTTTATCTGATATGAGTATAGCTACTCCAGCTTTCTTTTGATTTCCATTTGCATGGAACATCTTTTTCCATCCCCTGACTTTCAGTCTGTATGTGTTCCTAGGTCTGAAGTGGGCCTCTTGCAGACAGCATATATATGGGTCTTGTTTTTGTATCCATTCAGCAAGCCTGCATCTTTTGGTTGGAGCATTTAATCCATTGACGTTTAAGGTAATTATCGATATATATGTTCCTATGACCATGTTCTTAATTGTTTTGGGTTTGTTTTTGTAGGTCCTTTTCTTCTCTTGTTTTTCCCACTTAGAGAAATTCCTTTAGCATTTGTTGTAGAGCTGGTTTGGTGGTGCTGAATTCTCTTAGCTTTTGCTTGTCTGTAAAGCTTTTGATTTCTCCATCGAATCTGAATGGATCCTTGCTGGGTAGAGTAATCTTGGTTGTAGGTTCTTCCCTTTCATCACTTTAAATGTGTTATGCCACTCCCTTCTGGCTTGTAGAGTTTCTGCTGAGAAATCAGCTGTTAACCTTATGGGAGTTCCCTTGTATGTTATTTGTCTTTTTTCCCTTGCTGCTTTTAATAATTTTTCTTTGTCTTTAATTTTTGCCAATTTGATTACTATGTGTCTCGGCGTGTTTCTCCTTGGGTTTATCCTGCCTGGGACTCTCTGCGCTTCCTGGACGTGGGTGGCTATTTCCTTTCCCATGTTAGGGAAGTTTTCGACTATAATCTCTTCAAATATTTTCTCGGGTCCTTTCTCTCTCTTCTCCTTCTGGGACCCCTATAATGCGAATGTTGTTGTGTTAATGTTGTCCCAGAGGTCTCTTAGGCTGTCTTCATTTCTTTTCATTCTTTTTTCTTTATTCTGTTCTGCAGCAGTGAATTCCACCATTCTGTCTTCTAGGTCACTTGTCCGTTTTTCTGCCTCAGTTATTCTGCTATTGATTCCT
The DNA here is from genome assembly GCF_965194805.1 of Balaenoptera borealis. Lineage (NCBI taxonomy): Eukaryota > Metazoa > Chordata > Mammalia > Artiodactyla > Balaenopteridae > Balaenoptera > Balaenoptera borealis. Next base: position 8,173,991 of record NC_138862.1, on the reverse strand, counting down.
TCTAGTGTAGTTTTCATTTCAGTTATTGTATTGTTCATCTCTGTTTGTTTGTTCTTTAATTCTTCTATGTCTTTGTTAAACATTTCTTGCATCTTGTCGATCTTTGCCTCCATTGTTTTTCCGAGGTCCTGGATCATCTTCACTATCATTATTCTGAATTCTTTTTCTGGAAGGTTGCCTATCTCCACTTCATTTAGTTGTTTTTCTGGGGTTTTATCTTGTTCCTTCATCTGGTACATAGCCCTCTGCCTTTTCATCTTGTCTATCTTACTGTGAATGTGGTTTTTGTTCCACAGGCTGCAGGATTGTAGTCTTCTTGCTTCTGCTGTCTGCCCTCTGGTGGATGAGGCTATCTAAGAGGCTTGTGTAAGTTTCCTGATGGGAGGGACTGGTGGTGGGTAGAACTGACTGTTGCTCTGGTTGGCAGAGCTCAGTAAAAGTTTAATCCGCTTGACTGTTGATGGGTGGGGCTTAGTTCCCTTCCTGTTGGTTTTTGGCCTGAGGCAACCCAACACTGGAGCCTACCCGGGCTGTTTGGTGGGGCTAATGGCAGACTCCAAGAGGGCTCACGCCAAGGAGTACTTCCCAGAACTTCTGCTGCCAGTGTCCTTGTCCCCACGGTGAGCCACAGCCACCCCTTGCCTCTGCAGGAGACCCTCCAATACTAGCAGGTATGTCTGATTCAGTCTCCCCTGGGGTCACTCCTCCTTCCCCTGGGTCCTGATGTGCACACTACTTTGTGTGTGCCCTCCAAGAGTGGAGTCTCTGTTTCCCTCAGTCCTGTCAAAGTCCTGCAATCAAATCCCACTAGCCTTCAAAGTCTGATTCTCTAGGAATTCCTCCTCCCGTTGCTGGACCCCCAGGTTGGGAACCCTGACATGGGGCTCAGAACCTTCACTCCAGTGGGTGGACTTCTGTGGTATAAGTGTTCTCCAGTCTGTGAGTCACCCACCCAGCAGTTATGGGATTTCATTTTACTGTGATTGCGTCCCTCCTACCATCTCATTGTGGCTTCTCCTTTGTCTTTGGTTGTGGGGTATCTTTTTTGGTGAGTTCCAGTGTCTTCCTGTCGATGATTGTCCAGCAGCTAGTTGTGATTCTGGTGTTCTTGCAAGAGGGAGTGAGAGCATGTCCTTCTATTCCGCCATCTTGGCTCCTCCTCCCTCATTGTAGTTTTAATTTGCATTTCTCTAATAATTAGTGATGTTGAGCATCTTTTCATGTGCTTCTTGCCCACCTGTAAGTCTTCTTTGATGAAATGTCTATTTAGGTCTTCCACCCATTTTTTAATTGGGTTGTTTGTTTTTTTGATATTGAGCTCCATGAGCTGTTTTGTATATTTTGGAGATTAATCCTTGGTCAGTTGTTTCATTTGCAAATATTTTCTCCCATTCTGAGGGTTGTCTTTTCATCTTGTTTATGGTTTCCTTTGTTGTGCAAAAGCTTTGAAGTTTAATTAGGTCCCATTTGTTTATTTTTGTTTTTATTTCCATTACTCTAGGAAGTGGGTCAAAAATGATCTTGCTGTGGTTTATGTCAAAGGGTGTTTTTCCTGTTTTCCTCTAAGAGTTTTATAGTGTCTGGTCTTACATTTAGGTCTTTAATCCATTTGGAGTTTATTTTTGTGGATGGTGTTAGGTAGTGATCTAATTTCATTCTTTCACATGTTGCTGTCCAGTTTTCTCAGCACCACTTATTGAAGAGGCTGCCTTTTCTCCATTGTATGTTCTTTCCTCCTTTGTTGTAAATTAGGTGCTCATATATGTGTGAGTTTATCTCTGGGCTTTCTATTCTGTACCATTGATCTATATTCCTGTTTTTGTGCCAGTACCATACTGTCTTGATTATTGTAGCTTTGTAGTATAGTTTGAAGTCGGGGAGCCTGATTCCTCCAGCTCCATTTTTCTTTCTCAAGATTGCTTTGGCTATTCAGGGTCTTTTGTGTTTCCATATAAATTGTAAAAGTTTTTGTCCTAATTCTGTGGAGAATGCCATTGGTAGTTTGATAGGGATTGCATTCAATCTGTAGACTGCTTTGGGTAGTATAGTCATTTTTACAATATTGATTCTTCCAATCCAAGAACATGATATATTTCTCCATCTGTTTATGTCATCTTTGATTTCTTTCCTCAGTGTTTTATAGTTTTCTGAGTACAAATCTTTCACCTCCTTAGGTAGGTTTATTCCTAGGTATTTTATTCTTTTTGTTGCGATGTTAAATGGGTTTGTTTCCTTAAATTCTCTTTCTGATTTTTTGTTGTTAGTGTATAGGGGTGCCAGAGATTTCTGTGCATTAACTTTGTGTCCTGCAACTTTACCAAATTCATTGATTAGTTCTAGTTGTTTTCTGGTGGCATCTTTAGGGTTTCCTATGTATAATATCATGTCATCTGCAAACAGTGACAGTTTTACTTCTTCTTTTCCAATTTGTATTCCTTTTGTTTCTTTTTCTTCTCTGATTGCCATGGCTAGGACTTCCAAAACTATGATGAATAAGAGTGGAGAGAGTGGACAACCTTGTCTTGTTCCTGATCTTAGTGGAAATGCTTTCAGTTTTCACAACTGAGTATGATGTTTGCTGTGGGTTTGTCATATATGGCCTTTATTATGTTGAAGTAGGTTCCCTCTATGCCCATTTTCTGGATAGATTTTTATCATAAATGGGTGTTGAATTTTGTCAAAAGCTCTTTCTGCATCTGTTGAGATGATCATGTGGTTTTTATTCCTTAATTTGTTAATATGGTGTATCACATTGATTGATTTGCATATATTGACGAATCCTTGCATTCGTGGGATAAATCCCACTTGATCATGGTGTATGATCCTTTTAATATGTTGTTGGATTCTGTTTGCTAGTATTTTGTTCAGGATTTTTGTATCTATGTTCATCAGTGATATTGGTCTATAATTTTCTTTTTTTGTGATATCTTTTTCTGGTTTTGGTATCAGGGTGATGGTTGCTTTGCAGAACGAATTTGGGAGTGTTCCTCCCTCTGCAATTTTTTGGAAGAGTTTGAGAAGGATGGGTGCTAGCTCTTCTCTAAATGTTCGATAGAATTCGCTTGTGAAGCCATCTGGTCCTGGACTTTTGTTTCTTGGACGATTTTTAATTACAGTTTCAATTTCATTACTTGTGATAGGTCTGTTTATATTTTCTAATTCTTCCTGTTTCGGTCTTGGAAAATTGTACCTTTCCAAGAATCTGTCCATTTCTTCGTGGTTGTCCATTTTATTGACACATAGCTCTTTGTAGTAGTCTCCTATAATCCTTTGTATTTCTGCGGTGTCAGTTGTGATTTCTCCTTTTTCATTTCTCATTTTACTGATTTGTGTCCTCTCCCTTTTTTTCTTGATGAGTCTGGCTAAGGGTTTATCAATTTTATCTTCTCAAAGAACCAACTTTTAGTTTTATTGATCTCTGCTATTGTTTTCTTCATTTCTATTTCATTTATTTCTGCTCTTATCTTTATGATTTCTTTCTTTCTATTGTTTTGGGTTTTCTTTGTTCTTCTTTCTCCAGTTGCTTTAAGTGTAGGGTTAGATGGTTTATTTGAGACTTTTCTTGTTTCTTGAGGTGAGATTGAATTGCTATTCTCTCTTAGAACTGCTTTTGCTGCGTCCCATAGGTTTTGAGTTGCTGTGTTTTCATTGTCATTTGTTTCTATGTATTTTAAAAATTTCTTCTTTGATTTCTTCAGTGATCTCTTGGTTATTTAGTAGCACACTGTTTAGCCTCCACGTATTTGTGTTTTTTACAGTTTTTTTTCCCCTGTAATTGATTTCCAATCTCATAGCATTGTGGTCAGAAAAGATGCCTGATACGATTTCAATTTTCTTAAATTTACCGAGGCTTGATTTGTGACCCAAGATATGATCTATCCTGGAGAATGTTCTGTGTGCACTTGAGAAGAAAGTATATTCTGCCACTTTCGGGTGGAATGTCCTATAAATGTCAATTAAATCTATCAGGTCTATTGTGTCATTTAAAGCTTGTGTTTCCTTATTTATATTATGTTTGGATGATTTGTCCATTGGTGTAAGTGGTGTGTTAAAGTCCCTACTATTATTGTGTTACTGTCGATTTCCCCTTTCATGGTTGTTAGCATTTGCCTTATGTATTGAGGTGCTCCTATGTTGGGTGCATGAAGATTTATACTTGTTATATCTTCTTCTTGGATTTATCCCTTGGTCATTATGTAGTGTCCTCCCTTATCTCTTGTAACAGTCTTTATTTTAGAGTCTATTTTATCTGATATGAGTATTGCTACTCCAGCTTTCTTTTGATTTCCAGTTTCACAGAATATCTTTTTCCATCCCCTCACTTTCAGTCTGTATGTGTCCCTAGGTGTGGAGTGGGTCTCTTGTAGACAGCATATATATGGGTCTTGTTTTTGTATCTCTTCAGCCAATCTGTGTCTTTTAGTTGGGGCATTTAATCCATTTACATTCAAGGTTATTATCGATATGCATGTTCCTATTACCATTTTCTTAATTGTTTTGGCTTTGTTTTTGTGGGTCTTTTTCTTCTCTTGTGTTTCCTGCCTAGAGACATTCCTTTAGCATTTGTTGTAAAGCTGGTATGGTGGTGCTGAATTCTCTTAGCTTTTGCTTGTTTGAAAAGCTTTTGATTTCTCCATTGAATCTGAATGAGATCCTTGCTGGGTAGAGTAATCTTGGTTGTAGGTTTTTCTCTTTCATCACTTTAAGTATATCTGCTACTCCCTTCTGGCCTGCAGAGTTTCTGCTGAAAAATCAGCTGATAACCTTATGGGGATTCCTTTGCATGTTATTTTTTCTTTTCTGTTGCTGCTTTTAATATTTTTTATTTGAATTTAATTTTTATTAGTTTGATAAATATGTGCCTTGGTGTGTTTCTCCTAGTGTTTATCCTGTATGGGACTCTCTGCGTTTCCTGGACTTGGGTGACTATTTCCTTTCCCATGTTAGGGAATTTTTCCACTATAATCTCTTCAAATATTTTCTCAGACCCTTTCTTTTTCTCTTCTTCTTCTGGGACCCCTATAATTCGAATGTTGGTACATTTAGTGTTGTCCCAGAGGTCTCTGAGATTGTCTTCAATTCTTTTCATTCTTTTTTCTTTATTCTGCTCCTCAGCAGTTATTTCCACCATTCTGTCTTCCAGCTCACTTATTCGTTCTTCTGCCTCAGTTATTCTGTTATTGATTCCTTCTAGTATATTTTTCATTTCAGTTATTGTGTTGTTCATCTCTTTTGTTTGTTCTTTAGTTCTTCTAGATCTTTGTTAAACATTTCTTGTACTTTCTCAATCCATGCCTCCATTTTATTTCTGTGATTCTGGATCACCTTTACTATCATTACTCTGAATTCTTTTCAGGTAGGTTGCCTATTTCCTTTTTATTTCTTTGGCCTTGTAGGTTTTTACCTTGCTCCTTCATCTGTGACGTATTTTTTTGCTGTCTCATTTTTTTTTTTTTTTTGATGGGTGGGATTGTGTTCCTGTCTTATTGGTTGTTTGGCTTGAGGCTTCCAGCACTGGAGTTTGTAGGCTGTTGGGTAGAGCTGGGTCTTGGTGCCGGGATGAGGACCTCTGGGAGACCTCACTCCGATGAATATTCCCTGGGGTCTGAGGTTCTCTGTTAGTCCAGTGGTTTGAACTTGGAGCTCCCACCGCAGGAGCTTCAGCCCGACCCCTGGCTCATAAACCAAGATCCCACAAGCTGTGCAGGGTGGCAAAACAAAAAAAAGAAAAAAAGAAATAAGAAAAAAAAGAGCAGAACAATAACAAAGAATAAAAAATAAAATTAGATAGGAAACTAACAGATATGTTAGAAAAAATATAAAAATAAAAATATAGATGAAACAACAACTGGAAGATGAAACAACAACTGGAAGGTAAAACAGAACCACAATAGTAAAAAAGAGGAGAAAAAAAAAAAAAGGGAGAAAAGGCTTTGGCTGTGAGGGGGCGGGGCTTAGGAGGGGTGGGGTTTAGGCAGTGGGTGGGGCCTATGCTTAGGACTCACAGGGCTGGAAAAGGCCCTGTGGGGGTGGGGGCTTAGGCTCAACCCTACAGAAGGGGCCCAGGTGTGCCTCTAGTCTCCGAGGGTGGGAGGACCCGGCCTGGGAGCCCAGCAGGCTTCCCAGGCTCGAGTGGGTGAGGCATATGCCCTCTGCTCCTCTCCCACTCCTCCGGTCCTGGAGGGCCCCTCCCGCCTGCCTATCCTCTTCTCTGCCAGCCTCCTTCCTATGCCCCCAGGACCAACATGGCCCAGAGTGGGCCTCTGAGGGTGTAGGACCTGGCTCAAGAGCTGGGAAGGCTTCCCATGCTGATTGGGCAGGGAGAATGCTAGGCTTGCTACCCCCTGATCTGAGCCCCCGAGGGTCCCTCCAGGCATGGGGACATGTCCCCCCACCCAGCCACCCCTCAGGGGCGCCTGTCCTGTCTGGCCTCCACTTCTCCTCCCGCCTCAGTCCCCCCTCCTACCCGGTTGCTTGGGGGCTCCTCCCATCTCCTTGGGCATCGAGGTCCCCCACCAGCATCTGGCAGGTGACCTAGTTGTGGGGAGACCCAAACTCCACGTCTTTCCACACCGCCATCTTGACTCCGCCCCTTGCAAGCAGAGGTCTTGAATGCGTGCTTTTCCTCGCCTCTGGTGCTCCTGCTATTTACCATAAAAAGAACATGGGGAACAGACCAGAAGCTACACTGCAGCCTAGATCCACCAAAGTGCAACCAACCTGCCACACCATCTAAAAGTCAACAAGATACAGAGTGCTGGGGTTGTGTGTTAGGCAATGGTATTGCAGCGATAGGACCTCGATGACAGATTGATGTCATAATGGAGTAATTATAGCTCAGGCATACAAAAAGGAGTCAGCGGCCATGAGGATCTGGTCTCAGACACGTCCCTGCACCCCTGGGAACTTGGACTTTCTGTGAACTGTACCAAACTCAAGGACACCATCAGCCATTTTTAAAACAACACCTGCCAACTGCAACCTTGTGGTCTCAAGGCTGTTCTCCCTTATAACTATGTAACCATCTTTGACCCCAACCAATCCTTCCTGCCAGCTCCCATTAGAATTCTTGATAAACAACTCATGTAACTAACAATGGCCTTGCAGTTTTTGCTTTACAAACTTTCTACATTTTGTAGTCCTATGGAACACAGTTCAGGTGCCCCTGGAATCCGTGTCTCCTGGCTTCAGTCCTAACAAACCCCAAATAAATGCCTCTTTATTTCAATCAGATCCCCGATTCTGAAATTTTGGTTAACAAACAATACTTCCAATTTCTAGTTTCGTCCTTGTATGGTTTACTTTCCCCCAGCTTTTCCATCATGCCTGTCTTTGTGCCTTTGGGGATAGAGCTAGAAGCCCTGCTTGGACGTCTACTTTTTGGTAGACAGAGGTCCATCAAGCAGGTGACTTCTGGAGTTTCAAGCCTTCATTTTGAGAACTGAGCTGAGTATCTCTGATTCTCTATCATTGTGTCCATATTTAATTTGTTGTTCTTTACGTTTGGAGTATAACGTAAGGAAACTTTACATGATTCACTAAATTTTCTTTAAAAATTATCACTTTTTTTAAATCACATTTTATGGAATCAGAATTTCCAGGTTCCTCCTCCTTATTAAATCAATGGCTGAAATAAACATTTTAAATAGGATTAAAAAAATTTTTAAATTAAACAAGACTTAAAATAAGGGTATTATTATTACCGAAATGAAGTGAAATTCACATTACATAAAATCAACCACTTTAAAGAAGGGCGTTAGTCTTCTTTTTCTTTAAGCCCTCTCCTTTCATGGACAGAACCCTTTGTTTCCCTCCCCATTCTTAGCCACATGATTTGAAGAGGTTGAAACCTATCCCCAGCTCCAGGAAAGGATCCCTAAGTCAATCAGGGAATCCCAAGCCTCTGGCCATGAATAACTAGTTCAAGGAAGGACACATAAACTAGTCAGAGCCAAGGAGATGCAAAGAGATCTTCCTGGGGCTGGTGGGCTTGGAGACAGTCTCTCCTCGTTCTGTAAATCCACTAGGAGAGACCCTCTCTCTTCCACTGGATGGAACAGTATGAGGTAAGGATTAGAATTCCAGCAACTGCGTTTTTTCAAAAAAGTTTTAATTAATTTTTTTTTCTTTTTACTTTTTCATCCACTAGTCTTAATCTACTCTAGTAAGTGGCCAGCCAGCTACTTCTTTCATCTTAAATGTTATGGTAAAGTGTAATTCAGGCTATGCCAGAGTCAGAAGGGGAAGGAGGAGGAAGAAGGAGCCCAGAGCAGTTAGAGACAAAGGGGGTGGGACTGAGGGAGAAGACTGGAAAAGAAAGGAGCTCCTGCATCATCACTGCCCTTCGGCTCCTGGCCTGGGTTCCCTGGCTGGGGTGGGTCTAATAAGGACTCGTGTGTGTGTGTGCGTGCGTGTGTGTGTGTGTGTGTGGTGGGGAGGGTGGGGGCACTAATGCTTCCCAACATCCATCAGTTCAATCAGTTTCTAATTGCACGTACAGCATCCAAGGATTCTGCACCCTTGGATTCAACCAACCGCAGATCAAAAATATTTGGAAAAAAATTCCAGAAAGTTACAAAAAGCAAAACTTGAATTTGCCACACACCGGCAACTATTTACATAGCATTTATACTGTATTTACAACTATTTACATCGCGTTTACGTTGTACTCAGTATTATAAGTAATCTAGAGCTGATTTAAAGTATACGGGAAGATGTGTGTAGGTTACATGCAAATACCATGCCGTTTTGTTTTGTATGAGACTTGAGCATCCTCGGGTTTTGGTATCCTGGGGGTGGGGTGTCGTCCTAGAACCAATCGCCCTTGGACCCTGAGTTACAGCTGTAATCTTGGAAGTAGTGGAGGAAAAATGGAACTAACAAGCAATGAGGGGTTATTTATTTTTCATTTCTGCTTTTTTGCCTTTGCATCTTCAGGTGGGAGGTGAAGATGCTGGCAGTCATTGACGTTGACCCGTCTTACACTTCTTACCTTCCGCTCGGGCTTGCGGCATTTTCATTGCTTGTGAGATGAGTCTGACTAGGGCAGGTTATAACCCTCCTCCTCCCACATCACAGTGCGCCCGGGCTCGCTGCGGGTCTGATTTCTACTTTGGTCCACACGCGTGGATCTATGGCTGTGGTCTGGGGACTCCTGGGGGTCCCCGAGATACTGCAGAGGGCCTGCAAGGTCAAAACTATTTCATGATGATTCTACCACGTTATTAGCTTTTGTTCATTCTCATGCATGTAATGTAGGGTTTTCCAGAGGTCCCATGATGTGTGATATCTCAACAGATTGAATGCAGAAGCGGATATGAGATTCCAGCTGACATTTAAGAGATTTGCAAAAATTTAAAATAATGCCACTCTTGCAATGTTTTTCTTTTATGAAAATATAATTATTTTTCATAAACTATGTTATTTCCATGAACATGTAATGGGCTTAATGTTTTAAAAATCTCTTAGTTCTAATGTGGTGAATATTGACAGCTATTCTCCACATCAGCAAAAGCTCTTTGGGGTCCTTAAAGGGAGGAGTTAAACCCAAAAGCCAGAGGACCGCTGCTCTAGGGTCAGAGTATCTATACTTACGTCTGTGCTCAGCCTTGTGGGAATAAAAAGAGAAGGTTGCAGACGGGGCCCCTGGGCGTTTTGCCTCTTCTCTGGACAAGGGTCTGAGCCGGTCTGCCCTGTGGGATTGCCCATCGTGGGTCCGCTCTCGTGGGCACTGAGCCTTTCCAGTGCTGGGCCTTCCAGACTACCTGCCCCCCACTCCGGCCCCAGAAGCAGCCTGAGAACCTCAGGAGGTGTCATTTGCACTGAGAGACTGAATATAGCATGGAGAGACCATGTAGATATAAATAGAACCTCTGCAGCTACGGGCCCAAAACGCCCAGGACTTGGTCAGTGACTGCCACCTTCCCTAAATTTTGCCCTGACTTCCAGCTCAGGACCAGCCAGAGAAAGCTAAACGTGCGCTTGTTCTTAACCAGCCACATAGGATGCCCACTTCTAGTCAGCCGCTTCCAGCCTCCCTGTGCCAGCAGCCTCCCATGAGGGCCCCCCTGAAGCCTCCCCTCTCGTTCACGCTAAAGCTTTCCCACTTCCTGCTTTGCTTGCCTTTGAGTCTCTGCCAGAGGCAAGTGTTATGGGTTGAGTTGTGTCCCCGAGAAATTCACTTTTTTTTTTTTTTTTGCCTTGCCGCATGGCTTGCGGGACCTTAGTTCCCCGACCAGGGATTGAACCCCGGGCCCTCGACAATGAAAGTGCTGAGTCCTAACCACTGGACCGCCAGGGAGTTCTCAGAAATTCATATGTTGTAGTCCTGATCCTCAGCAGCTCAGAATGTGACCTTATTTGGAGAGAGGATCATTGCAGGTGTAATTAGTTAAGATGACATCACACTGGAACAGGGTGGGCCCCTAACGCAATACGACTGGTGTCCTTAGAAAACAGAGACGTTTGGAAATGGATCTGCGTAGAGATCTGCACCGAGACCCGGGGATGCATTTACTAGTCAAGGAACACCAAAGGTTGCCAGCAAGCCACAGGAAGCCAGGAGAGACGCTTGGGAACCTTCTCCCTAACCCCTTCAGAGGGAGCACGGCTCTTCTGAGTCCATGCTCTCGGACTTCTGGCCTCTAGAACCGTGAGAGAACGCATTTCTGCTGTCTCAGACCCTCAGTGGCGGGCGCCTTGTTACAGGAGCCTTAGCAAACCAATACAGCTCCCTTGCTATAGCAAGCTGGGAAGAAACGAGAGCCTTTGCCTGCTGTCACTGGGTGGTCTTCATCTATTTCCACAGCCCCACATCCCTGCTGGGGAGGACAGGTCTTCAGATGGAGTTAGCAGGACCCCAAGCAGCCAGGCCTTCAAAGGGTCGAAGGCTGCTAGAAGCCGTTTCTCAGGCTAGGGGTCCTGGGCCTTGACACAGCCCGGGGGATGACCTGAGACGGTCCCATAGGCTCTGGACTGACCGTCAGTGCTCCTGTTCCATCACCTCTGCGGTTTGTTAGCAAAGAGCTTCCCATGAGACAGTGAGAGGCCTGGGCCTTGGCTCAGGGCGGTGGTAGGCAGGCTGTCCAGCTGGCCGCACCTCGATCCCAGGCCCCGGGTGCTCACGAGACAGCTGGAGCCCTGGAGTTCCGTGCTGCTGTTTCACTCCCCTTTTGTAAAGCATTTGGGCTCATTCAAAGGCGTCCGTTTGGCCTTCCATGTGCGTGGGGGACAAGGGCCTCTCGCCTCACATGGCGCACGGAGGCCGACTGGAAACAAGTTATTTTGAGACCAGCACAGTCTGTACGGATAACAGTAATAGTATTTTATTGCCGAAGTCGTGTGAGAAATGTTGGGCTTGGGGGGAGAAGAATGCAGCTGAGTTTAAAAATAGAAGGCTGTAATTAGCCAAGCACGGGTTCGTTCTAGAAGATATCGATTACTACGGCAACCACACATCCCACTTTCTCCAGGACAGCCTTCATTCTGTGGAATTGGATTCTTTTCAGTTAAGGTGATCTGTTAAATGTCTAAATGCAACTTACTGTTATGGAGTTGTACGACGTTACACACACATGAATTCACAAATCCAAACAAACACTCTGTCGTGTCATCACTCAATTTCTTTCTTTTTTTTTTCTTGTTATGGAAATATAGGCATAGTAGCTGTGGTCTTTTCCTATAGGTTAAGAACTAGTTACGAAGATAAGAATCCAGGATGGTGTGTGTCAGACGTGGGGCTGCTGATAAGGTGTGAAGTGGGGAGTTAGGCTTAAACTTCTTGGTTGGCGATCTGGACGTATTTTATTGGACGTAAATCCAAGGGGCCACTTTTCAAGTCTTTGCTCTGTTCTGAAAGTTGTGTCTCATGGAATTCCAGAGTGGTTCTGCAGGGGACGTGCGTGTGAGCTGCTCTGGGTGTGGTTTATCATGGCACGTATGCTGTGCTTACCCATGAAGGGACGGGTGTGCGATGAATGGGATTTGCACGAATGCGTCCCTGCAAAGCCCAGAGCCCAGAGCTTGGGGCTAAAGAGACCAGAGCCCCTCGGGTGGCAGCAGCATGGGTGGGGTCACTCTATGGACAGAGCGTAGGAAACCATCTTTCCATTTCCTGCCTCGGTTCTCAGAGGAGGTGATGGCGGTGTTGGCCGGTGGTGGGAGGGGGATACAGCGCCACAGGAGTCCGGGAGGCGAGGACACTGGGGGTGCGGGTGGGAGGCGCCCACTCACCGCTGGTGGATGCTCATCTTAGCACCAGAAACCTCCATTTTGGAAACTTGCATGTTTGTTGCTATTTGTATTTTCAATAAGGATTCCCCTTAGTTTTCTGCACTCTTAGTTATATTAACATTCTTTTGCAAATATCAGCTAATTTTGGTTATCCTCAGGGAATAAGAGGAAAGAGACTTTGATCTGGGACTGGAATTTTGATGGGCATCATGGAAATCAGAGTTAAAAACAACAACAACCACACTCCAAGGGGAAAGTTAATCTTGGAGGGAAGAGCCTGGGAGCCCTGGAGGTGAGCTGAAAAATGCACCTTTTGTCTATGTGAGATCCCTCTCGAGTGCTTCTCTGCTCGAAGTTTTGAGGGGTTTGCACTTTGGTTTTAAAAGGAAGCTGTTCTGTGTTCTGACTGTGTGCCGCCCTAGGAGGTGGCATCTCAAAAAACTCGCCTCCAACACGACTTATGGTTTGTAAAACAGTAAAACCATTTCTCAACGTGTGCTGTGTGGATCAACAGCATGGGAAGCTCCTGGGGGCCTGTAACTGGCAGAATTCCAGCTTCCTCTTCAGACTGAACGTCTGAATCTGAGTCTCTGGGTCTCTGGGCCTGGGGATCTGCATTTTCAACACACACCAAAGTTTAGGAACCTCTGCTGCAAAATCTCAGCAAGTCCAGCTGAACTCTGAACCTAGCCTAACCTCCGCAGCCCCTTAAAGGGGATGATGCTTTCGGAGCGCCAAGGCCACGTGCCCCGATTCCTTCCGCCTAAGTGGCGTGGGCACTTGTGCGCCTTTGTAAGGCTAAGGCCCAGCCGAAAGAGAACAACAGGCGGACATGCCCTGGGTGGGACTCAGAAGACATGCCGTTTCCAAAGAGAGCGACACTAAACCCCGCTGATGACTCTGTGTGTCTAGCCGTGTGCCTTATACAGAGCGCGGAGGCCCCGGGAAGGATCTACGGGCGGGACAGACTGAGCGGCGCTCCTGAAGGCGCCATGTCCACAGTGTCACCATGTGTCTGCATCTGTCTTTGGGGAGCGCCCAGCCCGGTGTGGTGAACAGCTGATACATGCTGGTAGCAAGCAGAGCTGGGCAGCCGAGCCGTCTGCAAATGGGAGCAAACATCTGGAACGGTTTCTTGTGGCAGTGGGACCGTCGCTGGTCTTACCGACAGAGGCAGGGGAGAAACCACAGAATCTCATTAGGTCCTGCAGGAGATCCGGCAGCGGTGCCAGGATAGGTGAGTCGAGGTCAGTCCCACCCGCTGCCACTCCCTCTTCCCAGATGTCACCTTCTTAGTCATATCTTGACTCCTCCCTCTGAAAGGGCACACCCTCTCTTCCCTCGCGCTGCTTTACGTTTCCTCAAAGCGCTCCTCCCCCCCACCCCGCATAAACGCACGTGCTCCGCATCACTCCCTCACTGGACGGTGGGCCCCGAGGGCAGGCTTCCAGGCTGTCCTGGTCGTCACAGGATCCCCGGTGCCTAGAGTGCTCCTGGCACGTGGAGGTGCTGGAACAGTGTTTGTTGAATGAATGAGTGGTGGACAAGATGCTCAGAGGAAGAGCCGTGGGCTCCTTCTCGCCCCTCTGAGTGATACCTGCCCACTGCAGCAGGAAATCTCCAAGTCAACGCTGTGAATGAAACTGAGCAGTGTGTCTGGCAAAGCTGGCTGGATACGGGAGGGGTGTAAATCTGCAGCTGTGGATTGTACACTCCTAGGCCTCATCCTCGGGCTGAATCCCATCCGTGTGGAACCCCAGGTGGTCTTGACAGTGTCCCCCAACACACACGGCACTCACCTGCCCCTCTTACCTGCCGTGTATCAGAAGGCTCCAATTCTTTAAGGCCAGCTCAAGGCCGGCCCTCCAGGGAGCACAGTTGCTTCTGACGTCACCAACCCATGCTGATCTTTGTTGACTCCCAGTGCCCATGGCCTTGGGGCCGTGCCACCCAGGGCAGCTCTGCCTGGCTCTGGGTCTTGTGAGGTGAGAAGCAAGTGGGATTGATGGACCCTTGGGTGCAGGGTCTGGGCACCTTTTATCGTTTTTTAAATTTTACTTATTTATTTTCTTTATGTTTTTGGCTGCATCGGGTCTTAGTTTGCGGCTCGCGGGCTCTCTCATTGAGGTGCTTGAGCTCAGTAGCTGTGGCACGCGGGCTTACTTGCCCCACGGCATGTGGGATCTTTGTTCCCCAACAAGGGATCGAACCCACGTCCCCTGCATTGGAAGGTGGATTCTTTGCCGCTGAACCACCAGGGAAGTCCCTGGGCACCTTTTAAAATCCCTCAGACCACCTTGTAGGTGGGGGGCCCACAGAGGTGCACGTGGAGCCCCTGTTGGTTGTTTCATTGTTCAGCCTCCATCCCTGGAGGTACCACAGTCCGTTTTCTCACATCTTCCTCTCTTTGAGTGACTAGGATGTGAGGGATCCCTTGTTGAGCTCAAGAAATGTTTATCAAACAGATGCACGTAGTTGAAGAATTATCTAGAACTGAAAGGCACAGACGGTGAGGGCTGTCCCTCGAGCCAGTCCTTTCCCCCCACGGCCATGCTGCCCAGAAAACCGCTTCACCCTTTGAGCTGTTGCTTCTGGGCATTACCTCCTGTGTTAATTTCCTGTGGTTGCTTTAAAAACTACCACAAACTTAGTGGCGACAACACAAATCTGTTATCTTACAGTTCTGGAGGTCAGAAGTCTGCAATGAGTCTCACTGGGCGAACATCAAGGTGTCGGCTGGGCTGTGTTCCTCCTGGAGAGGCCGGGCGAGAACCTGTTTCCTCACCTTTTCCAGCCTCGGAAGTCCGTCCACAGTCCTTGGAGTGTGGCCCTTCCTCCGCCCTCACAGCCACTGTCACATCACTCTGACCTCTGCTTCCATGGTCTCACCTCATTCTTGACCCTCCCGCCTCCCTCATCCATCTTTTAAGAGCCCTTGTGATTACACTGGGCCCACTGGGATGATCCGGGATCATCTCCCCATCTCAAGGTGGTGAATTTCACCACATCAGCAAAGTCCCTTTTATCACATAAGGCACCGTAGTCACAGGCTCCAGGATCTGGACATCTTTGGGGACCATTACTCTGCTGATCACACGTCCATATGTGCTGATACTGTCATTTCCTGACACCCATCTTTTCCACATTATCTGTTGATTTCTTATTACTAGACTGGAGGATTTCACTCTTAACATCTTTATCCCACCTCCTCCCCTTATATTCTCTGTGTGTTATTATGACAATGTAACAATTGTTCCCTGCTGAGCCAACTCATATACTGTGATTTCATTTCCTTTCTTGTAGAGCATTTTCTCCCCTGGACTTCTACTTGCCTTGATCTCTGTCCTACAATTTAGTATGGTCATATTCCCGTGCTTCTCCCGGAATGCTCCCTGTGAGAGCCTTCTGACCTCAGGTCCCATAGGGTTTCTGGGCACCACACAGCATGGTGGTTGGGTTTTAAGCATGTGCATTCCGAGAGAGAGACAGAGAGGGAGAGACAGGGAGAAGGAGGAGAGAGGTGGGGAGAGAGGTGGAGAGAGAGGTGGGGGAGATGGTGTGTCGGGGGGGATGGTGGAGAGAGAACACTGGGAAAAGTGGGAACACCAAGGGGAACCCCCTGCCCTTGGACCTGGCCTTGAAGTCAGCAGTGTT
The DNA here is from genome assembly GCF_965194805.1 of Balaenoptera borealis. Classification (NCBI taxonomy): domain Eukaryota; kingdom Metazoa; phylum Chordata; class Mammalia; order Artiodactyla; family Balaenopteridae; genus Balaenoptera; species Balaenoptera borealis. Next base: position 8,158,106 of record NC_138862.1, on the reverse strand, counting down.
GCTTCTGCTGCATTCTAGTCCTCACTTTCTATTCCCAAAGACCCTCTGAGTTTCAAGGGGGGCAGGGGATAGACACCATCTCCTAAAGGGAGTATGGCTACCTCCTGGAAGGATATGTGAGACCAGAAATATTACAGTTGACAATTTTAGAAAATATTAACCTACCATACAGTGTTAACAGTTTTTTTTTTTTTTTTTTCTCAAACAAGAAATTTGTTCTCTAAGAGACTGGTGCCAGATGAATAAAAAATATTTTTTACTCCACTCCACTTGCTTTGCACTGTACACCCAAAATACAGCTTCTGTTTCCTTGTGTGCACAAACCATATTGTCATGAGCTTTTTTTTTTTTTTTTTTAAATTTATTTATTTATTTTTGGCTGTGTTGGGTCTTTGTTGCTGTGCGCGGGCTTACTCTAGCTGTGGCGAGCGGGGGCTACTCTTCGTTGTGGTGTGCGGGCTTCTCATTGTAGTGGTTTCTCTTGTTGCAGAGCACGATCTCTAGGCATGCGGGCTTCAGTAGTTGTGGCTCATGAGCTCTAGAGTGCAGGCTCAGTAGTTGTGGCCCATGGGCTTAGTTGCTCCGCGGCATGTGGGATCTTCCCGGACCAGGGCTCGAACCCGTGTCCCCTGCATTGGCAGGCGGATTCTCAACCACTGCGCCACCAGGGAAGCCCTGTCATGAGCTTTTAAGAGAACTTTCTCTCATGCTATTTGCATCTCCTTGTTTTTTCATTTTATATAATCATTTTTCTTTGCTCACTGTTAGAAAAATTGCTTTTAAAATAAGTAATCATTTTCTTTCAAAGGATACATCCAGAAACAGTTGTACTTCCTAAAAGTCCTTCAGTAATTTATCTGAGAAAATATAAGGTGTTTTGACAGATTTTTGTTTCATGAGAAGGCTGATGTTAGGACAATGGCCATGCAAACTGTGACCACACCCTGTCACCCCCCCCCGCCACACCCCCGTCCCCAGCTTGTTCTTATTTCAAAAACCATTCTTTTGAAAATAATTTTAAGCAACAATATGATACAATTTTAATTGCAATATGATATATAACGTTTGGGC